>NC_138823.1:110790008-111157978 GCF_965183815.1 Platalea leucorodia
TCAAAACTGTGAAAGGAACAACAAAATGTGAAAGGAATGAACTAGAAAAGGAAAGAAAAAGTGTAAAAAGAAAAGGAGAAAAGAGAAAAGGCAAGGCTCTTTAGAAGACGAGTGGAAAACAATGAAAAAGGTAATGGAGGATGATATGAGGAAAGCAAGCAATTAATTTCTAAAATGCCAGATCTTTCACATCCTAAAAAAATTCCCCTCCTCCCTTTCAGACACATCTCAAAAAAACCAAACCAAAACCAACAAAACCCGCAACGATGATCACTACAGCTTTGTTAGAACTCAAGCCTGATGACAGCAACTTCCAAACTTGCCTGCTGGTGAGGCTAAGTCAGATCCTTTTGGAAACAACAAGAGAAATAAATAGGCTGCTATTAAAACCAGGGTTTCCCGACAACTAGTGGCACCTCCAGACTTTTCCAGTATTACGCTTAACTATTCCCCATATAGCTGAATCAGCTTTATGTTAACAGATATTGGTTGCCCTCAAATACTTCACCTCTGGAATCACAGTCCTATTCTGCTAGACAAAAGGTCATAACTGTGTTGGTACCTGAAATAATATAGTCCGTTATACATTTTGTGAACTCAATTTTAACAATTGCCCAGAGTTAGTCAGGTAGGATGAGCAATGCTGGTCCTTTGCTAAAAATATTAACGTATGGTCTAATTAACGTGGTTCATACTTATGTTCAACGTAAGGTCCTACTGCATTGCCATAAGGGCAAAAAGGGCCTCAGTGTAAACAAAATTCAGACCCTTTGAGTTAAAAAGGGAGCTGTGTAGGAACAATTTAGTTGCTTTCCATCAGACTTCACAGATATAAGAATTTAAGCCTGCTTTTAAACTGGATATATTGAGTGGGGAGGGGCTGCAAGCTTTCAGTATGGACAGAAATGTGCTTGTCTGAGAACTCAGCTAGCAGGCTGGGAAAAAAACCAGATATTTAATGGAAGCAGAAAATGTTTCTTAAGAGAGTCAAGGATTAAAAATGAACAAAGGGTTCAAAGTTCTATTAAAAAAATATTCTTACGCTCATCTGCTGACATATAACATACTGACCTACATCGATTTCCCCACTTGAACATTTTTCATTCTTAATCTTTCATATAAGTAATAATTATATCAAAAAATGATTTAGAGAAGTATGCAATATTATATCACTGTATTCCATCAGCAAAACTAAGTTAAGGGAACATGATTATCCTGTCGAAAGAACTCTTAGAAACCAGGAAATGTAAACCTAAAAGGTAACTGCAAAGCATTAACTCTGCCTCTTGATGAATATAAATCGTAATACTGCTTTCTTTTTTTAGCTGTCTCTGATCATAACCTTTTTCCAATACAACATGATAGATATATTTTTGGATCACCTGGGTTTTGTGAGAAGCTAAGTACAGGCAACCTAAGATTCAGATAAAACAAAACTACAAGCTGAACCATTGGCAGAAAAAATAGGAAATATACAACTGAAAAGTAATAGTAAAAAACACGTGAAGCAAAAAAAGCAGCTAGGTGGAAAGGATGACATGAACACGACAGGGCTTGCACACATGTACAGACAGACATTCGCACACAAGCAGATGCACGCACACTACGCTCAAAGGGCAGATATCTGCAGGCACTGATGCACGCTGGGTTGTTGAAAAGCTTTTCAGCTTTCAGTCACCACCTGCTCTTCTCTTTCACCTACTTTGGGTATTTCCACTGAAATAGCCTGTGAGTTATGCCACAAACATTCAAAATGACCTACAAATCCACAAGTTATAAATGTGTGCAAGTTCACCTCAGTCACCTCCGCAGTCGTGTCTGCTGATTTTGTATAGGTTGAGGCTATGGGTTATTTCAGGACACATTTTAAGTACTGGTTACTTTTATAAAGGGTCATGCATTGTGAAATTACAATAATGTTGTTCTCTCCCCAAATCTTCCTACCATCCCCCCTTCTTCCCAGGACTAAGGAAAGCAGACAATGAAACAAAAGGAAGATATTTCAAGAAAAGTAAGTTATTTTTCTCCTTGACACTGGCTGCTGAAAAATCCTTGGTTACTGAAAATCCAATCAGGACTAAAGCTGATGGCACCTATGAGCTCCAGTAGAGATGAAACTTCATTGCAGGATTGCAGAGAGAGGTTCAGTGCAGGCTTCAGGTCTGGCTTTGGCAAGTTTTACCACCTCTTTCTTTCCCTCTGCGTGTCTGGCTGTTTGTTTGGCTACTGCTCTGAGGTAAAGAAATCCTCCCAGTGCTTGAACCAGTCATGTTAGAGAATGCTACATACTGAAATTGGCTGAAAGATGCTCAGTGAGAGACTGGGCATGCAATCACCCGCCTCAGCTTAAGTTCATACCTCCGCTTGTGTTCAGATACAAGCGATACGGATGCACGGACACAAGAAGAGGACTTTTATCTATTTCCCCATTTTCCTCCCACTGTGTCAGCTTTCCAGCTGGCCACAGCAAATGCAGCACCCTTTAGCGCAGGAATATGCGATTCCAATACAACTCGTATTTCATTTCTGGGTGTTGAGAGACTTGACAATCTGTACATCTACCCAAGAATTTCTCAGTGTTCTAACTATGCATCAAAGCTTTGTAAAATTATACTTTGCATTTGCATAGCAAATTCATCACTGATAGAGTCAGTTCATTTCTCATCTGTGTGTCCTAAACATTTCCCTCACATCTGTAAACTGCAGGCTACAGCTCTCACTGCAACACAGAGCACAGAGCAGCTTGGTCAGTGCATCAGGAGTCCCCAGACAGAGACACCAGAGTCTCCATGCTCTTTTCCGAAAAGAGAAAAGAAAAACCAAACCAAACCAAAACAAAAAAACAAAAACAAAAACAAACACCACACACCAAAAAAACCCACACAAACACAAAACCAAAAAAACCCCACCAAACCCAAATTTTACTCAACTCTCAAGTTATTTGCATTATGCTCCAAAGCAGCTGTCAAAAGAGTCATGCCTTATAGCTAAATAAATAATTTAAAATGGCCAGGCAAAGAAACACAATGTAAATGACAAGCAAATTGTATCTAGCCTATATTTGTGCAATAATTCACCTAGGCTTTGAGAGAAAGACTCACTGAATAAGCAGGAAGATCTTTATTACTTCAGTGGATCTGGCTTTCAGATCACCATGATCTACACCAACAGACTTAAACTGTAGCCACACTTGTTTAAGCATCTCTCCCTGCAGATTAAGCTTCCTTTTCCCTTTTCACTTGGCAGCGTGTCTCAGACCCAGCAGTAAATACTGTTACACAAAACACCATCTTCAAGAAATAAGATGAGCCTCTGACATCCTAATGTTGTTTTAGAAATCACTGATCTTACAAACATCACAGACATTTTAAAAATAAAGCCATAAGCTGGTAATTCCACTGTATTTACCAAGTTTTCCTGATGTCCTGTTTTCATATCATCACATAGCTATTGCAAGAGTTTTACAAAACAAGTTCCTTCACTTCCCCAGCTCCATCTGCTTATTTTGCCTTGCTCATTGTAAGCTCTTAAAGAGTCATTTGGGATTCTATTCAGTGCTTTGAACAAGCACTGAGTTCATGTTTTTCCCTGTACACCTTCTAAAATTTATTCAGCTTCTTTGGAAGGCTTATCCACACAAACAGTTGTGTCTCAGCTAATATTTGCATTCCTTCCTCGACATGAGTCATTTCTTCTTCATTCTAATCTAATGACCATGGCTTAGTATGCTAATTTTCCTGGATGGACAGGTCAGTCAAACCAAGCCACCGTGCTCTTCAGCATGGCTAATACTTGCTTATAAGTCCTCTGCTTTTGTCTCATCAGCTAATAGGAATTAATAGCAGATTAAAGACTATGACAACAACTTTCATTTGGAATTTCTAGCCCTTTTAGAAAACATTAATTCTTAGCATATACCTGAGAGGTAACACATTGCCACCCACACCTGAGACGAAACATGAAGATGTCCAACAGCAGTACTTACAACAAAGCTGGACAAGACATGAAAAAAAGCTAAACTAATTTGAAATTGCAGGTACTAAAGATGGATCATAATTACCCAAATGAGAATCCGAACAATCAGAATTCATACATTAACTCAGCTAGCCTTGAAAAAGTGTCAGTATAATTTTAATGACCACCAGAACACAGGCTTCTTATCTTGATGAAAACGCAATGACCTCTCCCAGAAACACTGGACTGGAAATTACTTCCTGGGTCACGGAGTCCAACCGATACAGCAATCAGTACATCTCATCCCAACTGCTTCAGATTCCTTAGCTAATTCACACCATCCCTGCTTCAAAAGTCTTCTACCTCAGTTGCAATTCTACACAAAACCATGTGGTTGTCATCCACGCTCAAACTTTCCTCTCTCTTCCTATATTGTTACAAAAACACACAAAGAACTTCCTCAACTCATTAGTACCGGAGGATACCAGAGGTCCTGAAAATGCTTGCTTATGCCTTCAGGAAGAATCTCATTTTGTATTAAAAATTGTGAGAGAGAAAATGCAGATCAGAATCACGCATCACCTGATATATATGCTTTTAAAGTGCCCTTGAAGAACTTGAGTAAAAGGAAATGTGGGGAAGCTATAAGCAATGCTAACTGGTACACAGATGGGAGATGAAAAGCTTATCTCCATCTTCACTAATCCTGGAACACGGGAGAAGACAACAAAATTAAACAATAGTAAATTCAAAATTGAGGAAAGCAGGGATTTTTTTTTCCTTACAAGGTGTAATTAAAGGAAAAAAAAATTGTTACTGTGGGAACACAGAAAGCATACAATCGATAAGCCTAAAATTATTTCCCTGCTGCAATGACTTGCAGTCATCAAGCACTCCACTTGCAACAGAGACACAAGTTTCTCCAGCAGCTAGCCCCCTGTGCCTAGCCAGCGCACACTGAGAAAGGGCAGCTGGTGAAAACGTCACAGCCAGTAAAGTCACGATGTGGATAAGCAGTCCTGGAAACATAATGGAGCACAGAAAACCAAACCCTGGCCCTTTCCTCTTTATGCCTCCTCAGGCAGTACTCCAGACATACCCAATTTTACCTAGAGGATTTCATGCCCATGCATTACAGGATTCTTGTAGCTTCCATGGTCCTGGGTGTTGGACTAGCTGGATACTGGAGAGGATTCATCCTGGCACCATTTCTGTTCCTTTTTTTCCGACTGAAAAGTGTATTTTTTAATATCAAGATTGTGCCAAGTATAAATGGTGCTTTCACTAAATAACAATCAAACACACACAAAAAATGGCTAGAACACAACAGTCTCTCTTTTAATCCGTTAGCAGGCCTCTAGAGCACCCAGTGAGATTTAGGTCAATGAGTACAAAATTGGCAATAACAAATCAAACTGATAAATGCAGGGGGAAAGGGTGGACATAATCTACTTTGTAAAGCAACATCAAAGCAAATCTTTCTGCAACTTCTGAACTGATGCATGCTGGAAAGGTGTGTCATGTAGCCTAAACTACCTCTAGTGACTTATCTGGTGTTCACTCACAAGCAGATTCATGCCCTATCGCAGCAGGTGACTCCTAGAAGGGAGGAAGCAGGAGGTGCTTCATTCAGAAGTCTATCACCTTCACCTCTGAAGTGCACTCCACAGGTCTAAATCCTTCCTTCTTTCCTCCTTCAACAAAACTAAAATATCTGCCCTCAGACCCACTGTAGAATTTCAGGACCTACACTGTTTTTCATTAATCTCACCAGATGCAGTACGTAAGAACGTAAAAGCATAGATGATTATACTAGTGCAGTGTGCTGAACAGTCACTGATCTTTCCATAATTTACTAAACTACAGAAGGGAGTAATATGATGTGCAGACTATTAGTATGGCTATTATGTGACCGTAACGAGACATTCAGAAAGCAAGTGGCAGGGAAATACCAGACATGTATTGAACCCATTAACAAATAAATGGCTTGCGTAATGATCATCTTGGTGTTGCTGAAATAAAATCACTCCAGTTCCCATCTGTCATGCTTTTTATTTCTTCAACTCTGTGCTGCACTGCAAGTCTGCTAATTAAACCACTCTAAATCTACATTTAGAAATTCATATGGGATCAGATGCCCAGTAAGGTTAAATTTGACCCGAGTGTTTTATTTGAAACAATGTGTGCAAAGAAACTAGGGCAACAGGGTGAAGCCCAAAATTGGTGCAACTGATCTGCAAAGTGAAGAGTAGGCTGTGGCCAGTGATACCTAGGGATGGCTCAGCAGCTCCAGAATTAGTGCTGCTTAATTAGAGTCCATGAGAGGGCACAAAGTTGACATTTTAATGGGCTATGTGCAAATGGTGGCCTTAACCCTGCTTTTTGTTCTGTCCCTACTCTGCTTTTCTGACTGCACAACTGCACATTCAGGCTAGCACAGTAGGAAAAAGTCTGATGGATGAACACTTAAAAGAATTATTTTGCTTAATAATTTAACAGATGCCAGCTTTTTCGTATGTCATCTCTTCCCTGTTTAAATCCATTGCAGCTGTGTCTACAGCAGTGCATTATGTGTGAAGCTACCAGGCACTTAAGCTGGCCCGCAGTGGTAAAAGAGGACTAAAGACGACAATGCCAGGACCTCCGCAACTTCCACTTCGGATCACTCACATTCCACTCTTCAGCACACCGAACAGGGGACACGCCCCAGCCACTCTGCCTGTATAGGCACACAGCCTTTCTCTGCTTCAAGTGTCCGGTGCTCTGCCAGGGATACATTTGATACATAGGACTAGTTCTTTCATGCTCCAGTATCTTACCTGGATTCACCACAGGATGCAAAAGGGCACTGGCTTTCAATGCATCAGCAATATGTGCAGAGTTGCTGCTTGACACAGCGTTCCGTGTCGATTGTTTCAAAGCGGCGCGGCCAGCGTGCTGAACGTCCCCCTCGGTGACAAGTACCACGTTCGAGAGGAGCGCTGTGCTGAGCCGTGCTGACCTGCTGCCCTGCACTGCACTCACACCATGCAGGTGGCTCTTTTCCCTTCTCTCTTAGATGTGCAGTCCTTGAAGATGCATGTGAAATATGCAGGAGATTTAGCGCATTTGGGTTTGGATTTGGGTGCATTTCTTGCGTAAAGTCTTTTCCAATCCATTCTGATTTTTGGCACTAAGCCTAATCTTAGGTGCTTGTATTTGAAATTCCATTATGATGATCAAATACACTACACCTCTGTCTTTCATACAGATGGATCAGGAAATTATGAAGACTACAAAATTAAGTAACATTTAAATATGCACACAGCTGTGTGCTGGAAAGCAGAGACATTCCTCCTGGATTGGAACAATAAAAAAAGAACATACCTGTATGTTGAGAGTTATGGGCTGCTGCTCAGGAAATCAATGCTGATGTTCACAAAGAAAATTGTTTGTACCTCCCCTGCTCAATTCGTGCTTGTTAGATAATAAATTCTGAGCACTTACCTCTCGTAAGTGGTGTAAATCTATGAACGGGTGGTGATAAGAGTTTGAACCACACCGAGCTGAAAAAGTCAATATCAAGATAGGGAAAAAAGCCACCAGATGCACAGAACTGGATCATTTGTCACTTCAGCTATTGACATAGCTGAAATCTGTCATAATGAAAATGCTGCTAGAAGTGACTCTACTTGCTAGTTTTATTCCATTTTGAAAGATTCTGCCAATTTGGAAGAAAATCATTAAACATTTCCAGTAAAGTCAGTGGGGTTTCAGCATGTGCTCTGCACCTTTACCGAATCGGGACTGTAAAAAAGCCAGTATTATTCGACTGCACTCAGAGGCCATCAGTGCAAATCAGTTTTCTTAATATTTAAAGAAAATCTCTTGCCAACCATCCTGACTTAAAATGTGAGTAGGGGAAATAAAAGGAAGGAAAAGGTTATTATTTATAACACAGTGACTATAGTTATGCTACAGTCAGAGCCCAATTACATCCTGGTTACGCTTTCCGACTCCATTAATTCATATAAATGGAGTGCTCGCTACATGGCGGGTAATTGCAGTGTAAATACAATAGTCTTTACGTATCTGGATACTGAAAAAGCGCCCATGTTACTGAGGTTGCAATAAAAAAATAATTTGGACATGTCATTAACCTTCAAATTCTTTGAATCAGTGCTAATTAGGATCTAGAAAAGCATAACCAAAAATGTAATTACACTGAACTAAGGGCTCAACTGTGCAACTATTAGGAGGCTGCTCATGTGAGTAAGTATGCTTGAACATAACTGAGTATCACCAAATCAGGCTGTAAAACACTACCATAGTTTTATAATGAAGCAAAATGGAAGTGAAAAAATGAATGACGTTTTTTTCAGCTGTAACAAATGTGTTGAGGGTAGTTCTCACACTAAAAATCATTCCCTTGTATTTTGTAGCTAGGAGGGTCAAATTCTGCCAGGAAACCCACCCTTCCCTCCGAATACATGTTAGATGTAGCTCATTTAACAGCTAGCTTATCCATTCAGCACATACAGCCCTGGAGCCCAATCTTAGATGAAGGTTTTAGGTAGTACTACAATATAAAGTGTTGAAAACAATAGCGTATAAATTAAAACCTTTCTGTACTACTCCTAATCCTTCCCTTGCTCTAACTTCACCTCTCCAGAACATTTCAAAACAAGCGTACAATGAGCGCACGCAGGACTCTGTAACGTGAAAGTGCTAACGTTTCCTATGCACATAGTAAAATCTTTGCCAATTCCCTACTAAGCTTCTTTCTTCTACCTCTGATGAGCTTACCTGTGAGCCATTACACCTTCTTAACTCCAGGGTCCATAATGCTCTTTGGTACACAAGTGACCAAATTGCTCCTTGCATGCTTACAGAAAATGAATGACATATGGAACTTTCTGTCCAAACGCTGAAGCAACTCCCCAATCAACGTAATAGTTTCTTTAAATTCAAAGACGTACGTTCTCATGTTATATCACTTCATGACGTCAGTGTACACCAGTGGCAATGTATGAGCACGTAAGGCAGGTGGGATGTGGACGGCATTGCTGCTATCGTGAAAGAAAGACCACATCAGGAGAAAACCGAAAATGGGCAGGTATGCCCAATAGATCAGAAGCCTGCACAGATCACCTTCCTCCCACAGTTTATGCATCAGCTACTTTTTTCAGAATTACTCACCTCGAATGATCAATCAGTAGAATCCACTATCTTTCAGTAATTGTTTCTCAGCATATTTATTTTCTGTTAGATGCGCTTTTACATTAGAAAGGGACTGTATCCCGGCAGAGAGCACTTTGTATTTGACTGCTGGAGTCTACACTTCCTTCCTGCTGAGTATTTCCAGTCATTTCCCCTGCTCATTTTGCCTTGACTTTTTCATTCCTGAATGACTCCCATTTAACGGTTGGACTCGATGATCTTAAGGGTCTTTTCCAACCTTAACGATTCTATGATTCTATGATCTCCTTTATAGGTAATAGGAGGAGATGTATACAGGGATGGGTAGAACATAGGTGGTACTAGCAATGCTACTCCTTACCTTGCATTCGAAGGCAGCTGCAAGTCACGGGAACTCTGGCTACTTCTCATCTCAAGATAAGTAAAGGGGGTTCTCTTGCTCACTCCTGACAAATACCCAGTCACCTAAGCACACTCATAGCTTCCAGAGAAGTGCTGCTTCCCTCCCTGGAAATGCTGAGCCTTCCAAGGTACACCACTTACACTTGTTAAAAATGTACCTGTCTCGCATTCTTTGCCATGATTAATTGCAGCAGCCTGGTGGTGTGTTTTCCATAAACTTTTTTTTTTTTTTTTTTTTAACCTCAATTGCTGAACAGTGCAAAAGCCACTAGAAGTTTCTGGTCCCTCTTTACCCTGTCTCTTGCAGTATAATTATTCTTACAGTCTCAAAATCAGACTTAGATTTATTACATAGCAATGCCCCAGAAACAGAGACAGTTTTAAAACTCACCTATCACAGAATAAGACATGAAGTGAAAAAGAACAGACAGCTGAGATTTTTAAACCCAGCCTTTGGTAAGAATGAGAGATACAGCTGCTTGTACGTGCAGTCTCTTCTAAAATCCCGGCTTGCAGCACATACATGGAAATGAGGCAGAATGCTTCATTGTCAAACGCTCCTCGGCAGCCCACGCTCTGACGTGACAGCACGCAATGCAAATATTTACAGCAGGAAGTCCTCAGGAATGATCAGTCACCACCAAATGGCAGCAGCTTATCAAGCAGTAATTCCTGCTGTGGGAAACCCAGCTGAGGCAGCACTTCCACACAAACACACCACAGATAAGGTCTCTTTCAATAATTAGCTCCAATTTACATAGCTTTCCCCACGATGCTAAGTGTATTTGACGAGCACCATCATGATCTATGAGACAGGAACAGTGGCACGAAAGCTCCAGAGGTTCGATCAGCCGTGGTTCTTTGCATCTAATACACAGCCAGTGAACACTCCCAATTTAGTGAAGACATTTGTCCTGAGGCTAAAACATTGATTCTCCACTTACTGTCTTTTAATTGTGATGTATCCAATTTAGCTTTTTGGGCTATAAAATCTTTGGGGAAAAGGTTCTTTTTCATTTTGTATGCTGTTCTTATGCCAGCTTTATTTTACTGCAAAAGAGCCACATTCAGGTTAAATCATTTTCACCCTAGCAAGATAACACTTTCCTATTACTCGAATTAATTGCTGTAACTTGTATTGTTTTTCTACAACAATGTCTGATGTAAAGATGAATCAGTGGTGACGACATTATGAATAAATGAAAAGTAACAAATAGAGGAACATTCCAGATGTTGTAAAAATGTTTTTTTTCTACTGAGAAAACTGTTTGCTCATCCGTACCATGGTAATGCTTATGCTTTAGTAGTGTAAACTACTGTGCATAAGCAACACTGCTTGCAGGATGCCACTAGTCCAGAAAAAGTGAAGCCAGCCAGGATGCTCCTTTTTTCCAGAATTGCAGGCGCTCTGTTTTACTGCCATTACCCCCAGGCCTATCCACTGCCCCAAATTCACATTTATGCTCCTGCCACATATGAATTGGCCAAAGTGCACAGCCCTTCGTTCCCAGATATTCAAGCTTGACGATTCACAGGCGATAAAATGTGACAGGACTTTTCACTGACAAACGAACTGCAGGGCATCCTAATCAGCAGGCGAGGCAGCTCTAATAACTGGGTTACAGTGTAAGGAGATAAACTCAAATGGAGCAGAACATTCATAATACAAGAAACACAAGATGCTACTCAGCCTAAAGCACCATCGGTGCTATACAAAGGCATCCAACTAACACAGCAAC
This sequence comes from Platalea leucorodia, assembly GCF_965183815.1. Classification (NCBI taxonomy): domain Eukaryota; kingdom Metazoa; phylum Chordata; class Aves; order Pelecaniformes; family Threskiornithidae; genus Platalea; species Platalea leucorodia. The sequence continues at coordinate 110,801,282 of NC_138823.1, forward strand.
TTTTTTGCCCTCTTTGGAAGCAGGATTCCTTTTAACTACCAGTTAAAGACTGTCTCAGCAGCGCGTGAACAAGAATGGCTTACAGCCCCCAGCATGACTACTTACAGCTTCTTTTCCCTTTTCAATTGCAGTGAACCACAGTCAGACAGACAACAAAGGAGGTTTTTTGTTGTTGGTGGGTTTTTTTTTTTTGTTTGTTTGTTTTTTAAATTGTGGTGTTAGGATACTGCTGGTTATTGGCGTTTGCAGGTCTTGTTGACAGACAGGATGGGACACACAGCGAGCAGCCAATATGCCAGCTGCTGCCCCCGCCGCGGGAGGTGCCATGCACCCAGAGGCTTGGACAGAATCTGCTTGGGTGGCTCTGGCATCAGCTGCAGATAAGTCTGTGCTAGCAGTAAAAACACTGTCCCCAGAAGGTCACCTGTCCCAAAAGGACACCTGCTCCTGATCTTTTTCCCAAGCTGTGCCAAATGAAAAAGTTTGCTTGTGTCAAATACACAAAGCTTCATTCCCTCTGTCCCCCTACTTTACAGCCTAAGCTTCAAGATGAATTTGTGACACCAACACTACAATGGCAAAATTCCCTTTGGTTCAAGGCAACCAGCTTTTCAAAAACCTTCAGCCCCTATACCCACAGCAGGATCCCTGTTGAGATTTTCTCCCTGCAAAGCTATTATTTCTAACACACTAAGGTCCCACAGCCACTGCTAAAACTCCTACTGATTGCAAAAGAGGGTAAATTTCCAAGCACAGACCACAGGATTTCCTCTCCCAACAAAAAAGGACATGCAAAAACCTGCCTCAGGACCTGAAGAAGGTTCCCTCTGAGCAGAGCCCCTTCTCTGCACCCTGGCCACAGCAGTTGGAGGACCATGGCTTTCGCTGATACTGTGAGAAATGGCATGCCTGGGACCCTGGGGCAGTGCTCTGAATCACTGGAGCAATGAAAACAACCGAGGAGTTCAATGCGTCCAATTCGATCACGGAGGGCCCCGTGTGTCAAGTCTCACTAGGGTAAGAAGTCTCAGGGCCCTCAGATGAGCTATAGGCATGGCACTAGAGTGTCACGGCCCTTAACTGATCACACAGAGGAACAGGGGAAAATAAAACAACCTATCGCTTCCCTGCTCAGCCGTGCTCAGATTATGATTCAAGACACAGGAAAAAAGAGATGGGGCTGCCCACTCAGTATACTTCACCGTGGAGCCGCTGCAAAGGGATGGGGAGGGACCCAGCAACACGGATAAGGAAAGCTGTGCATTTACTCTCTGGCTAATGATGGATGAGCATAGCAAAGTACAAACCAGAATATCTGCTGCTTCTTTTGGACAAGAATTTTCTGATCATTGTTCCAAGCCATTCTTTAGAAAACATGTCTTTTAAAATAGATATAGCAGTTTATTTTGGGATTTCTTTAAGACTTTCTCCCTCTCTCCTTCCACTTAAAAAAACCAAATGAAAACAAAAAACCAAAACCCAAACAACCCAAGTCTGGAATTCACCCTTAGTGAAACCAGAGTGTTTGCAGTTTTAAGGATAATGTCTGCACTTTGCATAGTGTTACCTGTGCCCTAGCAGCAGCCAGGGCAGAGGCACACAAGAACCCAGGAAAAGGCTAGGGCTGGGAAAATCCCTTGTTATCCTCTTCCCCATCTGTGCAGTGAGGGTAGCACCACTTTGCAACGGCGCAGGATACTGCGAAACATTCAATAACTTTAGCATTAAATATTGGACATGTACCGCAGAGAGGCAGATGGAGAAACCCATCTGATGGTTTCAGCTGGGACTGGCGTTTGGAGAATCATACTTAGCTGATTGTATAGGCAAGAACCAGCCCGTTATTTTTCTCTAAACTCTAAAGGAGTTTTCAAATCCTTGCCATATTTTTCCTCTTGCACTCATACAAGGGGGTCCCATCCAGGTTTATATTGCATAACCTTTGTTGCTATGCCTTTGCTTTTGTTGTCTTCACTGCTTAATATTTGCCTTACGATACACCAAATATTTATGTCATGCAGCAAACAGTGAAAAGAAGACAACAGAGAGACAAATGCTGCACCTACAATACTGCTGGCCTCTCTGGTCTGCAAAAGAGACTGGCAAAACAACACAGACTATTCTGTAACCCAGAAAAAGCAGGAAAAATCAGATGACGTGAAGAGAATACTATTTCCAAGGACACTAGCTTGGCCCTCAAACTGAAAACTGTTATCTGATACCACTTTTTATCATATTTTAGTTTTCAGCCACGTACAGTATACTCAACTGAAGGTCATAATAGGTGTTTCTTTTTCTCATCTGATCTCTATGAAGACCACAAGTACTGCACAAAGAGGACTTTCTTTTAAACATGAGTCCTGCTCAGCTGAAAGCGAATGGCTGCTTAAGGCACTTTATTTCCTCATATATATCTATAAAGGCCTCAACTGAAGAACTTGGCAAGATTACATATTTGCATATTATGAAGGCACAGGTCCTCATACATTCTTCTACACACTTAAAACATAATGTCAATACTTGATAAAGTAACCCTTCCACACCAGACCTGAAAAATTTGCTTAATTGATTCAAACTCAGGTCTAAGACATAGATGTGAATTGTGAAAAAAAAATTCTTCTAATATCTCAGCCTGTTGGTATTTATTTGCCTTGGTTGGCTGGCTTACCTTTCAGAGAAGACTGGGACTAAATCAATAGCATAGATTGCCCCCCAAGCTGATGACAATCAGGAAATGAACAGCAAGCCCTAAGTCAACAAGACACCACTCACTACAGGCTAAAAAGAACTTTTCAGCATCCCACAAAATGAAGATATCCAAGGCCACATCATAATGTTCCTCTGAAGACAGCTGAAGGAAACTCTCCAAGTCTTCCAAACCAGTGAATTGCTTCACCATTAGCATGTGAGAAAGGCCTATCAAGACATGAATCCCTTCCCCAGCATCCAGTTTGCAGCTGTTGGGTGCATCAAAACAAGGCCAAGAAAAATCACTAGAAGTCTCTACATGCATTAAGGGTGGGGTGGGGGGAATCTTTCCTGGCCCCAGTGCAACCAGACACAATCAACACACAGCATGTGAGACTTTCAGTGTTTTTAGAAGTATCAACCTGGGACGGGGGGGGGACGGGGGACCAAACCAAAAAAAAAAAAAAAACAAAAAACCACCACCAAACAAACAAAACCCAAAAAAACAAACCCCGAACTTTCAAAATTTAAGCTTCAGTGTATATCACTGAATATCACATACACCCACAGGTAAGACAAACCTTTCCTGAAACCATCTTCCAAGATTAAACAACATCTGAGCCAGTCTTTTTCTAATGCTGGTTGGACTAAAGCTCCTCAGCTCATGCAGACCTCTGCCAAGATGAGCCTGGCAGGCAATGAAACTCTGTCAGCAAGGCCAGACAAGCTCTGGAGGTCAGCAAGTCTCCCTGTAGTCTTCTAAAAAATATTTCACTCTCAGGGTGACCAAATTTTCCAAAACCATGCAAGATATATAGCTTTTTAGAGCCATTTGAGCCACAGAGCTTGCTACGCTCTAACAAATCAAAATTGCTGTCAATGAAGCCTCAATCTGTCAAAAACAACCCTCAGTACTTTAATGGATTGGGACCTGAATGCCTGCTTCTTAGCACTGATGGGAGCTTGTCACAGTGTAGCTATTCCTAGAACCCAGAGACACTGCCATGAAAAAGCTCATGCCTTGATTTTGAAAAAAGCACCTTAAAATAGGAAAAATCTTATTCCTTTTCTGGACATTTATTGTATTTACAACCCAAGAATCTCAAACCCTCTAGAGGTATCACTGAAGTCTTGCAACACCCAGCAGAGAGAAGATAACTTTACAGAATGGCATACAGCTAGGACATGGGATTTACCCCAGATCAGAGAAATTGTTACAGATGGAAAGCTGAATCTACATTCCCCTGGCATACATACCCACATCCTAACTACCCATTTCTCCGTACCACAGTGCACTGAAGAGCAAATACTGTGTTCAGTTTTCATATAAAAGTATATAAAGCCAGCAGGTAAAGCAAAGCATAGCATAGCACAGTGACAGCAGGGAACAAACATGTTAAAAAAAAATAAAAGGCCAGCATAACTTACGGGAGCAGCGTTGTTTTTCACTGTGACACTTGGAGTTGTGGCTCGTAGTGCCCCGCTCACGCCATGGTAGTATTTGAAGCAGATCTTTGTTTCAGCTAAAAAAAAAAAAAAAAAAAAAAAAAGAGAGAATTAGTTTAGATTAGAGGAACTGCCAGGGAGAAGCTGCACGATCAGTTGCAGCTCGCAGGCACAAGTCTGGCAAGCAGTTAAATTGCAAGTGGTTTGTCCCAGGTTGGTTGGCACGACAGGATACCTCCTGCCTCCGATCTTCTTTGCCAGAGTGAAATTTAGAGTTCGGTTCCTGCGACTTAAAACTTAAAACCCCAACTTCTTCCGAGCAGCAGTTACGCCAGACAGACCTTAGAGTACCTGATCAGCATCCTTTAGCTACATTAGGAAGAAAAAAAGTAGGGACAGAGAGAAACCCTCTCTGTTCAGACATACCAAACACTAATGTGCAGAGAAAGTGAGAAACTTCCTTAGGACAACAAGATTGCATAGTTGCTCACTGATAGGTTTCACTGAACCAATTTGTTCTGGCCTTGGTCACGGCAAGGACATAGCTATGCGGATTAACTGCTCTGACAGTTACTATATTAAAACATATTTCAGATACAGCATAGTACCACAAGACCCCTTGTTAGTGTATTTCCAAACTGACTTCCAAAGATTTGCATTAGGTGAGGAACACAAGCAAGACCATGATTTTGGATTCACAGCGCTGCTTTTTGCCACATGCATTGATATTTAGATAAATACATTAAGTGGGGGAAACCCATTTCAATAACTGTAGCAAGGCATAGAAGAAATGAAATCAGCTTCTTGTTCAATGATCTTCTTATGACCCACCTTCTTGCCTGCGGCAAGAAGGAAAGATACTTTCCTGCTAGCTTCTCTGTTGCGTAAAGCCTTCCCAACTTTCAAGTGAAAACCAAAGAACTTATATTCCTAAGTAGTTCGAGTGCTTCTCATTTCCAGGTGGCTTCTCTACACTCTTCCCTGAGGCGGCACCAGGGACACGCAGTCCATCGATGAAAAGCACAGTGCCAGCGCAGTTAATCTGCCACCGTATTTTCCATCCCCACAGCTCTTTCTTCATCAAGCAACCAGGTGTACGTTTCTGCTCACACAGTGAAAACACACACCTCTCCCACTATATGCACAGACACATCTATGTGTCCCTTTTACTTCACAGCACTCCACAAGAAGTGGAGCAGGCTACAAAGTCCTTCAGCACCTCCATGAGGGGCTTGGTTGCCCACCCTGGGGTTTAATTCGCAACTACGCCCCACACTTCTGCAAATTCAAGAGAATTACTTGAGGCATCAGTACAGCTGAGCAAGCGACCCTGTTGTTGCACCTGGGAGCAGCAGTTGTTTTCTTTTGGCAGCAAAAAAGCTGGATGAGCCTGTGGGACTGAAAAACTGCAAGTCCAGATTGAATTTTCACATTGTAATTTTCTCTACAGGACTTTTAACAGCTCAGCAGCTAACTCATTTGCTCACTGAGAAGACAGCAAAAGCTGAGGATATCACAATAGCTAAAAGATGCAGTTCTCACCAGTTATTCAAATCTTAATTTTCCTCTCCCCTGGAGATTTTTAGCTACAGTTTGCATGGAACATTGAGAGCTAGAATAAAGAGATTTTTTGATTTTTTTTTTTTTTTTTAATTTTTATTAACTCATGTAGTTAATAAAATATAACTTCAGGTATTAGCCTATATGACAACATTCAGACCTCACAGCAGGAAATCTTGCCATAGGTTGACAAGTAGGAAATCAGTTACCACATACATTGGGAAACTATGGTTTAAAAGAATCTATTTAATTAAACTAAAAGCATTAGACAGAGAACAGAAGGAGAAAAGAATATATCCTTGTGTAGGTATTCTGGACATTAGTATTGCTTTCAAGGACAAAGGATTACTAAGATGATTTAATATGTATTTGGAAAGAACCATGTGGGTATTGAAGATTCCTCTCAGTTTCACACAACTACTATTTCTAATTTACTTTTCAATCCAACTGCCCCCATACAGATGCAAACTGGCAAGAAGGCAACCCAGAGAGATGGAGGTGTCACACCCCATTCAAAACAGTGGCAGAGGTGGAGCCATTGATCATGCAGTATTTGAGGCAGTGATTAATGAATGTCAAAGGTTTCATTCAGAGAACAGATCTGACAGCAGAAAGTCTTATGGGAGCCTTCACAGCTTGAGAAATTGCTCTAGAAACATCAGGGGAACAACATTTTCTTTTTTCTTGATTCCCCCTTTTCCCAGATCTTCTTCAGATTGAAAATATTAAGAAAATACCTATTGTCAATGGATAGATAGAACTTTAACAAGTAGACTTAGACCCTAGAGTTGGGCTTTTTTTTTGGCTGGGAGCCATTCTTTCCAAATAACACTGTTGGTGCCATGTTTTTCACTTCAGAGTCCTAACAATTTAATCCATCTGAAGATTGTTCTTGTATTCCTGAATCACCTCTGAGACATTTCCAAAACAGATGCATTCTCTGGCTTGGTACCACTTCCTCTGCAGAGGAACAGAAAGCACTGTAAGTATAGGCAAGGCAGTTATATCAATTAACCTGAATATTATCCAGCTGGCATTCATATATAATATGTAGTTATAAGGGCTGTTTGCATTGTAGTCTTGTAGATTAGCTTGCTGTGGAATAAAGACCACCATTTAACTCTGTCCTGCTGCCCTAGCTACACGGCACAGCACACAGGTCAGGAGCAGGTGTTGTCCAGTTAATCCCCAGTTATAAATAAATACATGCCATTGTTATTTTCATCTCAGTAATTATGAGTAGCAGCTCACTGGATCAGGTAATGAAGTTATGATGTTAAAGTCAGGAAGTAATGAGGTTAAATTCTCCTTTCAATTAGCATAAATGGCAGTTAGACTGGTAAATCTTCCAAGAGATGAGAGGTCTAAAGATGCTCAGAAATACTCAGGCCCATGACAATTACCAAACTACTCAGCAATTTTCACAGATCAAGAACAAAACAGCACTGTATTCCCTTTACACCAGGCTTGGTATCTCCATTATACCATGGCTGCATTACAGCCTTCCACTGCATTGTGATAAATAAGACAGTTCCCAATTGTATGCTCAGACCCACTGCTGGAACCATCACAGGTGCAGAAAATACAGCTGCCCTGCGCCAAGGCAGGGTAATCGGAGCCAGGCAACAGGAGAGGCAATTCTGTTTTGCTCCTTGCACCACAGCCCACAAGTACCTCTGTGGGCCACATAGGAGGGATGCTCGTGGGGAAGGCAGAGGAGGGGGGGGATGTAGCCCATCCCCGGACACCACAGAGACCACTCCTTGGTTCAGAGGAAAACTCTGAGAAGTTTGAGTTTTGCCAGAGAACAACTCTGCCATGGAGCTTCATCCCTCTCACAAGAAAAAAAAAATCCAGTCCACAGAAAATTATTTCTCTATCAAAGCCCTAAGTTATCTCAGTTACCACATCAGTTTTGCAAGTTAACTGGAAAATGAATTTACTAGCTGAACATTACTCTTCTTGGCAATATTCTATATTGCCTCCGCAATCACCCAGACCTTGAAAACACCCTACCTCCTTACTAAACTGAAGTGAGAGGAGATAAAATCTAGTAGGGTCTGCTGATGAATTGCTGCTAGAGGTATTGAAGGTTGAAAGCCTCTAAGAGGTGTCCTAGTTTCCATCATCCACCCATTCTTCTTCCTGTCAGTGTTATTGCTCCTGTTGGTTTATTTGATACCCTTTCCCTTTAAAATACTTCCATTCCTACTCATCTTCATCATTCCTTCAGAGTTGTCAAAATTGCCCTAAATCTCTTCTCAAAAGTTCACGTGCTCTTATAATCCTCTGCTCCTCACTTACTAAGGCTAGTCTGGTCTCAGAGGCTTAGCTTTCACTAAAAGCTGGATCCATTCTCTCAAATATAAAAAGCAGCACTGCTAGGATTAAGCAGTTTCCCTTGTTAAACTAAAAGAAAAAAAAAAAAAAACCAGCCATCCTAATGGGTACTTCAAGGAAAGACTAAATGATATTCTTTGGGGGAGGCAGGAAGCATCAGTTGGTGTTTGATAGGAGTGTGATACACCTGAGGCACTTCCACAATCTGGTTGTGATTTACTCCCATGATACATTTTGTTTCAATTAAATAGCTGAGGTGACTAGGCATTAACTAAGCATTTCTCAGCACTAAACAACCTCTCAGGGCAGGAATGCTGGTCTTAAAAACAGAGTCATTTGTGACCAATTCAATCTATTACTAAAGGAGTTGTTGTTGCTCTTTTGGGCAAACATGCATAAAAAATGAGAAGTGTCAAAAACCAGTAATGAAAAGGTAGCTGTCTTTGGTAAGTGGGTGGGAACCAAGTGAACCAAATCAGAGAGCAAAGCAATTAAGTTATGAGTCATAAAGTCTTCCCTAGAGAGAACCTAGAAGTGGGATGAACAAACATATGATACTGTGCTATAAAATCAGATCGCTACAGGACCATCTTGAATTAAAGTAGTCGCAGTGATCTCTGGAAGCGGAGACGGGTGTCAAAGCGCAGATAAGACATCAATGGAGGGGAGAACTGATTAAATACAATGGGAAAACTGGGAGAAACATGAAAAAAAATAGGACAAGGAATTTCAATGGGAAACCAAAACAGAGCGAGATTAAAGGCAGTTTATATGAGGTGTTGTAGTACTGGAATGGAGTAAGCAACAGCACCGATGTGGAAGTTGAGGGAAGGAGAGGACTGAGATTAGAAGAGAATCATTGCACAGAGAGGAGAAAGACTAGGACTGTCTAAATGAGAACTAAGAAGGGAAAAAGAAACACGGCAAGGAAGGGCAGAGAGGGAGAGAGTCAGAAAGTCAAAGTTGAAGGAGAAAAAAAAAAGTGCCCTCTCACTTAGGGCTTCACGAAGCACGGAGCACAATATATGAGCTGTATCAGCAGCTACCTGTGAAACCTGGTGTGCAAGCATATGTCCTGTCCACCTCTCGTGCCTGACCACCCTTCTCCACCTGCCACTGCCTCCAGCGCCTGCTTTTGAATACTGCTGGAAGTGTAGAGAGCAGGTAAACTGTGCAACCTGAAGAATCGAAACCCAGTGCTCCTGGGTGAGCCTTTCCCTAAGCATCAACAGTTTTTAGACAAATTTAGGTAGTTTCCCCGATACCATACCTGCCCTGTCAGCAAAGAATTAAGACACAAAGACAAAAGGTAAGTCTGGCAGATCTAATTTCTACTTACAGCATTGATACATGGCACCATTTATTTTCATCATGTACGCCTGCTGCTGCTCCATGCAAACAACAGCTCTTATTTCTTGTGCTGTATCAGAAAAGCTGCCTGCTCCAGGAACTGCCTGCCCAATACGCTACGGTGACACTACAGCTGTCAAGCTGGTCTGCTACTCAGCCACCTATGGACTGTGTATTTCCTGAAGCTGTGAACTGCATCTGCTCACAGTATTTGTTTAGCATCACAACCGCCCACAGTTTTCCATAAAGCGCTTCAGTTTTTAGACTACTAACAGTTTAAAACCAAACGAGGCCTCAACAGATGTGTTTCTTTAATCCCAGTTGCAGAATTCCTTCCAGTTTTCTGATGACTTTTTCCCTGCCCTGTTCTAAAACATACACAAACACATGTGGACAGACTGTTAAAATACTTCTTTTGAGAAACCGCAAGATATGAGGTTTTAAAATCTCATTATAATGCTTCCAGGCAAGAAAGAAAAAGGTACCTGGAGACAAAATTAAGGCTGACGAGTACATATCAACCATTTCAGGAACAAACCTTTACAAGGAAACTGTAATAGCTCAAAACCAAGCACTACAACACCCAGAAAACTTCTAATCAAGATTATATTTAAGCCACAAATCCAAGCTTGTCAACATGCAGAAATGCATAGTTAGAACATTCAAATAACCTTAACTCTGAAACAATAATTAATGTATTTCAGTATTTGTAGTTCTGGTATTTGAAGAACAGATTAAATAATCTTAGCAATTTTATTTCATCTTCAGATGGTGTTGTCACAGACCGCTATTGCTTCACTAGGGTTGCACATTCAGGGCTGGAATTACCTCTTCTATAACAGGAGACCTGATTATTATCATTTATTATATCATTGATTCTTTGTTCTGTTGTTATTTGTGATCTGCAGATACTCTCTGCTATTGACTATCACTCGTATTTCCTTTGCTTGATAATTTGATTCAGCAGCTACCTGCCTCCAACCACCAAAAGAGTAATACAGTAAATTAGTACACTAATAACTAATAGGTAGTAACAAATCCTCAGTCAGTGGGCCAGTCTACTCTGTCCCAGCTTCACTTCTTTGAGCTGTGTTGCATGCCCCATACCACATCGATTTTGGGTCTAGCTTTGTATAATCCACCTCTATTACTATGCTGTTCATATGAAATGACATGCATCTGCTTACCCATGATTGCACTGTGATTAATTATCATTATTCAGAAATTTTTCAGGTGTAGACTCCTGAGCAAAAAGACAGACAAAAAATCACACCATTTTTGCCTTATGAAAATAATGGTATCCAGGAGTTTCTATTACAGTAGAGATACAACAAAGTGGCTCTGTAAATTGCTATTCAAAAAGAACATAGATCTAATTTCAATAGGCTGTTGCTTATGTGCTACCCTCATAAAAACTGTCCTATTGGCAAGACTCATTACTAAATAATGCTAGCAGTTGGAATGGATGTGCTTCCACACAACATATGTGTACATACATTCATTTCCAGCACTTGTATATATTTCTCCATACAGACAGGATATCTAGCATTGCTGATTGCTAAAGTTGCTTGTCATTTTTTCATTATAAACCTTGTTTTCAGTTGCTTGTACATTTTCAAAGATACATACATTTGGAATAAAATTTTGCATGCTGGATGACCGCCTCAGATCTAGAAAGATGCACAGCAAGAAAATTTCATCCATTCATCAGAAATTTGTAGCTGTGAGGGTAAGGGAAAACCATGGGGTTTTACCCATTAAAGATTTCTGAAGACCCTTCCTTTTACCCCCCATGTTAATATGGAGCAGAAGTCAATATACTAAGCATATACCTTTTGCTGTTCCTGTAAAAGTACATTAAAATTCAGCTAACTTATAAGCCTCTCCAAAAAATTCAGTTTGATATGCTCATTTGAGACATCTCTCATTTTAACACCTAAATACCCAGGAAATCCTATCTGTGCTGAGCACATTCCAGACTGGCACTAAGACTTTTTCTGCAACACAGATCTAAGCTCTTCCTGGCTGTGCCACATCTGGGTGCCGGAGGACTGCATCCCTGGGTATCTACCCGCTGTGCCAAGTAGCATGGAAGAGGAGAATATGAATCCACTGCCAGTTTGCCCCTGTTGAAGGAAGAGATGAAGGCAGCTGGGGGGGATTAGGAGCACAGGGTAGGGAAACAGAAGCCAGGACAAAACCAGGGAAGATGGTGAAGAAAAACCTGTGATTTGTGGTGGTCATAGGCTTGAGTAGAGAAGAATTCCAGGAGAGCAGGTAGCAGAGCACTGTTTCAGTCTTGCTAGGACAGATGAGCCCTGCCAGCTGCCTTCACAGTGGGCACATAATGCACATACTGGGGCGACTTGTATTCAAGCAAGGTTAAGTGCCAGGTCCTGCACTTGGGTCACAACAACCCCATGCAACGCTACAGGCTGGGGGAGGAGTGGCTGCAGAGCTGCCTGGCAGAAAAGGACCTGGGGGTGCTGGTTGACAGCCACCTGAACATGAGCCAGCAGTGTGCCCAGGGGGCCAAGAGGGCCAGTGGCATCCTGGCTTGTATCAGGAACAGCGTGGCCAGCAGGACCAGGGAGGTGATAGTGCCCCTGTACTGGGCACTGGTGAGGCCGCACCTCGAGTACTGTGTTCAGTTTTGGGCCCCTCACTACAAGAAGGACATCGAGGTGCTGGAGCGTGTCCAGAGAAGGGCAACAAAGCTGGTGAAGGGTCTGGAGCACAAGTCTTAGGAGGAGCGGCTGAGGGAGCTGGGGTTGTTTAGCCTGGAGAAGAGGAGGCTGAGGGGAGACCTTCTTGCTCTGTACAGCTACCTGAAAGGAGGCTGTAGTGAGGTGGGGGTCAGTCTCTTCTCCCAGGTAGTAAGCAACAGGACGAGAGGAAATGACCTCAAGTAGTACCAGGGGAGATTTAGATTAGATACTAGGAAAAATTTCTTCACAGAGAATGGTTAGGTATTGGAACAGACTGCCCAGGGAGGTGGTGCAATCACTGTCCCTGCAAGCGTTCACAAAACATGTGCAAGTGGTGCTTAGGGACATGGTTTAGGGGTGGACCTGGCAGTTAGGTTAATGGCTGAACTCGATTCTCAGGGGTCTTTTCCAACCTTAACAATTGTATGATTCTAAGCTCCCAATTAGACAACCACAAGAAGGTTGATGAAATTTATGGCCAGTCTACTGGTTCAAATTCTGTCCAGACAGGCAGGGGTTGGAACACATTAAAATCTACAGTCATCCAGTGGCCCTTGTGAAAGCCCAGTGCATCACGGACGAGGGCCCATACCAAAGTGCCCAGTAAGTCTGGCACTTACTGTCAATCTATCTTAGATTGATAACTAGAGTTGAGGCAGAGTAGAACAAGGCAAAGCTTCCACAGGTACCCACCACAGGAGATGTCAGTGGAAGGATGTCACTGCCCAGCCAGTAGCTAAAGATGCTAAATGTCTTTAGTAAAAAGGTGTTTTAGCCTTTACGTAGCTAGGAACAGAACCTACAGTTTGCACTGAGGCGTATTCTCAGACTATTACCCAGTTCTTAAGTTTTATTGTATAACATGAGTAATAGAACTGAAATTGGGTTTGCTTAAGACAGCTCACATCCTTGAAAATAATAATTTCCTCCTAAAATTATCTTCAGTAATGTGAGATGGAGGAAAAAAAAAAAACCTCAGCCTTACCATTCCTGACACTGAGTCATCTCTCATCCTATTGAAACCAACAGAACTATTTGCTCCATATTCATAAAGACAGCAGGATCCAGCCCAGAACAGGCAAGAGTTTTATCTATTTACTTACAGTCAAACCCAACAGTAGTATCTATCTGCTCTGCCTTTACAGACTGTTGTAAAGAAAGGACTGATAGGCACCAACCTGAGTGAATGAGAGCTGGAAATGGGGGGGTTGTAACAACTTACCTGTCTTTCATCAGGAAAAGGAAAAGCTGTTTGAGAGAGACATTTTAGATATTGCAAACAGCAAATTATAAGGGCTGCACTAAGATTGAGACTTTAATGAAATTCCAGAGCCTACAGGCGTATAATGTTTTTATGTAAATCAGCTTAACGATGAGTTTTTCACCATGAGCATTAGCAAGTGAGCAATTTGAGAAAAACTTGCAATCATCAAAGCATTTTTAACTGTGTGACAGTTGAGTCCATAATAACTGGAAACCATGCCTAAAGTTTGCTCTCTGATCCTAAGCACTCATGCACACTGCATGAAAAACAACATTGCAGGCAAAATCAAACACATGCTTCATCTATATATGAGGGAGATGATCTAAAATAACTTCTGAAATGCAACAATTATATCAGACTAAGTTTTAAAATAACACTTCTGTTTTAAAACTGCTCATCATCTTGGTTACAATGGACTCGGCAGTGCTTTATCAAAATCGACTAGTAGACAAAAAAAATCTCTACACTTCCAGTACACGGGAAATGAGCCTTGCCTCACATGCAGAAAGCAATCTGTTTCACTGTATTAGCGTCCCCTTAGCTACATTAGAGTCTGTAACAATTTTCAGGAAAAGAACTTGAACTGGAGATATCGTGCCTGTGTTCTCAGTTACACCAATATACATTAAAACAACACAACATGTAGAAAATATACAGAAACACTGACATCCCTGAGCTTTGTTGAGTGTCAGCAGAGGCACTGTGAAGGGGACTCAGAGACGGCACAGAAAGGTATAAACTCAAAACTACACAATAGCTCATGGCTCCGCAAAAGAGGAGGGACGGGCAGAGCTGGGGACCCCTCTCCTCTCTTTACTGTGATGCACAGCCACTGGGTCATCCCACAAGAAGCAAGCTCTCCTCAACTGCCTCTGTCGCAATATATCCTTTAGGCTTCCAGGTATTATGTCTGTCTCAAGTTAATTGTCTCCTAGAGCAGATGCTTGTGAACCATCAGCTCCTTGCTTTTATCAGGGCAACAGTAGTTTAAAGTCTTAATTAAATACACATGATCGGATTATGCCTTCAGGCACAGCCTTGAGCAAAAGATAACGCTTGAACTTCAGAAGCCAAGTGCCTCAAACACAGCCCTCTACATCACAGCATGTTTTTATTCCCTTTGATCTCGAAATGTGGATGGACCAAGCATTGCTTTAGATTTACAGAAGCAGAAAACCTCATCAGTCTTATGATGAGTGATTAGTATTCAGGAAGGTGTAAGCCATAACTTTACCTGGTGCCTGCTTTGTGAAGGGAGAAGACAGCATGAAAAGGGACACCTTGGAACTCCAAACCCAACCTAGTACTGAAATAAGGGAGGATTCATGTTTTCATTTACATTAGTAGCAGTTTATAATTCAAGACACCTGCTACAGCACTTCTTGAGCCCGTCTTTTATCACATGTCTGATAAGTGTAACTGAATTTCACATTAGAAACAGAATATTCCCTTGAGTCAGTCTTTCATTTTTTACCTCAGGAAGGTTACCTTTGAAGATGCTAGTGCCAAAACCAGCCATCACGGACCTCACCATTCCCCCAGATCTTCTTACACGTTACATCCTTTCTCTTGTTACTCTGCAAACTCTCCCAATCAGAAGCCCTACCTATGCACGTTTTCAAGTGCTAAGCTTTCTTCAGTCACTGTAAGAATGCTTTACAACAGTTTCTTTGTGTTCAGCAGCCAAGCCATGCAATATTAAAACTCAGTGTTCACTGTGTTTGGGAGCTATTACAGTCAGTCAAGCATGTGCCACGCAGTATACAAAGAGTCTTGCAATTAAGTCCTTGGGCAACAAGACTTGAATATTACCAAGAAGAAATCCTTTGCACTTGGATATAAAAGAGAGGCCAAGTGCTTAACACTATTACTCACAATACCATAAGGGCTGCTTTTCTTAATACATTTATCATGCTTCAGAATCAGTATGCGCAGATTCCTTGTCTCTACTGCATATCTAAAGATATTTTTAGCCTAATATTTCCATGACAACAAAGCAAGAAATGGTCAATTTGAGAGGATGGCTGAACAAAAATTCAAAATGCTTGTAGAAGCAGCTTCCTAGTGCTCAAATTATTTCAGTTACCCACTACACTAAGCACATTATTGTTTGTTGCTGCTATTTCTAATCATCAAATTTAAAACCTACTTTTGAGTGATTAAGAGAATTACGCATCATGTTATCATACAACAAAGACTGTTCATTGCTGTTATAGTACGAACACTCTAATACAAGTAAAAGACAACAGCAAAACGCTACTTTAGATTGAAGTAAGAGCTCACAGAGAAGAGTAAGAAGAGATGTTGTGGTACTCTCTTAGGCAACTGGTAATAGGTTACATGTACCAAGAACGCAATGGCAAGTATGACAATTCAAACTCTCTGCTTTCCTGACTCTACCACAGAGCAGAACTATTTGGAGACAATTTTGAAGAAAATAATTTGCAAAATCTAGAAGACCAAAACGAAGGCCAGTATTCCAGGCAGCAGCATTAAAGGCAAGGAAAATGTACAAGGGAGCAACCCAAGGCAAGGCATCCATCTCTCCTTTCACCTCAGGATTATTTAGTCTTATTTGCAAGGCACCTAACAGGTCTATACAGCATGAGGAGAAGATGAGGACAGTAGCACCTGTGTTTTGGCACCATAACTCTACTGAAGGCAAGAGACAGTCACAGCATGATAATGGCACAGCAGAGAATGAGATCTTTGGCACACCGGTTCCTAGATTCACATTACCATCTTGCAAACATTTTATTCCTTTCCACATTACTTTTTTCCTTCTTTGTGGAAAGGAAATGAACAGCAGCAAACAATATGTAATTCTACCACTAAATACTTGTTACATTATTAAATACAAATGTGAGATGAACAGCCTTGCACCGTAATTACCCAATGACCAAAATCCCCCAAAGTTCAGTTGTTCTGAAAAACAGCGTTCTTTGAGGTCTTGTCTTAGTACACCAAAGACTTACCTGGGTAGGTCTTGTAAGCATTAATTAAACAGAGGAAAAGAGACTTCTGTGTCTTCACGACACAGAGCTGTTTTTTTGTTTACACATCCAAAGCATTTATAACTAATTGGGTTCACGCAGTCAGAACCACGAGCCTTGAATAAAAGCTGCATGCCAGCTATGCTGACGAGGTATGGTTTTTTTCCTCTCCCCTCCTTTTAGTCTTACAAATACTTCACTTTACAACAGCAGGACCTGTCTTCCTTCCATTTGCTGAAAAACCACAGGCAGAGAAAGCACGCTCATGTTCTTTGGTTCTCGCAGAGCCTTGGGAGCCACACAGCTGGTTGGTGAAACCCCGTCAGTGTGATGCCTTTGCAAACACAGTGCTGCATCTGGGTATAATAGACAAAAACTTGACCTTATTCTTTTGAAGCAATGCTGCCAGAGTTCATCTCCCATGTACCGCTGCTAAGCTCAACAGGGATGGGAGTGTATTTACTTTTTTGAGTGAGGACTGGTAAAAGAAAAATAAACTCAAAGCCCAGGTTAGCTGGGATGCACAGGGACACACACCCCCTTTTTTAGGTCTCCTCTTTCACTGCAACCATGCAATCTCTGCAGATCAGAGGATCTCAGATGGTGATTGCCAACATATAATGCATCACAAAGACAAAAGCCCTTGGCGTCCCAGCTTCACACACTCTGATCAGCCTCATTATCATGGTTTCTATTCCAACACCAGCTCACAGTGTGTGCGCCCATGCGCTGCAAGTTTCAAAATCACCACTGCTTTACATGGTGCTGTGCATATTTGCCACCACCTCCACTTCGAAGGACAAAAAAAAGGGAGGAGGAACAGCAGCTGGCTCCAGGGAGACTCCCACAGCAGTGCCTCTGCACCTCCTTTTACACGTGGCATGGACCTTTCCTTCCTCAGAACTGCTCGGGTCTCTGTCTGACAGTAAGGGAAAGCAGCACATCCAACTCCTTTTTTAGGAACTGTGACTGTGCTTTAGGTATGTTTTCATATATTTGCATGGTGTTAATAACACCAACACCTGTCTATTACTGCTGATAGTATATGGACTGTGCACAGTAGCAGGCTATATATAAGCAATGAGCTTGGTCCTAACAAAACTCAGCATATGAAACTCCTTTTCAGGAAAGGAATTCACAGGCAGTTCTGCCTAGACAGATGATGTTAAATTGTGTCCAAGATCACAAAGGGAGAGAAGGAAGCTGCTGGAGAGCTCAGGATCAGAATCAAATGAGAAAGATTTACACCAGAATGAGAATTAAGGCTGGAGTTCATCAGATTTAGATCTATAACTCTGTATGATGCTTTCTGAACATCAGTAAGAAGGAAAAACCTACTCATTAGAAAAATCACATTTTTAGCAGGAACCATGAACTGGAGTTCTGCTTTTGACTGTAGTTGGATTCACAACCATACGGGATGTTGGAACACAGCACTGAGCCTCTCTGCTCTCTTTTACAAAGATGAGGACAGACCCATCAAACACTGCTGCTCTTCTGAAGCTTGCCCACAAAGTCGTCTTCTACAGGAAGCATACTATTGGACTTTTGTGATTCACTTTACAATTTCAACTGTAGAAGTAGAAAGCAGGTAACTTTGCTGCAGCATTTGGTTGAGCCACTCTACAGTGAAGGATTTCTTACATTTTGGCTTGAGACGGCCCATAGGTGGCTGCTCAACCATTCAGAAAACTCCTACTCACGAGGGCATTTTGATTAGGTGCCATTGCTACGGTGCCTATTGTTAATTTCCCTAGGAATTTATAGGACAAAGCACAAGCTATCAAGAAGGAAAAGATCAAAAAGCTACTAAGAAAGAGGTGTTATACATGTTATTACTTCTCACCTTAGAGTTCCCTCTGTGACTTTTTTTTTTTACCAACTTCTGTTCACCATTTATTTCCAATCTAATAATTAGGGAAGAAAATTGCTGTAGTCACAAAATGAAACATGACTTTTTAAAACCCAGCAATTCCAAAGGTAACTTACTTGATACCACTAAAACAAAGGGGATACAAATGGGTTACATTAAGTTGTAAGGCAAGATAAAATATCCTGACTGTAAAAAGACCAGTGAATCTAATGGTGAGAGGATAAGTATTTGTTTTCGAGTGCAATAAAAATATAGGACTGTGGCGAAAAAGCTACTATGAATCTCCATTTGTGCAGGTGAAAAATTACTATCTTGTAACATATCCTGGAATAACAAGGAACAGAAATACTACATTTAAACAAGTAAGAGGACAAAGAATCACAGGCAGCCTGGACAAGATACTGGAGAGTAAGGAAGGTTTATTCTCTCACAAAATATATCAAGATGTACATTGGGAGATTATAAAAAAAATAGTCTTCAAATCATTGTTAGTTCCTATTGATTATAAAACTGTATACAGATGCCAGAGTGCCCACCACCTGAAGGTGTCTGCCAGGTGGCTGGTGCATTCTCTCTGGCTTTGAATTTCACTGCTGGGACCCATGGTGCAAGCTGCAGATGTTCGCTTCATTGGCTGGGGCTGACATTTGCAAGCCTTCAGAGCTGCCATCCTGACAGCAGTAACTCCCAGCTTGCTCAAGCTCATCCAAGCTGAAATTACTGCAGTCACACACACAGGTGACAGACAGGAAACATTATTTTTTTTTTTTATAGTAAAGGCTAAGGTCTCTAACTACAGCACACTTAACTCCCATAGGATTTGCTGCACTGTGAAAAGGAAACCCTAATGCAAATCATCAATAGCCTGAGCAAGATCTAACAGCTGTTATGTGACGACATACAGCGGGATAACTATACAGTCCAGACAGCAGATAACCTAGAGTATGTTTAAAACACTTCTTCAGAAATAAGCTTGCAAAGAACCTAGACAAAATCAAAAGCAGAGGCATAGGGCATCTAAAAAAAGGGAGTAGTAGTGGAAACAGATGATTCTGGAGTAAATTCCCTTTGAATCACCTGGACATTTATAACATGTACTATTGCTAATTTATACTTAAGTGTATATTATATATGTTTTTTCCCCTAATTTGCCAGTTATATACCTAAAAATATAACATTTAATCCTAATCTTGGCACTCACATTCATGCCTCCTATAGCCCTAAGCAAAAGATTCTCAACCTTTTACTAACTACCCTAATATGTGGCAATATTGAAAAAGGAAAACACTGTGTCCCTTCCTTGCCATCTGGATCACAGATGTCAGCTTCCTGCGCCTGGGGTAAAGGCTGAAGACTTCAAGTGTCCCACAGAACATGGGCCACCGCTTTGCCATCTCTGGCAGAAACACGCTGAGCATTCAGCTGAAATGCTTGGATGTCAGGAAACCCAGGTTCTGTTCAAACCTCTGCCACTGACTTACTGTAGTAGTTTCACTCTTTCCTGACTTAAATTCCTCCTCTATAAGATGAAGAAAATTATATTTTTGGCAAGCCAACCCAAAGGAGAGAGGAATATGAGCATTTGCTAGGCCTTCCATAAGCCAGTTTTCATAATAGCAGGCTGTGCTTCAGTCACAGGAGAAAAGTATTCTCTTTTGCAAAGCAATGCTCATGACAACATTCAGTAGGGGCCCAAACAAAGTGTATTAGCATCTGGGAGCACAGCAGCTCAGTCACAGTTAAATTCTCAGCGGGTATATGGTACAGCTGCTCGATCTGCCTCTGTAGAGGTAAGGCACTACATGCATGCTTCTCTGCTGACCTGAAGGGATTGGATTGAGCAGGTCATCACAGGATTTAGCTCTACTTATTACTTAAGCTGCAATCAGTCAGGTCACACTGAAACCGAAAAGTACATTCCAAATTTCTTTTGAAGTATTTCTTTGTTCAGATCTACCCTACACCTGTTTTCCCTTAAATCACAGATAGGTTTGTACTTTAAAAAACTCCTGGGCTGTAACACTGTCATTCCCACCAAGAGAGCATGGCATTCAGACAAGCACTGTATTTGGCACCTTGCCCAGCAATCTCAAAGGAGGACAGAAGGAATGGAAAGTGAGACTGAAAGCTACTGGTCTAACTGGCTGGCTGCAGGTGCCTATAGCCAACACACAGAGGGAAAGGGCCATCTACTATGGAAGGAGAGCTCTTTTGGGATGCAGACAGTCACGTATAGCTAACACGATGACAACACTAACAGGCACACTGCTACACAAACTCTGTCTGCCTGTTCTACATACTGTACTGCAGATGCATTAACCAAACAGTTCCTTTGAGTCTTCTGGTGGGGTTTCACCAACATCAGGGGAATCGTCCCCTTCTTACAGAAGCTGTAATAGCCTCCTGAAACCAATCCCATTTGTTGAAAAGCTCAAACACACATCTGGGCCACCCCCCATCCAATCTTCACAATTCTGTAGCTTACATGTTTTAAAACACAACTCACGATGCCAAGGAGGTCATGCAAAAGTATTGTCAGGTAACATGTTTCAGTTCACTCACCAGGTCAGAAAAGAACCCATTAAAAAATACTGTAAATGTGGGGTGTTTTTTTGCAAGTATCTGTCTTATTAACTATCACCAGTAAACATGTCTTTTTTGGCAGCGTTGGGAGCTGAAAACAAAAGGGCATCAAACAGAGGCCATGAGTGAAGTTTTGAGACCGAGAGGAGAGGAACAAGCTGTTCTACTGATTGGAGTTTTTCATTTCTAAGAAGAGAAAGAATGATTCCAGGATGGGTTTGCAATAGATTGGTTTGTAGGTTTTTTTTTCCTCTGCTACCTCTGGGAATTTCTAGTCTGAAAACCAAATACTTGCACTCTCACCCACTGTGAACTGACATCACCTCACAAACTAATGGATCCCAGTTCATGCACACAAAATATCCAGTGTCTTGTTTTTCAACTAGAGATCCTTTACTAGCACAGGTATATTCCAGATCTGAAGTCTCAAACAGGCTCTGATGATACACAAATTTACCTCCTAGCAAAAGGCCAGCATAAGATGTGTGTTTTTACCATGTCAATTTGGTCTGTCAAAAAAGCCTATGTGCATGTACATTGCCCACCTGTATAATGCTGTCGTGGACATCCAACTGCTGAGTGCCGCACTAAGACTCCAACAGAGGTAAATGTATTTCCAGTATTGTTGGTTTATAGTTTTGATGGTTCATTTTTCCACCTCCCTGCTGGCTTGGAGAATATACCTACCATTAAGTGACTGTCATGACCTCAGAGGGGGCTGGCAGATAATACTTTGAGTCAGCTGCCAGCATGCAGGAATCTTTATGTCAGCCTTGACAAGCTGTGGCTTCTAAAATGAAAGTGTTTTGAAGGACTAAGTAACTTTTAATCCACGGAACAACAAAAACTGCTTACAAATTTTGTGTTTAATTTATCCTTTTAAATATTTTTCCAACATCTAGAGTACGTGCCTTTTACACACTAGCTGTCAAAAGTCTGATTCATCTCATTAAAGCAAAACTCCCACTGGTTTCAGTGGACAGAGACCACACCTCTTCTCATTTTCCTTCCAAAAAATATAGTCTCCTCAGCTGTAACCTGTTCCTTTCACATCCACATGTCACTGGATCCTGCTGCCTTTCTCAAAAATATTTCTAAAGCTCCTGCAATCTGTTTGAAAATAGCCAGGTAAAGAAAAAAAAAAATCTGCTAAACACACTACAAACTGGATTTATATTCCACAGCACATTACATGCATAGGTCAGCTAAATCATTTATGCATGTCACAGAAGTATTACTTCGCATTTCACTGCATCTCAAATGCAACAAATTTATGAAATTTAGAAAAAGAAATAGATCTGCTAAAGCAAAACCAGATTCTATTTTCCAAACTCCACAAAATGGGCTAGTTCAGAGGCAGAAACTTTATCTTTGCACATATTATAGGTATTTAAAAGGTTTCCGCTGAGTCATTTTCTAACAGAAGAAAGCACAATATGAGATTTTTAATCCATCGTAGAAGCTCAGCACACTTCACAGAGAAGCAGTAATTACAGAGGTGCCTGCTAGCAGTGCTACTGTTAAGGCTGTGTCGGGGGATTCATTAACCCAGTTTTCATGGTTTCACAGCTCAGTCACAAAACACCCATGTACTGGCCTTAAACCACCATAGAAAATTTCATCCCACAAGCAATTTATTTAGTTACTTTTTTCTTCTTGTAAAAGTACAAAGAGAAAAAGGGAATTATATCAAATTTTCATGCTTTTCTATGAATATATACCAGGGAGAGAGTTAATAATTTTAAAACAGTAAATTCTAACACTCTTGGGTGAAATCCTTAAACCTGCTTAAATTGACAGCTAGTTCTCTTGACTGCAGCAGGGGCAGGATTTCAATCTCTGAGTTCTGGAGAAGTTCAGATCCTGCTGTCCACAGACCTGCTCTGCAAGAGCAAGCACCTTCTCCCATTTAATTTATGGCCTTCTTGAGCCTGTTCTAGTTGCAACATAACACAAATTAGCTCAAACCCATCACCTTAAACACCACAGAGGACTCTGCTGTGGCTGTCTCTGAACTGAGCCCCTACAATCCAAGATGTCACTATATGCCTTTTCTTTTACGTTTTCACCTTAATACAAAAAAGGCACATGATGAGTTCTCCAAAATCTAAGGAGGAGTCAGGGAAAAGAAGAAAAAAAAGGATAAAACCAAAGTATACTGTACCAAAATTAATTTCTCATTTTTGTGACATACCATGCATAGACTTTGTGCAGTTCACAAAGGGAAAGGAAAATGGTGAATCTACTAGCTATGTAGATTTAATATTCCTCACAGGCAGCTCATAAAGCTTACCGTATCATCCTGTAAACAGGAAAACATTTGAAAGCCTGAATCCAGAAGCGTGCTAATTACAGAACATTGCTTATATAAATCAAGAAATCCTAGGCAAGCAGAAGGAAGGAAATAGTTCCATCTCTCCCCAGAACCACGAGATGCCACAGTGACAAACAAAAAAAAAAAGTAATTAGTGTTTTGTAAGTGAGTAGGGCTGGCTCATTCCACCTCAGGCAAACACCTTGATCAACAGGCACAGTAAAAATGCACCTCTTGGAGGTCTCTAGGCTAATGTAGACTGTAGACATTCAGAAGTCAGAAATAAGCGTTAGCTACAATACCTGAGAAGCTAAGGAGAGTTCCTTGTTGTAAAGCAAAATCTTAATAATGCATTTGTATTCTGTTTCAAAGAAACATACTCTTTCATCCTTAAATCTTGTATAGCAATTAAGCAGACAGACTAATCTAATACACTGTAGGCATATCACTTTTTGGTGTGGTAAATCTTCTATTCAAGTGTTGACTGACAATCCAGGGAGGTTAATCACACATCAGTTTGTACAGGTTCCCAGGTATCTCTGGAGTAACCCTGAGGTATCAGGTTATCAAGCAATTTTACCCTCAAGAAGTGCTGTTCATCAGCCTGGATAAACAGCAAGTTAGTAGGAAGACAAACCGAGACTCTGAAACCTCTACAAGGTCCCCCATAGACCTTGATGCATTCCAACTGTAAGCTTATTTTAATGGAGTAGAAAAGGAGAAGCAGAACTGCAGTCTGTATGCCTGTAATGCCTGTGCTAGACAATGGCAGCGGTAAACTTTTCTGTGCATAGACTGATTTCTGAAGCCAGAAGCAGAAGAGAGGTGTCCACAAGATGTGGGCTGCACCAAGAGCTTCTTCCCTTCCCCGGGATCTGCCTGCTGAGCTCAGAGGGACCCTTGGAAGCCAAGAGTCCTTACCCACGAGCTGCCTGGGAAAGCTCCCTGGTGCTCCTCTACTGCAAAAAGATAACACATTCATTCCAAGTGCTTTTTCTCCCTTGGGTTTGCACTCTCTACTTTGCTGGTTTTGTACTTCTGCCACTCAGAAGCCCGTCTGGGGGAACACTGCTGGCAAGTTACAACCACCACAGTTTAAATTCTGATGCACATGCATTGCCCATCTTATTTGTAACCCCAGCTACACCTCATGCTTGCAACATAGCAGCAATGCACTTCATAATCAAAATGTAGAGAAAGATTGTCTTTGAAAATGAAATAAGACTTGTTTGACTTTTATGTTTGAGGCCTGAGATGCATTTACATTTAGGTTACATCATCATTGTTATTATTATTATTTTCTGATTAGGTGTAAGAAAACAAAAATCACAGTGAGGGCAGTCAAACACTGGAACAGGTTGCCTAGAAGGAAACTCCATCCTTGAAGACAGTCAGAACTTGACTAGACAGGGTCTAGAGCAACCTGCTCTAACTTGGACCTGCCTTGAGCCGGCAGTTGGACCAGACAACCCAAGATTATTGAATGATTGTATTCATATCTTTCTTATAGTCTGAAGGGGCCACTAAGAGGAAGCGAGATTATCAGTACACGCAGTCTAATCATGGAAAGCTGCCTTAAAACAGCCCCAGAGTGAGAAGCAATCAGACCTGTAGCTCTTACTCTCAGGAATGAGTCTAGAGCTACAAATGAATTGTGACAGCTCACCCCAGGTAACCAAACACGTTGCCTCCCCACATCTCTGCTTCCTACCACTTCAGAAGTGAACAAGTACCTGCCAGGCACACAGGCTCTTGCTAGCAAGGAAAAGGGAAGGTCTGGAATAAACACTGCTGTCTGCTCTTAAGAGGTCTCACTGTAGCAGCTGCTTTTGGTAAAGGAGACTTGGAAAAAAAACTCCACAGACAAGACAACTTTTAAAGAGAGAATGCATAATGAAATTAGCATAGATAATTTGATGAAAGGGGAAGGACAGAAAGAAGCATCATTATGGAAATGTAATTAATAAACAATTACAGCAAAAATATCTATTTCCAGGTTGGGGTTTGGTTTGGTGTTTTTTTTTGTTTGTTTGGGTGGGTTTTTTTGGTGTTTTGTTTGTTTGTTTGTTTTGTTTTTTGGGTTTTTTTTGTTGGTTTTTTGTTTTTTTTTTTTACTATTTACAGAAAGCTATTAGCACTGAGACATGGGAGGAAATTATACCTGCTATTAATGGGGTAAAGTGAACATCTGAAGTATTGAAAGGGTTGGAGAATAGCTTGGAAGTATAAAATGCTATTCATCTGAGGCTCTCAAGATCCTACTACCAATATCAAAAGACCTTGCAGAAAGATAGTTCTGCTGGGCAAAAGTGTTTGAACCCTGCAGGGAGACAATAATTCATCCCTGCTGACCTCCCGCTCTCTGAACAAGTCTATTCTGGATATAACTGGTGTTCTTGACATCTGGCAGTCCTATAGGGCAGGAAACCCTGGACCAGGAGTAAGATGATGACAGGGCTAGATTTTCTAGCTAGTTAGCCAGAAAAGCCAGCTATCAAAAGGCTTCCTGCATCATATGTGCACTTTTTCAGAAGCAGCATGAGTTACTACAGCACTACACCACAGATATAATTCTGCCTTCCTCATGGAAGGTCAAATAAGTTTTTCTAATAAAATTGTCCAAATACCATTGTATGAGTCAGATAAATGTTGCCATAAACACTACAAGGCATGAGACATGGAGTGGCTGGCCAAAACCGGACAACGACATCGCAGGATTACAACCAAATGTCTGTATTACGTGAAGGGATTTATCCCCCTTTATACCGAGATTTTCCTGTGCCATGTTGGACATCTAAGAGCAGCCCTTCAGGTGCTTCACTACGGCAAAGAGGTATCAAAAGCGTTTCTTCTAGATGTGAAGTAAACTCACTGCCTCCATAAACTAAGAAAAACTATCTTTAATACGTACACTCCAAGTTCCATTTTGATTAATTACTTTGACAGTATGCTTTAACAGGATTACAAAAAAAATCCATAAAATTCTCCAAAATTAGAAATGGTAAATTATTGACACTGATCTACTCTTTAGGACCTTTAAACTAGTGACAGGCTTGGTCAATAAACCGCCTGCTGAGTTTGCTCTCTCAGGCAAGCCCTTGATGCAACTTAGCCTTTGCTCAGAGACCCATGTCCTTGGGGACCCTATCCCCTCCATCATCAGAAATGTTCAAGTTTGATGGTGCTGAGATCTGACACCAAGACAGCCTCCTTGTCTCCTGAATAATTTTGCATCCATGAATTGAACTTATATCCTTAATTATAAAAACCTGAACACAGTACTTTTATTTAAAAAAAAAATAACTGAAAAAAGGCTCAGTACCTTACCATTTTTTTGGAGTAAATATGACCTTTTGATGCATGTGCTGATACCCTTCCAATCACAGCTGCTTCCCATTTCCACCACATTTGTCTTCTGTTTTTCTACAAAGATAAAACCACTTGGGCCGAAGTCTGCACCTGGGCCCTCTGTATATGGTTGTACATGAAAGGTGCTGGGCATGATGGCACTCAGGAGCCGCATGCAAGCAATTCTTAGTGAATTCGGTGGGGACTAACTTGGCTTGCAGCAGCTTCAGAAATACATCCAATGGAAATATCTAAGGGGACTGCACTGGGGCCCCTGTGCAATGGAGCAAAGAGAGGGGATCTATCTTCCAGAGCAATTCCACCAAATCCCT
Source organism: Platalea leucorodia (assembly GCF_965183815.1). Lineage (NCBI taxonomy): Eukaryota > Metazoa > Chordata > Aves > Pelecaniformes > Threskiornithidae > Platalea > Platalea leucorodia. The sequence continues at coordinate 110,828,081 of NC_138823.1, forward strand.
AGACAGCATCATCCAAAACAAACTTTCCAAAAGCATTTTAACGGTGGCAAAGACTGATTTGTGAGTCAAGATGACATTGTAATCTCTTACTGTCAATATCAATCACAAAACAACATTATATAAGTTATACTGATCTATTAAAATAAATTATGTGACTTCAGCACCCATTGTGCAGAATACTAACATCCAAAGTTCAAAGCAGCAAAACAATAGGCATCTGTTCACGCATTTATCAAATGCTACGTTACATGAGAAAAATACAGCTACTAGCCACCTACTAGATTTCAGGAATCTCTCGTCATTTCCTCAAGTGCATGATATGCACTACGGTATCCTGAGTGATACCAAAGCTAAAGCAGAAAACACATTACATGCACAGGAGTTCTGAATCTAAAGCAAGTACAGTGTGTCTGAGGATATTGCTGACATGGCTGGAAGGGCAAAATAAACATGTACGTGAACCCATATTTTCAAACTTTGGCACCTACAGTTAGACTCCTCCAGATCCAAAGTGAAGATGTACCATTCCCCATGGCACATTGCCAGGTACAGAGTGGGCTCATGGCTTCTACGTAAAAATTAACTCTATCCCAGGGAACAACTGTATGATCAACAAGGGACTCCAGAAGTGCTGAAGGATGTAGACATGATATCTTCAGTGGGATCTGGAGTAGAGGGAGTGGTGCAGACCAGATCAGAAATTATACCTGCCCACAAATTTTAATGCTGGAGCATGGAAAGCCATGCATTCCCAGCTCCTGACAGATTCAAGCAGGAATTGCTGTAAGGACCACATAGAGTCTCTTCAATCCCCTGGCAGTGGCAGCACTACTAGCTGCTTGCCAGTCCTTACCCATTTCTTGTAAAGGGTGCTAAGCAATGAGCTCTTGCTTGGAAAGAGCGAACTCTTTGTCAACTTTTCCCTTACCTTAAGGTCAAACAAGCCTGAAAGAAGATCAGTGTCCCCCAAAAAAGTCACGATTTGCTGTGTCCTCCCAAATCTCCCAAGTTAGGAGAGTTAGTCAAATTAGGGACTGAGCAGATGTGTGCAAGAAAAAATAATGGGGATGAAGAAAACAATATGATAAATGAAGGAGACAAGAGCAGGAAAGGGCTGTGATTTCCCCCCCCCCCCCCCCCCCCCTTGTTGTCAAGCATCTTCTTACCAAGATACAAAAATCACACGGCATTGCATCTCACAACGGGAGGCACATCTGTTGCCTCAGGTACCACTTGGCACTAGCTTGCACCTGACCTTGGGGCCAGGCATCCTCACCAGGCTGCACTCTTCTGCTACTCTGGGATGCAGGGCACCAGGCAGCGCTGGGGGTTGACCCTATGGGTCTGTGTGTCCAGAACACAGGGACACGCAGCAGCACTGGCAAAACAGTGCCCTTCTGCCTCCATATGCAAGACAAGCCTAGCTGCAGGGGAATAACAAAGCTGGAACCATTTGCATCAGTCTTACGTTCAGCCAGTAAGATGCCTCCACAAACCTCTGTCTTTCCTAGGTTGACGATTGGCCAGGCAAGAGTTGGGCTGCTGGACTGCCAGGGAAGTTACTGCTTTCCCTTGACCAGACAACATCTGGGAAAGAAAACAACAGCAGATCCAGCATGCCCACAGCTGGCTTAAAAATCAAAAATGGAACATGAGAAGAGAGGAAAAATTCTGGTTCCTTCACTACCACCTTTTCTGAGGCTCATTCCAGCTTTGATAAAGCCATAACAGCCCCACACAAACCTCTCCCCTCTTTCCAGCAGAAGAGCTTTCAGAAACTCTGTTCTTTGAAGAACAAAAGAGGAACATACCATGCAGCAGGGCACATTTATTTTCAGAGTACAACTTTTAAGTAATTCCCAATAGTTCAGACTGCAGACAGACTAGAGATGGCCTAAAATTACAAGATGAGACACTAAGCAGAGAGTATGAAAACTGAAGTCTTATCTGCAGTTGTACCCATGCATTGACAAGTCACTTCTTCACTCTGTGCTGCTGTTTCCACCTTTCACCTTTTAATCTATCTTCCCTATCTCAGCTTTGAAGCCTAGCTTTCAAACATTTGCATTGAACTTATACCTTCAAAAATCTGGCCTTAGCTCTTTAGGACAGAAACTATCTTAGTGCACACAAAAGATGGTCTACCTTTTACAGGAAATACTAGACACTACTGTAATAAAAAAAGCAACTACTAAAATTTGGAAGTTATCAAACAAGAACCAAACCAGGTGTCCAAACCAGGTCCCAAATGCCCCAAGGCTCAGTGTAATTAGCACTAAATCTTCAGTTAAATGTTACCGCAACTTCTTGACCATTGCCTTGGGAATTAGATGATGGCCAGTCTCTGATGCATTGATGCAATGTCTGTGCTTGTTTAGGGTTAAGTAGCTGAGACAAGAGACCACACAAGCTGTGGTCTCTGTGACTGAGAACTACAGCTTACTGAAGAAAGAGACTTGCTCTGACTTCAGCGTCCCTAAGATCAGGCATTATTTCTCATTTAAAGCTTTGCAGCTCACCTTGAAAGCGCTCTCGAAAACTCTACCTTATTACCAACCTTACCAGAGCTCTCCCTTCAGTCTCAGCTTTGTGCAGAGATTTTGCAATTTCTTTAAGCACTGCCATGAAAAGCAGAGAGCAAGTAGTGTGGGGACCAGCCAGGCTGTCCCAGCATGGTGTCACCAAGCATGCATGCTACAACACAAGCATCTTCTTCCCTGTGTGGGAACAAATAAACAGCCCTGATCTCCACAGTACAAACAAAATATGTCCAAGTGTCAAAACAAGCTGTGGAAAGGGAGAGAAAGACAGAAAAAATCTGATTCACAGACAAGTCTCTCAGTTAAGCTACCACAGCACAACCATGCAGGAAGCTGAGAAATAGCTGCCTAATGCCTTGTGTGGATTGACCTATGCTTCCATCTATGATAGGTTGCTGCCTACAATCCTGGCACAGAAAGACTTTGTAAGAGAAAAACTAACAGGAAGTGCAACAACGGCAAAGATTAAAGGGCTGATTGATGGATTCAAAGCAAAGGGTTCCTGAGGAACCTCAACAGCCCTGAACTGGGAAATGCCTTCATCCAGGCTCAGACTGTGCTCCTCTTCCCAAAGCCAAGCCTGGCCCAAATATGAATATTAAACTACTGTAAGGGTACCAGGCTGAGGAAAAGAAGGAGGAATTTTAAAATTGTGTGTAGGGTGGAAGATAACCAGAAAGCATCAATAAGACTACCACACATGCAAGGAGATGAAAAGAAAGAACCTCAAAACTATGGTATGTCTTCCTTGGGAGAGAGACAAGCAATAGATGCACCTTTTGGGGCACAAGTCTCTCTCACTGCTTCATATCTGTTTTTTCTCTGACACCTTTAACCATTCTGCTAAATAGCCTTCACATTGTTGAAGATGTTTCCATGTTGCTCCAGTTTTTACCACCCATGGACTCCTGAAGGTTAAAGTCATACAGCATATTCTAATTTGCTCAAAGGTGTAACAGGATGGACTTCAAGAGCCTTATCTCTATTTTCTCCCCTCATGCACTCTTTCATAAAGTGAAGTGCATATGATTTGAGAGGCATTTGAGAAAATGGAGACAGGAAATTATTTTAGTGGCCTGGACTTGTCAACAGCCTGTCCAGGAAAAGGAAAACTTTGCATATACTCCAGCTTCATTAAAGCTTTTGTTGATATGACTGCATCTTATTTATTTGGAAACATTTGAGGCTACAACATCCTTCAGTTATTCACACTTTGAGAGAGGCTTTTATACCAGCTTCCTAAAGCAATGCAAAAGGGTATATTTTCTAGAGAGCCCCGGATGAAAAGGCTGATCATTTGTCAGTTTTGGGGACGTTTCTGTACATATTCCATAAACGCACAAATATATGGCACATATTGACCATGACCTAGAACATATGCTTTCTACCTGCAGATGTTGCGGGACCTTTCAGACCTCTGACTTTAGTTGTATGCCTTTTTTACCATTATTTCCCTGCTAGTCAATAGGAATAAGTAACTAATTTCTGCTTTCTGCAAGGCCTATCATCCATCTTTGTTATTAATAAAAATGCAGCAACAACAACAGTAAGAAATTTAAACAAACAACGGCTGCATAAGCTTCCGCATAAAAGTGCCACGCAGATGACTGGTTACACTTGGAAATGGTTTTCTTAGTTGCCAGGTAGTAAAACAATCTACAGAAAGGCCAGTAGATTAACTAGGGTCCCAAGTATTTGGCTATCTTCAGTGCAATTTTGCGTAGTGTCAAAACTTTTCTTATAATTTTAAGGATATGCTAGTTTGATACTGTGCTTACAGGACAGTGCTGCATCACACCTCAGTGAAATTCTCTCTTGCACACTCTCTCTTTGTATTGCTGTATAAGCCAAAAAAGCGTGCCAGAAATTGCAGTGAAGCAGAGCGTGTTTACTTTCCTGAAAACCCATTATAGGCTGATTCTTTCACTGCAGTGCCCTCCAAGCCTTAAAACAAAGTATACATCCCTAGTGGCACGTAGTATCTCTTCCCTCCTCCTTCCTCTCCCCAAACCCCAATCATGTCATGGTTACAGTGGATGGTTACTGTTTATCACTGGCTGTCATAAAAACCCAAATTGCTAGACTTCTGCAGAAATGCAGAAAACTGGCCATAGTGCACCACTGCCTCTGCAGCTGTTAAGGCTTTTTGTTTGCTGGGTATTAAATAGGAGATGAGTTCTGTTCTGCAGGCATTCATGCTGTAATTTGGAAGCAATTCCCTCCCCGGCTCACACCAATTACATATCTGTCTGGCAACATTATGTTGCAAGTTTGTGATATGCAAAGCAGAAAGGCATACTCTTCCCTAGGAAAGATATTAGTCCTTTTCAAGGTGAAAAAATAGATCAGTAAAGCAAACAAACTTTAAATATCTGCGGTATCTGAAAATGCTGTATGGGTACATGTTAAGAAATTCTCTTTGTTTTGAAAAGTGATAGGGCTCTCTAGATGGTCTTAAACCAGGCTATCGGCAAGTTCAAAAGCAACATGTTATTTTTCCCAAATACCCCCAAAACACAGAAGCATGTTCCAAAAAGAGAAAACTATTTTGCATTGTCATTGACCTACCACATAAAAAGCATTTTCTTAACCTAGTGAGATTTTAAACATACCTGAAAAAGTAACCCTTAACGACTCAGACTGGGCAATTCACTGAGAATACTAAGAAAGTATAGCTTAAACAACAGAGAAGCATCTGAAATTGCAGAATTTCAGTTTTATAAAAGTACAAGAAGTACAATTAACAAAAAATTGTTTCAACTTCTTACTATGCTTTCCTTTGTGTTCTTCACTCCTGATGCACTTCTACAAATCTCTCACAATATTGCTAGTTTCTTCTGCCCATAGTGGCAGCATGTGCACAGTTTCTGCCTGGTGTGGTCCTCCAAGGTGATGGGTGTTGCCAGTAATTATCATTACAACTGTGTCCAATAGAAGATTTCTGTTGCAATAATTTGCCACCACAAAGAAACTCACTCACTCCTATTCCAGGTCCCAGACCATTGCATGCAAATTACCATTTACAGTGATTAGATGTCAGTATTCTGTTAAGTACCTAAATAGTGGCTTTATGTGTAGTGACTACAGGTTACGTAGATTAGAGTGTCATATTTCATTTGCTTGTTAATTTTCAAAAACACAGGAAAGAAAGGATAACTACTTGGGGAACATTAAAGCTTTTGAACAAAATACTCCCAAACACATTATATATGCCTCCAGATTCCAAATACAGAAAATGAGTAATAACACTCTATTTACTTGACCTCATTCCTAACGCTTCTTTTTTCATATTAATAGGAATTTCACTGTTGCAAATCAGCCAGTCTTTAATACCTTTGATTTTTCAAGTTCCCTCACGCAGCTCTTTAATAAAAATAGTTCAAAAATGTCTTTTTAAGCTCTTTATGCCAAGCGGCTGGCTGGTCACAGCATAAGGGCAATTTCCTTAAACATGGTACAAAAACACTCTGTGAGGAGTCCTAAAGTTTAACTGTTGGCAAAAGAAGAACTTTGACTTCTGAGGTTGAACAGGATGATCCCCATGGTCCCCCAATAATAAGCCTATTTTACATCACACAATAGCACCACCAAACACGTTAAACCTCTATACATTTCAAGAACAGGAACCAAACCGGCCTGCGTGGGGTGCCTTAAGCTCCTGGGAACTTTAAATTCACTATGTAAGGCTGATTCTTTATTTGGCCATACTGTGATTTCCCCTTTATTGTGGCTCCTGCCAGCTATGATGGGCCAAACACTGCAGTATATACCATAACATTTTCTGAAGCACTGTGTGGTTGATAAATTGCCAATATTGAGTCATGTGGTGAACTGATACCAAGGTACGGTTAATTTACAGGAACAGCAAAAGCAGAAATTAAGGGCTGCCTTCACAAGTGAGCTACTGTATTTTATAGAGAATTAATGCTATAAGCAGCAAGGCTCCAATCAATAGTAAGTTAAGGGAAGTATAACATAACACATAGAAAAACAATATGGATACCTTGAAAATAAATTACCACATCTTAGCTACCTACTATATGCCTTGACAACCACTAAATAAAGAGACTACCTATATCTCAGGAAGTGCCTGAGCTACAGATTAACAGAAGCTAAGAATACTCCCGCTAGAAGACTCACTAACACTTGCTTACCTTTATACTCTCCTCAAGTCTACACTATTGGCCATTTTTGGAGACAGGACACCGGCTCAGGTCAACTTTGGACCAACATGGCAATTCTTATCCCACGTTACCACTGAACATACCCTTGCCCTGTCCTCCAGGTTCTCTCAGTTCTGCAGTGAATGGCAAGAAAAAGAAAATAGATTTCTTAGGTGAGTTTGATTTTGATGACCAGTATCTTTCTGATTCCTGCAAATATTGTGTTCTATGCAATCTAAAAGGAAGACACGATCTCTGTCCAAAAAATAAAAGTCTGAAGAAATGTGGTTTACACTGTTCTCTTTGGAAAGAGAATACATAAGGTTTTCAGACACTGCAGTTTTTAACATAACATTTAATCAACTGCAAAGCTGTGTACTTTTGTATGTAGGTCTCAACAATGAGCAGGAACCCTCAAATATGCCTTTAGATATATAAAATTCACATGCATCAACATTTTTCACTGCTTTAACTTCCCACTTCAATAGTCAAGTGGCTCTAAGAGTATCCACACGTGCTGTTATTTACTACTGCCTACTTCATTTTCTCCTATTTTAATTCTGGACAGGGCAATGATTTGTCCTTGCTGAGTGCACTGGTACATAATCTCAGGGCTGAGATTCACAACCTAATGATGGCAGCATAACAAATTACCAAGAGTAGCAACTCATCAAGCACGGGCTGCCCAACTACGGTGTGGTATAACTTAGTTTTAAGCATCAGTGAAGGATGGTTATGCTAAGTTGCATTTTCTTACAGTACTGCAAGTGAAGAATGTACATGCAATCAATTAACAACAGCTATGTGTCTCAGCTAATGGGAGCAGCTTATTAAGCTGACATAATTCATTGTGCAGTTGAGCCCTTAATGAGATGAGGCCCACCTTGAAGAGGCTTTCTCCTAAGCATTTCTCACATTGCCTCTTTCTTTTCTGTTGTGGATTAGGCAAGAAAGCTACCAGCAGCCCAGCGCCACTTCCACCCTTCCTCAATAAACCAAGATACTAAGGCCTTTTCAAAACCTAGTTCTGGGATTTTATATCTCCTCCCCACACTTCTTTAACAGCTAAAAGAAAGCATGACCCATCTCATGGATTAGTAACCACAGCTCAAAGAAGCAGCTGCAAATTAGAGTCTGCTTTAAAGGTTAGATCCCATCATGTATTTCTGCCCCAAAACCAGGATAACTAAAACCAATGTTCTTATATATTAAGCAACTTCCCATAAATGTATTTTTCAAAACATAGGATATAAGCATCCTGTATGTCCTGTAGACATTTCAGCAGTTCCCTTAATTCTTTAGAACAACATTCTCAATTTAACTTAGTACTAGGAATTACAGACCATCAGCAATTCTTTATACTGCAAAGAGATAACCTGTTCCTAGGACTGAGTATCTGTAAAATGTCCACATACAGGATCCTTGCTGATATCAGATACTTAAGGTCAGAGTCACAGATTAACCTAATCAAGTATAACTCATATCCTTTCCAAATCCTTTAGAACTTAGGTTATATCACAGATTCTCTTGATTGCTCTCAAATTCAGAGTCTTAAACAGATATATCTGACTGTCACGCAATTTATATACGATTTTACAACATTTCTGAATTTTGCCCAGCAGACTAAGGTAGATCATTGGAAACATTCAGTACAACTGAAAAACCGAAATTGTTGCATGCTAGGTTTCTTCATGCTTAACTTCTTCTTAAGGATACATGTAGCTCTTTCACCACAGATGTTTTGCTATAGATCTCAGTCCAGTCTTTCACATACCCTATTTCTGTTCTCCAAAGACAACCATGAATTCTATTCTCACTAGCACATTGTAACTCTGAAAAGACCAAGGACTTGAATGGTCAGGTTCCCTTTGGTCAGGGATGTGGGACAGCCAAGCCTGGAAATGTTAACTTGCTGTACAAGGTACATAGTAGTTTGCAGAAGCAAATTCAGTGTTTCTGTATTCTGATTGCTAAGAGGGTGGAAAAGAGTTACGCTGTATTGCATCAGATGCCCTGGGTTATGTAGGAATATAACAAGGAACAATTAATTTGAAATCAGTGTACCTTGCTGCAACTACATATTGTTATACTTTTATCAGTCAAGATAATGATCAGAACTCGACCCTTTTTAACTCTGAATCCACCTGAATCTGGTGGAAGCCAGATGCACCATGAAGTTTTCCAATTAAAAGTCAGTGTGAATCTTCCTGGAGTGAGATTATGCCCCCGAGTTCCTCTTTTCCTTAATACCACATTAAAGTTAATGCAGCTCATTACTAATGATATAGTCCAAATAACAGAAAATGGATTAAATCACTTATTTATAACAGTATAAAAATATGTAAAAAAGCCAACATTAACAGAATTTATTTGCTTGCAGAAACTGTTGTTTTCTGTTCCATAAAATGTTTCAGTTCCTCTCAATACATTCAAAGATTTTTGGTAACGTTTTCGGCCTTTCCTAAAGAACATATTGGGCATAAAAACAACATAAGAACAACTTAAGCAGTTCAATTATCTTTCTGCAGTCACTGAACTATACCACAGCAAGATTAGAAAAATACTTACGCTCCACAAAGTAAGAGCTGGCATCAATCTTCCAGATAATCTGACCACGGTGAGAGCCATTGACGCCACGGTTCTTGTAGTCCAAAAAGTTTTCGGACAAGACCTCATCTATAAACAAAGCAAACAGTCTCATCAAGCACCTGTTACAACAACATGCACAGCAGAGTCAGGCTAAAAATATGCCTTTGGCTTTACAGAACATACTAGAGCTGCTAGACAGCTTAGTACCACATGTTGAGAAATTAGCTTTTTCACTCATTTAGATTTTTTTAAAAGTGTAGCCCTTCTTAAAAATCACAGCTTTTCCTGAAATGTAATTTTAAAAAATACAGCCCTACAAAATTATCAAACATGAAAACATCTGAGCATGGATGAACCCCCTATCTAATTAAACATAATTTTCCAGCTGTCAGAGAGAATGGTAGCAAAAAATAATCTCCCCTTCACATGAACTCTTCCCTTAAAAAAAAAAAGACACAGAAAATAGTTATGTGTAGGCATCTATACTACACTCACTCATATCACAATGGATATGGTTATTTTTTGCAGCGTACAGCAAAGGATATTTATTTTTGAAGAATCCCACTCACTGGGTGCCTTCACAGCTCTCGGCCTCCAAAACTAAATGACTGACAAAAAAAAAACCCCACACTGTCCCCTTGCAGTGTTTCGAGACACCTAGCAGCTGTCAGACTACCAAGCTGATCTCCAGAGAAGTGAAGGAGTAATCTATAAAAATGAATAACCTCTAAAAAGTTGCTGAAAACCAAGGCTGAGGAAGCAACCGCCTTGCACGCACAGGGCTATGCGTAAATAAAAGGCAGGTGGGTAGTGAGCCTGAGGAGCGGCCTTCTGGTTGTCCACACAAATTTTCAGCCTGCTTCCAAGTTGCATTTCAGACTGCTTCAGCAAGCTCTTTTCTAGAGCTATCTGCAAGCCCTGTGAGGTGTAGATGTGAGCAAATACATCCCGGCCTCCAGGCAAGGGCCTGGTTCTTGACCCTCTTTTATCCAACAGCTTAAAAACCAGCCAGTGAGACCGTGCTGCAGCCTCAGGGCCGCGCTTGCCAACTTACTAGCTTACGCCTGGCTTTCAAGCAAACAAAAATGCACATATTGCCACCATACCAGGCCAGCACTTACGGTTTTGCTCATCACTAAATACAAACAGCTCAGCAAAATTAAAGTAGACATATGTAGACATTTACAGCCTGTCAGAGGGGAACGGGGCTCACATGCAGTGGCCTGTGGAAGTCCAAAATGGCCGCAAACTCAAGCAGCTGAAGCAGTGACCCAGGATGGGCCTGGTCATGGCCTCATTGCCCTGGCTTCAGGGGGACAAAACAGATTTCACATTTGTGGCCTGCCAAATCAAAAGGCCGCAATCTCTACCTGTGGAGACCAGCCAGCAACCTCTTAGATTTTTTTTCTCCCAGCAATGACGACATTTTTTTTTAATAGAGATTTGTACAAATGCACTTTAACCAACTCAACCTTGCTATGGAAACAATCCTGAGTGGGTGCTGAGACTCAGTTCTGAAGACAATTACATTAACTATTATTCGCCCTAAAAGCTGAGGAAAAATGTGAAGCACTCAATCCGAGATTAAAATACATCAGTTGTAAACACTGAAACACTCACTTCGTTAGCACATAGGTCAACGAGAAAACAAAGGTGACGCCATGCAACAAGGGACACCGTGCCCGAGGACAGATTGATGGTGTGACCAACTGCAGAGCAGAAGAGAGCCCAACGGACAAAGCCAAGAAACTCAAAGACTAACATATTATTAAAATATATGTACATGAATGTTAAACAAGGTAGACTTCTAAATCGAAGGAAACTACACTTTCACTGAAAGAATAAAGCAGCAAGCAGATGCCAATGTTGTCCCATTGGTTTTACCTTCCTCCTTTGAGAGCACAACTGTGTAAGTGGGCTACCAACACTGAACTCTTTGGTGCCACTCCCTTGAGGGATTTACAACAGAAATCCATTTAAAGAGCTCATTAACGATTGCAATGGATAATTATAAACAGCAATGCTATCTACAATACATTTTCCCTTTGCTGACTTGCTAATTGTCAGTAATTATTTCACTAGCTGTGTTTTCTGCTCTGTATTACAGTGGAAACCTTTCGGCACATTCACAAAGTACATCTCCGCAGTAACCCTTCAACAGTAAAACCCTCTGATATGATTTCTTTTCTTCCTCTGTACTTCATAGCTGGTTGTGTCTTCTTTTAAATGCCAAATTAGATATGAAAAAAGAGCAGATAAGTACACACCGTTGCTCTCAGAGCTTTGGCTTACTAATGACTACCTTCAGTAAAGGACCATCCTGGATACAGATTATCCAGAATTCCCCACGTCATTCTGTGGAAGTAGGAACACTTAGATACACACAAGGAGATTTAAACCTATGATCTGTCCCTTTTGTTCTGGCAGGGAAAACACTTGATACTTAAAGGTGAGCATATACTGAAACATTGCACTGAGATGGAGCCTGGGAACCCTGCCCGGCCCCTCGTCCTGATGGGGCACAGAGAGCACCCCTCAGCTCAGCCATGCTGCTCTCTGGCTTCATCACTCATGACGTTTATTTGTCATATTTAGTCTCCATAAGCTGCCAGAGAAGCTCCAACACCTGCCACGTTATTAAGATGTACGGGTAATTACTGTTTGTCAAGATACATTGTTTATAAAATACCATGCTTGCTTAAGGAGGCTTAGCTGAGCTAGGCTGGATGACCTTGCTTCAGAAATCGCAGACATTTTAGGCCAGAGTTTAGTGGCACAAGAGATCCCAGAATCAGATTTAAAACGCTGTGTTCATACATAGTATCTGTGGGGGCCAGCTGGCACTTCCACTGCATCAGCTGTTGCCTGCTTCCCACAGCTGGCACAAAGGCAGCATGAACTCTGCGTCACACACTCTCTCTAATTTGACAGAGATGTCGGCATATGCCCATACCCAAACCAAATCGCATCGCTATTGTGACCTGAGCCAGTGGGGATGACTGCAGAAAGCCCTTTCCTACTTTTTGTTGGAAACAGGCAGGAAGCCTGGAACACCAGGCTGAGAAGAAGGACCACCCTCCATCGGCACATCCAAGGTAGAAGACCCCTGAAGGGAAGGGATAAGCAAGCCAGTCTATAGTTACAGCTGACAGGTGAGGCCATAGGAAAGCTGGAACAAGCTGCTCCCACCCATAGCATGTGCACACTGCCTCCTGCCACAGAGGCAAGAGACTGGGGCGCGCGGGAAGAAGCGTCCAGAGCAAAAGGTCAGGTCGCAAAGCACATCAGGGAAGGGATACGCACACATGGAGCTACTCATGCACACACAGCTTATGGACAGCAGCCACTGATGAAATACAGGCTCAGACAGTAGAAAGGGTATTTTCACATGAGTTTATGGAGCTCTGCAATGTGCAGGTCACCCCAAGTAGGAACAGCACAGCCTTAAAGTATAAAAACATTTTTGTAAATGAAACATTTACAAATGTCACGATTTAGAAATCCAGTATGTAGATCCTTTTCACAGCCAGATGTAAGCCCTGTCTGTCTCTTTTGAAAAGCTATGTACTTCCTTCTTTCCTAAGAAATAAAACTTATTTTTAGTCCAGCAGAAATTTACATTAGTTGTGATTTTTAAGCCAGACAAATTTTAGCTCTAGAAAAATAAATGCAGGTCCAAAAGGGAAATCTTTCAGTTTTTGAAGGTTTGTATTTTTGGAAGGTGAAAGATAAGAAATATTCCCTAGCAACTTAAAAATAGCAGTAGTTGAAACTGGTCAGGAGGTTGGAATGTACGAATATGCCTGATCGACCTGTTTTATTTGGCAGGTGATGCTATTCCAGGCATGCTATTCCCTGAACACGGACATTATGTATGTTGGCACACTGACAAAGAAACTTGTGTATGTGAAATACACAGCTGTTTAGTGCACTAATATATGCGCATATGTGTGTGCGTAGATTTATTAACATTCACGCCATATATAAATGAATAGACTATATAGTTTGTTAGACAGTATGTGCAAAGGAAAAGAAATTTTATTTCATACTTCTACTGAGAATCCCTATAACAAAGGAACTGACCTTAAAAGCATGTTGCATCTTAATTCCCAAAGGTAAATAGTGAAATGCTTTGTTTCACCTCCACACAAAATGAAGAGCAGAGTTAATACTCTTCCCTTTCATGTATTTCAGCCAGTGGCTAATGGCTTTCGACATTTTTCCAATGAAGCATTGTAATGCATCTCCCTCCCTCTATTTTTGAAATGAGATTAACCTTTAAACTAGCTCTCTGCTTAGCTGGGAATCCACTGCATAGCCTGGGTTTGGCCCCGCTTGGCCCAAAAGCAAACACTGTGATCACTCTCAGATCTGCAGCTTCATTTCCCCAGATAGCGAACAGCTAACTAATTAAGGAAAGTGTCAAATGAGGGATTACTCAGGATATGCTGCCCTTTGAACATCATCAGCTGGTCCTGGAGCTGGAGACAGGGACAGCGAGGGCATCCAAGACAGGGAGCCACCGCAGACATTGCTCTCTGCCTACCCTGCTCCGGGGCACACAGAGGTGCTGGCTGCCTCTTGCTGGTGGGAGGGAAGGCAGCTGCGGACCTGCAAAGCTGCGCTGAGACAGGAGCAGCAGCAGTCAGACCTCCCGTATCTTGCACGGTCCCTAGAGGGAACGGAGGTGGTGATGACCAGGCGCCAGGCAGCCGGGGCCTGAGCAGAAGCCAGAGGGACCAAGGCACACTAGAGGCAAGCGTTAGCAAGTGCTTTCAGAACCAGCAGCAACCCTGACGGGCTGCTTGTCCTCACTGAACCAGATACCTCCAAGCACAGCCTTTTACTGCTAAAAATAATCTGCACTGTCACTTCCACGCTGAGCAATCCCAATATACTTCACAAGCACTATATATAGAGAGAGATAAAGACCCATGGCCACCAAAGAAAGCTATCTTTCAGATGAAAGACAGTAACCAATTGACAAAAAGCATGCTGTTCCTCAGAGGAATTAGGGAAAATGTTGATAAAGGCCACCCCTCAAAAAGATCTGTAAAAAATGTAATGGGGGCTTCAAGTGCTGTCAGCAGCCTACACTAAACAGACAGGACCCTGGTATTTGAAAGCTTGCCTGATAGTCAATACATCTTCCTCTGAAGGACTGATGGAGTTCAAATTATGAATAGCTGAGTGACCCTTTCGGTCAGTTTGGTTTTACTTAAGAGGCAGAAATAAAAACCTACTCCCCTTTCTCAAACAGTATTTTGCTGATATATACGATCAGCCTATCTTTCCACATTCTCCAAGAATAACAACCACAAAATTTAGAATAACCTGGGCTACCTTCAAAGCAGCAAATAATTAACGTGACAGGAACACAGTGTCAGACAGGTGCCTGAACTTGGTACACTATTCCAGTCTCTTATCTATCACTAATTTGATTTAGCACTACATACCACAACACTTGCTTTCTATAAACTTAATGCAATTACGGCGTAAAAATAGAAGCTACACTTCATGTCTTGATCCCTTATGAGTAAGAAATGCTGTACTCCTGAAATTACAGAAAGACTTACCGTCTTTACCTGAACAAATTTTCTTTAGCTTGAAATTTAAAAGTGCTTTTGGCCAATATGTATGTCTGCACTATAATGACTTATAAAGATAGTTAGGAAAATGCTTTTAAAAATAATTTTCTGTACGAAGAGGCCGAGCTCCGTTTGATCTGTTTTGCAATTTGCACTGAAAGCTGCAGGAAAGGGACACTGTGAAGCATAGAACATCAATAAAATAATTTTTCAAGATAATACAAGTGTAAGCCACAGATAAACTTCCTATTTCTGATGTTTCTTCTCTTACCACCTAGTTTATCACTTGAAGAACACAAAATGACGACAAGAGCCTCTACAATTCACAAGCGCAGCTTGTAGTAAGTTGTATCAGGCTATGCCAGTGTTTCCTTTTGCAACCCTTTAGCATTGCAAAACCTAGCCCTGGGAAACCGTGCTTCCAAAGAGTTGTACAATACAAGCGGTCATCATTCTGCAGGAGAGGCACTATTAATTAGAAATGTATGCAGAAAACGCAGCTACCGATTTCTAATTTGCAAAGATACCACAGTAAAAAAAAAAATCGCAAATAACGGCTATCATTATAGGAGTCGATAGGATCATTTCCACTGACTTCAGCAGCTACAGATCCAGCCCCAACGTGGATCGAAACTTCACTGTTAATTCATTTACCAATTTCTGCTGCAGACAATGAATATACTGCAATTTACAGTTAGCATCCTTCCTTCTATAGCTTCTTAGGGAGAAGAGTTCTGGAAAACAAGGGCCTAATCGTTCATTGGTGCTGAAAGCTCAGTCCTTGATCTAAGAGCTATGCATGTGCTTTGTTTAAAGTACATGAATGTTCCATTTTAATCCCACAAAAATTAACCCCCTACCCAGTTAAATAAAAGTAAATCGGGAGGCGAAAATGTGAACAATGAGTGGAGAATAGCAGCGAGAGGAACACATGGCAAGAGAAAGGCCAAAGGCAAGTAGGGAAATAAAGAAGTATAAACTGTAATAAAACAGGGATAGAGTTAGCAAAGCTGCAACAATTCTTGATCATTGAGGACAGAAGACACTGTCCTAAGTAAAACTGCTCCAGGCACACGGAGAGGCAGGCATGGTAGGTTCAAAAGCTGAACCACATAATCTGAAAGCAGAAAGAAAGACACATAAAACGCAAAGGACACCGGTCATCCATTCCCAAAATCAAGGAGCCCCAACTTTCAGCAAAACACTTTTACCTTTGAACATCTACCTTACTTTCAGAGCCACATATGACATTATCCTTTACCACTTCAGCAGCCTCCAAATTACTACTGGGAGATATCACTCTGATCCTTCATCACACCAATACCAATAAAAAAAAATAAAAGCAAACAAGACTGCCAATTACAGAGACCCTATTAAATCTTGGGGCTGATATGCCTGGGGGTTTTCAGAAGGCTCTGGATGAACTGTGGATCCAGTCCTTCCTCACTGTCCTGCCCTCGTTGCACTCGAGCTAACCACACAGAGTCTGAGCTCTGTCACTTGAGGGACTTCCCTCTCCTTCCCTGAAACAGTGGAGCCTCTGGCTAAAAGCTGAGCTGATGGCAATGGGCCCTATTCTTCTATGGTATCCTTAAGGTGTTTGGGATCTGTGCTCCAGCACGACCCATCACTCATCTATTTCTCATCAGTAACCACAAATCTTTTGCTGAAAAAGTAGACAGAATGACAGTGAAGAGCTGAGCTGCAGCTCAGCAATAACAGCTTGTGGGGGCTAAAAAAACACACGCACCAGATGATAGGTTGCAGTGGGATGGGCATCTATCTAGTAATACTGGTGTCATTTGGTTCTGCATACACTTAAAAGCATGATAGTATCCACACAGCTCTCATTGCTACTTCAGCTATGCCTGTCCCAGCTACAGGCTTCTGCTTTAAAGCCCCTGCACTTCCAGATTTATTCTCACCACTGCAGCAGATGGACCACACCTGGGGTTTATTTAGTACAGCAACAGCTATACTTCAGCTATGCATTGCAGAAGCTTCTCCACAAGTAACGATATTCAGCTTGCACACAGAACTGAAGATGGGAAGGAGGAATCCAAACAAAGATGATCATGACTGCCTCAGTGCATACTGAAAAAACTGAAGATATGCAATGTATGGCAACATAAAACATGGATGAGTTTTGTTCGCTTGTTTTTAATGTAACAACTGTACCAAAGTTCTCGCACTCAGTGGAAGCCTCCCCATTGATCACAGTGCAATTTGGAAAATGAGGATTAGGAGAAAACAGTGCACCCATGAAATTTGCTAGAAGATATTAAAATAAGAGATGCTGCAGGCCTAAGGCAGTAAAAAGACATGATATAAAGGGACATAGGAAGATCTGAAATGTGAAGAAGGATGACACTTGTCCAGGTTAATAATGTTCATTAAATGGGGGGAAATAATTTGCAGTATTTGAAAAATGGGCTTATAGCAATGTTGAAAGACATAACAGCAGACAGTAAATTAGACAGGTGTTTGTGATCTGATACAGCAACCAAAAAAACCCAACCACAACTCAGATGTGTGCACTGAAGCACCACAGTGCAAAGAATCTCTTGAGAATCTGGAGTGATTTTATCTGGAAAATTGTATTCAATTATAAGCTTATTACAAAGTGGAAGATCTTCAGCGAAGAAAAAAGTCTTTAGGGCTGGAGAGATCAATGGATGAGAAAGATTACAAAAGCTAAATGCATACACAGCCATTACAGTAGTTGTGAAGGGCAGTATAGGAATATTCAAACGCTATGAACAGAGTGTTTAAGTGTTATAAAGACCAAGGAGTGGGAATGATTTAGTTTGGTTTAGAAAACTAAGAGAAGAAAAACATATGCTGAACCTTCAAAATCCACATGGCTAGCTTGACAGCCTCTACAGAACAAATCTCTCTGCTTTAAGCCTTATCCTGCCAAGAATTTTGTGTTTGTGCTGTCCGCTGTTTGTGCCGTGATTGATTCTACCCAGTCAACGGCCTGAACGTGCTGCGTGGACTATGCTTCTGTTGCAGGACTGAAGCCAAAACTTGGCTTTTGCTGCACCAATATCCCCCACTGACTAATTTCTTCAGAAATGCTTTAGTGGGTGATCATTACTGGCTTTGTTATCAGTCTGGGCTCTATGGCGATATGGGCCCTCCTCGCACAGCACAGAGGCAGGTTCATCCGCAGGCATAAGGACCCTGGAAATCACTAAGGCGGCATGAGGCTGCTGTACTCCCTTGTCTGCATTACTTCCCTCTCCTCATATTCAGGATGACAGTTGAAGTAGAAAACTCTTTTCCACGTGTTCACCTGGAAAGAGGTTCATAATACCATAGCTGTTATTTTATGGAGAAATACTAAATGAAAATGGGAAACTTTTGGCACGCAATAAACACCTCTACCATATATTAAAAATATTGAAGGACAAGAACTGGCAACCTACAGGCTGCTTTATCACGACTTCCCTAAAAGTCCATAAAGCACACCACCACTGCACTAACCCCTCTACAGAAGCGTTCTGGTGCATTGCTACTAACAATGTTAACACCAGAGAGGTGAACCTTGGAAGCACTGAAAGGGAGAACGGGTCAGAAGCCATACGTGTTGGGAATATTTGGAGACTCTTGCATTTAAGCAACGACTGCATCTACTTGTAAAGGCGTGAAACCGAGGCAAAAACTAACTGTGTTCATGTCACACTCGGTGGGTCTGGAAATGGCAAATCCTGGTTTTGTCTGGCTGAAGTGGTCCACGAGATACAGAACTGGGAAAGGCAAAAAGTGACTCAGCCCGATAAAGAGAAGTCACTCTCACGGGATCCAAGAGCAACCAGGTGAAGGCAAGCCAGGTTGCAACAAAGCACTGATATTGCTGCACTAATATATCTGCCAAGGCCTACGATACCTAATACCAACTCTGTTCAGCATTTGTGCAGGCTTTCTATTGTTTTTATTTTATGACAGGTTTGCTCCTCTGACACTTTTTGGTCCTGAAATAAATAGTGCTGTGCTTAGTGAAAGCTGTCTGGCCACCGGGCACCTCTATCGACGTTTCACCGTGAGAGCAGAATTGCAGGTGTCGAACAAAACTTAACTTGCTGAGGTGATCACAGCCAGCCACAGCCACCGTCCCCAGCCTGGCAAGAGACCCAACTACAAGATGACCTACTGAGGAGAAGCCCTAAGACCAGAGCGAGGTTCTATTTCAAAGGCCGTGAAAGGACTGGGAAGATGGGTAACGCCAGGACACAACAAATCCAAACGCTAACAAAATTCACTCTAAGCAGGCACATTGCAAAGAGTTTTGTTTTACAGATGGCTATATCTGAAGCAGAGAGGTGGAGCAACCATCCAAACGTGCAGAGAGCGCCTGAATCGGGGATTAGACCTGTAACACAGGGACCCGCAACTCCTAGCCTTATATGCACATTACTGTTTCTAACATTTTCCATCTCTGCTGGTAACGTCTAATGCCTTCTACTTTTATGCATTAGATGTTTGGTTAAGTAGCTGTACAAACAAGTTCTGATCCAAGTCTGATGGCAGGAAAAATGTAGATCTTTCCACTTGCCTCGGTGGGCAATACAGCAACACAAGGCCCTCTAAGCCCAAAATCAACCTGGAAGGTGTTTAAACAAATGTTTAAATGTCTGTTAACAAACAGCTTTAAAAATTAGATTTGTCAGGTTACGGTGAATTGCCTTTTTGGGAAAGAAATAACATCAAAGGCTGAAACAGCGGAGGAAAACATGCTGTTTTAAAGCTAAACTTCAGTCACTAATTAGGTCAAGACATTCCTACTTAAACAAATTTGAGAGGAACTACTCTATCAAAAGCCAAATATGAACAAGAAATTGGACTCTACAAGATTTGTGTATGAAGAAACTTGTAATAAATAGCCTTTCATAACGTTTTGCTTTGTCATAAGGAAATAATGAAAGAAAAAAGCCTACGGCATATGGGTAGGAAAAGTATAAATATACATCAGTCAGCCCTGATAAATTCCCAACATCGCCGTGCATAGACACTGGAGCACATGATTCTTTCAAAAGTCTGGTTTAAACATTTCTCATTAGCTACGCTAGATATGGAGATGATGACAGAAGTGAAATCTAGTAGTAGCTAAGCTACTGCAGTAATTATAAGATAGCTCTTTATCTACAGGCAGCTGCCAGCAGTCCATATTAATTTATCTAAGAGGCTTCATACTGTAGCAAATAGTAATAGCAAATGAGATAACAGAGAAAGAAAGCTTTGAAATAACTGCAAATATTCCATCTGTCTCACAGTAGCCACTAAATGATAGTTTTTTTAAAAAAATATACAAACATGCTATCTTCATTATTCATAACTTTGTTTTGGTCATTCCCCCCCCATGTGCATTTTCTTTACACAGAGCTTTTCTGCAAAGAAAACTCAAATTCCAGAGATTTTTAAATAGCAACAGAGCTGTGTAATGTTTTAATTTATTGGAGAACTCTTTTTGAGTGTTTACATGTATTTTTGATTGTGGATATGTTTCTGAAAGACTGCTGATGTTCATAATACTATAGCTCTCTCGAGGGAAGGCAAATACACATCTCAGGTGAGTTGCTACAGAATTTAGAGGTCTCTACATAGCTCAGAGCTGATATATAGTATATACAAGGGGAAGTTAAAACATCTCTAGAGTTCAAGCTTAGCAGAAATGAAGTGTAATTCCTGCTCCTGAAGGCACATTGTGTCTTAGACACCCAGAAAGGCTTGTTCTTCCAATTCCCATATTTTTTGTCATCTTACCATGGCTAATCTTAAAATGTACTGAAATAACAACGTCTATATTTTAACAGAGTCAACATTTACTATTCTCCCTTCAACTAAGAAGGTTTTCTATGGCCCTTCATGAAAATCATAGGTGTGTGTGGATGTTTCCATGCAGCTACAGGGTGAATATACTCAATAGTATTTCTTGCCATGAGACACATGACCACAGTTTTTTATAAGAGATTAACTGGCTGCCTAGTCCATTTCCTGAGACCACGAGCAAAAAAGTTAACTCTAATAACCAATTCTAAATCCAGCTTTTACCTTCTTCTGCAAAGACTGTTTCCCAGTTGGCCACCCTTAGGAACGTGCACATGGATTGAAGAGGAGAAAACCAGATAGCTTGTGATAAAAACAGCTGTGGCTCCTTCACATGAGGAGCAAGCAGCCAAAAAATTTCCATACAGGGAGGCCTCCCTTAACTCTTCTTTCAGGCTACTTTAACCTTTGAGTAACATCCCAAAATGCCCTATGGTATGAAAACACGAGCTACACGATTTTTGCTCTTTTTGGAAGTCTTTTACATCATCTATATTTCCCCAGACCTGGAACATCTTTGTTCTGAAGCCTGCAGTTTATTAGATATCATCAAAATTTTAGTGACAGCAGTGGTGGTGAGAACAGACTAAGTTTTATGCATTTCAAAACCAACTCTCGTATAAAATTATTTGGAGAGACTGCCTAGAATACTACAGTAGTAATGATTAAACTCCTCTAAGGTGAGAACTGCCTTCTGTTCTGCTTTTGTATAGTTCCTTCCTGGGATACTCAGGAGCTCCCACAAGACAAATAACAAATACCAACTCTAATGCTCCCACACTGAGTTTTAAAGAAAATCCACACCACACTGCCTGATACCCCAAGGATACAAATAATTTCTCATTGTTCTCGTGACTCACCACAATATTAAATATTGCTACATTCAAACTTTTCAGCTCAAATTTCACCAACCCAAACCATCACAAAAAGGACTGGGCTGTATCCACAAGCTGGCTTTGAGACAAACGCTAGAACGACCAGCAGCAATGGAATAGTTGACAGTGTTGCCATGCAAGTGATAATAATAGGCTTCAACACTAATCCTCCATTAAGCAGACTGGGAAAAGCTCAGTTTCTTTGGTTCTCCTGTTCCAGTCTGGCTGCTAATTCAAAACATAGTCATATATCAGTTTACATTGTGAAGGTCATACCCACAAGGCCAGGAACATTACCTCTGTAAACAGGAGTGCAGGATCATAAAATCTGTGCAAACACACACACAAATCTAAGCCATTAGGGATGTCTGGATCTCCCACCCCTATGGATTGATCACAAACATTGAATACAGGATGCATCAGCATTTTTTTTCAGGTCAGAAGCATGTTTTTGTAATGACCCTTCCAATTGTCCCCACTTTTTCACCACCAGACTGTGTGGTGATCTTCAGGCACACAAACTCAATTCTGTCCTGATGAAGCTAAACTGAAAGTTGCACTACAGCGACTCAAGGGCATTCAGTCTGCCAGACTGAGACTGTTCTAAAGCCAAGCCCCCGAAATGCATTCAAACAGATGTTTGCTTCTACAGACCCATTGCTACTGGTCCCCCCTACTTTGTCCACATGGATATAGCCATAGTACCAGTTACCTTCCTAGATTCCAAGTGTTTTCCATATCAAACTAACACCAAAACCCAAGTGATCTTCACTGTCTGCCGTGTTCTTTCTTTAAGGGAACCAAAACACCAAAGCTCACCTTACATTAGCTTTTGGGAGGGGAAGAGAAGAGAAAAAAGGAATGAGGGGTGCTGCTGCCTGCTATTTCCTCAGTTATTTAGATTGGGAACCTGAGAGGCTGGAGACAAGACACCTTCAAAGACACCAAGGGTCAACTGTTAGTTTCTTGGGGACTGGACACACTCTTCATTTTTCATTTGGCAGCGGTGTTCCTTGGAATGAGCCATTGACTATTGCCATTAACACCAGGCATTCAGCCAGCAGCGGCAAGGATACACTTCACAATTTGCACTTCTAATTTACTGGGGTGTCTGGAGCAGCATCCTGTTTGATAGGGTAAATTAAGCAGGCATAGCAACATGGATTTTTCTTTTGCCCAGTTAAACGTCTATGTATTCAGGTTACCTATGAAAAAAAAAAAGGTAGAATGTTTCTTCACAGCCCTTGATACCACATCTGAGCTATGAAACCCGGCCGAACAAGTTCATTCAACGTGAAACAGCTCTATGCACTTTCTGTTGACTCCTGACCACCAGAAAATACACTTTGCCTCTTTTTACTGAAGCAATGCAGTCCTTCATGAGTTGCCTGCGCTACTGCAGAATAGGCTTAGAGTATTTCTTAGTGCCTAGTACTGGGGGCTGCTGTGTCTTCTCATCTGTTCCAGTAAAACACTCAACTGCAAGCTTAACTGTAAACACAAGTAATTCTGTTAAGGCCAACAAACCAGACTGCTTTCGGAGCATCTGTTTTAAATCCAGTCTCCGTTTTTTTCCTAAAAGATTTTAAATTTCAGAAGCCTACTTTTATTTTCAAAGCAGGGTATTTTATGAGCTTACTCACGGGAACAAGTACTGCAGCCTGGCTTACTGTAACCCCACTCCTCTCCCTCCGCGTCCTAAACAGCCACCCTCATGTTCCCCTTCTCCCAGTCTCTCCAATACCCTGAACTTATTTTCCAATGCCTAACACTGTGCCACCAGGTTTCCTCTAAATGCTCCAGTACCTTCTCACATCCCCCCTATGTTGCCAACATCGGCACTCCCAACATACTCAGCACGTGATGCCAAGCCTTCTGGTTTTATCCACTAAAGCACTTAAGTAGCACCGTAGCTCTCCACGATGCCTCCTATGATTGGTCCAAAAGCACAACTTACAACATCATACGCTTTACCTAGTTTTGACTGGCTATCTGGGCAAGATGAAAACAGTGCTATTGGAACTGAAATACCTACTTAGTGCTAGGTACACTTATCCAAACAGATAAGGGCCATGTTTTACCAACATTTCCCTTTGTGGAGGCACCCATTTGTGCGTCTTTACCAAATCACTGGTTTTCAGGAAATATTTAAGAACATCACATTTTTAAGACCTCTAATCCATAGATGAATGTGTCTGAAACTGATCCACCATGTTCAAAACTTACCAGAGGGCAAAGAGTTGACACAGACTTCAGTCTAGGCAGCAGGACTATTTCCACAGGAACCAAGCCAGGTTAAAAAAATGCTAATTTTATACTGAAGTGAAACAATCAGGTAAAATGGATTGAAACAATTTCTTATTACTCTTACGTGGGGCTGGATTTACTAGATGGAGATGCCATAAATGTGCTAATGTACATGGCTGAATACAGTTTCCAATACACACAAAAAAAAAAAACCACCACACAACTTTCTGGGACAACTCCAGACTGCCTCAGTCTATAATTACTGCTCCTATCAAAACATCCTTTGGCTATACAGAAAAGGCATTCTGTTTCATGAGATTTTTAAATGATTCATATTCTTGACTTGTAAAACCTCTCATCTGTCACAGATTACTCAAAGACTCACAAGAGGAAACCCTGAAAATTTTTCCAAAATCCAAGTGGCTTTAAAATGAAAATATCTTGAAATTTCAAGAAACCATCAACAGAAAGCCTTCTCGTATCTCTGCTGAAGAAAAAGTAAGTGCCAGGACTGCAACCAGCAATTCAGGAGCAGAAAAATATCTTTAATATATAAACCCACTTAAAAGACTACACTCAATGGAGCTGTATCAGCTCATTATTAGCATTAGCCCATATTACTCTAATGCTTACAACTAAAGAAAAGCAGCAAGTCACCTGCGAAAGGCTAAGGGGGACTTACCTATGAGATACATGCCGATCCAGTCCCCAGCATCCACTTCCTCCTTTATATCCCAGTATATCACTAGGTCCTGCGAATGCCCGATGGAGTAGTAGGAGCTGCTGACCATCAGGGTAGACCGGCTGTCTGAAGTGACAAGGTCCGTGTCACTGGTAGACCTAGGAATGGTCACTGTCTCATGGGAATTGTTCCTGATGTCCATGTTATGGAACTGGTCAGGGTTATAGCTGTATCTGAGAGGCTCTTTGCACCGGCGCCGATTTTGTGAGTTCCTAGATGGAGACGCCATGGCTGCCAGGCCCAGGAACCTGTTTTGGTACAGATTCTGCAAAGAAAAAAAGAAAGGATAGTATTTACAGTATTATTCATTTTTCAGTGATGTCGAAGCTAAGGAAAAGTAGTACATCGGAATAAGAAAGTAGCAGATCTTTTTCCATTTGGCATTCCAAAAAAGAGGCATGAAAAGGCGTAGCAGGAAACATAGTGCTAATTCAACTCATACTCCGTAATTCTTACCATGGAAACAAGTGTAAGAGCAAGCCTTGTACCACCAAGCTCAGCCACAACTAGCAATGTGTGAGAAAATTGATAGTAGCCGGCTTCCTCCACATTAATGCATGCATCCAGACACAAACATCACGACTATCAAACTGCTAGAGAGCCATTCTCTTTTAACATCAGGAGACAGTCTTCCTACTTTTGACACCCAGAGTTAAGTCTTCTCCCCAGTAATTCTTGTTACATTTGCAGAGGAATCTTTCTTAAAGCGCAGTCGCCCCAGAGACCACATCCCATCTGGAGAGACTGGTTAGCAGTGAGTAAGAGCTCTTCCTCCCTGCTGGAGATCCGAGGAGTGAAAGCCATGAAGACGAAGTTATCCCTGTTACCAAAATAGAGATGTCTTCACTGAAGTGTAAATACAAACTAAGTGTTGCAGTGCCTCTCAGTACAGCTGATAGCTTCCGATGCTATTGCTCTGCTCGGTTTTTTGCAGTAGACTGAGATACTATGCACACCCGCTCTGGTAGGAATTTGCAAATGCACCAGACAATTAATGGGAATTGAGGTTACTGCAGAGCAGTCATCATCCTAGCAGTTGAGAAAAATATTTAAATTCCAACCTACCCTCCTTCCTCAAGGCAAGCTGAGTGACTTGTACAAAATGCATCACGGTGCATGAGTTAAGAGCTCTTGTGAGTTGGCAGATGAAGAATGCTTAAGTTATGACTGGGTTAAATTTTGATGTGAAGACATCCTTTGATACTGATCAAAATACTGGTTATTCCTTACTTCTGTGCTGTTTGTTTCCTCCATTTTCCTTCCCAGCTTTCCCGCTTCTCTCCCTGCAGCTCTGCTATTTCAATCACTCAGCTTTTCATTATTCATTAGCCTTCCATTATCAGTCTGTTGCCAACCACGCTGTCAAGTCCGTTAGATACAAAACCAGACAGCTTTCCAGTATGCTATGAAATGCTTTTCACATGATCAGAAGTCAGATCATCCTTCTGAACTCAAACAAATTAAGTGGAAGAAAAGAAAAATCATAGCTCCTTTGTCCAGCCAAGCAGTTATTTAACCCTGGCTCTATTAAGGCTAGGGTAGCACAGAACAGCAAGTCCTGAAAAAATACTTTGTTTATTAATACCAATTTTTGTGCCGTAATTAAAAGACCTATTATAGTATCTTAGGATTCTGTTGCACAAAAACTGTACAGAGAACAAAAAATTCAACCGGCATGTTTGTACACCTATTGTACCCCTAGAATACACTGTCACTTTGCAGACGCTGCCCTACAATGCTTATAATCCGTTGACCCAAATCCTCACTTACTGCATTAAACAGGGTTTGTAAGCAAAAATAGCTCCAGCGGGAATGCCACACCTTATAGTAAGTGCTGGGAAGATTGAAGGTAATAATGCAAAAGGCTACACTAGAGATGCAGGGAGAGAAAGAGGAAGGAAGCACATGGGGGAACGAAGTACATAGTGTTGCATTTGCTATGCATCTAATCATGTCTTTGCTGCTGCTTTTCTAAGTTACATTTACTCACTGTTCGAAAAGAGAGTTCACTTCATAGTATAAAGACCAATATTCCCTGTAAACAGAAAATGCCTTTTTTTTTTTAATAAAAAACAGGGTCTCATGCTGTGAACATTTTCTAAGCTGAGAAGCACTTGCGGACACGCACAACTACCATCCTCTAGTCAGTAATTTAAAATCGACGCGAGTTTCTGTCACTTAGCAAAGAAGGCACCTGCTGTCACAGCAGTACCCGAGACAACTACTATTGGTTTTATAATGGTGAGATAGCAACGTGAAGAACTTCAAGCCCACTCTTCTGGATTAGTCTGTATCGTTAACGTGGGCTCCCTCGCTCACAGCACGCTACCCAAAAGCTACTTCAGTTCAAAGGCAGACATTTTATTTCTGGTGACAAATTACTCCAGGGAGTAGTAGTTCTACACATACTTTCATTTTTGAATGTTAATGAATGTAGAGTATTAATTAACTGCATACTGTCAAATTAAATTAAATGTAAACATTTAATTTTTTCAGCTTCAGCATGACTTTAAGCAGTTTTAATGAAAATGGTAAATTCATCACTATGTTCTAATTCTGTAAGTTCCCATTTTCCTGTATGTTGATGCCAGTGGAACAAACGGCATAACCTGAAAGCAACCGAGAAGGCCACATTCTCCAGAAATCTGTCTCTTGTATTTCCAGTATTGATTCTACACAAATACATTAATCTGCAAAAAAGAAAATCCCCAACCTGAAAAAATCTCAAACAAACAGGACAATACTCACACATAATTATCTGGATTAAGTAATGGCATCAAAATACAAGCATGGCTGTATGAGTAAGCAGAAAAGAGGTTAGGAAAAACAGTTACTCCACATTTTATTACTGACTTTGCATGTTTTCCATGCAACTGCCTAAAGCATGCACCCAGCCCCCAAGCCCTAGTGACAAAGTCCCAGCCATAGTGAGACAGCTGAAAAAAATTGCAAAGAACTTCTCTTGATGTCTTGTGGAAGCAATCTGATACATCATAGATACCTAGTGTATTAAAAAAAATCTTTAGTGACTTGAAATTCATATTTATTCTCTCTATCCCCCTGCAGAGGTGTGTACATTATATGCATTAAGCTATACTCTCATTTCTAATATTACAGTGTAAATTACAAAGCAAGAACAACGAACAGCCAAATGTTGACCCAACAGCACAACAGGTCAAGCTTGGTTGTCAACAGAAACAAATCCCTCTTCGTTCCTGGCTCAAAACAGTCACTCCATGGCTGCTTCTGCAGTCAGTCTTTCCAGAGGTGTTTCCACCCAGGGTCTCTCTGTATCAAATGATCCCCAGGGTTCACCTTCCCACCCATTCCCCTCGCCACTTGCATGATGGTTAGCGGGAGAGGAGAGCCTTTGCTGATCAGAGCATCTGCACACATAAGAAAGAAAGGTGGTTTTCTCCTCACACCTTTTAATAACCTTTTCATCTCGGATTATCAGATTTTGTCCTAAAAGGGCCCGCCTTGCCACACTTAAGTACATCATGCACATGAGACGTTCAACACGTGAGCTCAAGCTTGTCCAAAGTTGAGGGTGCCAATACTGCATTGGTGACTGATGCACTGCTTGGCTATTTCCTAAGTCCGAACTTATCCAGGACAGGAGGAATGAGGTGACAAGGATGTACAATGTTTCAGTTATACCAGCAATGTCCAGTTACTTTAGTTTTTGACACCTGAAGTAGCGGATGGAAAGGTCTTTCCCTTTATGTTCCTCATTTGGACATACGTAATATGTAATACAACATACCTAAGTAATTTTCAGTTCACTGTATAGTAGGCAACTTTTAAATTAACATCTTGTCAAGAACTGCAAATATCACTACTGGTAGAAAACACAGGTTTTCTACTGCTATCAGCTACTCTAGCATAAATAAGCATTTACTCCAATAAATTCAGTAATTTTTTTTTTATCAGAAACAGACCTTTTGTGTACAGACAGCTATGGCAAAAGTATTTAGCCATAAAATATTAGTGTGCTAAGCAAAACTAGCTAAAGGGACACTTTTCCCCTCTTACTGGCACTCCCCTCTGATTTTCACAAAGTTTGGTAAGCTTTGTCTCTAAAGATCTACCAGCCACGTAAAAATCCTACTCAAAATGAGATTTTTGGAGGATTATCTGTGGGCAGAACTTGCCCCTTATTTATGTCACTTAGTTCATTCTAATGAAAATAAATGTCAAAAATTAATTTAGGCCATTTCCCCCCCCCCCCCATGTAAATATAACTGCAGTGCCTATCAAGGGAAAGTAGGAAGGAGCAGCCAAAAGGAAGTGACAGATGAGATCTGATTGTAAAGAAAACTGATCCCAAAAATGTACACATAGGAAACCTGTAATCAGTAAACACCAAGAAAAAAAAATATTTCACAGATTTTCTTCCCATGTTCTCTCCCTTTCACACTCATATCTCTCTCCTTGCCCAATTGCAGTTTGGCACTGGGAGAGCAGAGAGCTGTTGTCACTACTGCTTTTTCTTTCACCACCTGAGAAAACCATACCACCTCCCTCTCCGAGACAAGGAGAATCCTCTGGCTGGAAGGCTTCACACCATTATTGCTAGCTGAAGTTCACAAAAGGATTCAGAGCTGCCATGCAGCAGCTTCCCCTGGAGAGCTGTAGGGCTTAATATTGGAGATTTTTTTTTTTTTTTTAAATTTGGGATTATTTTAAATCATGCCAGAAAGCTACATGATGCTTTAGCAATACAGAGATAGATCTTAGCTAAGCATCTGCAAGGATCCCGCTCAATTCTCTGTTCAGACAATGAAGAGCTGGATACTTGGACTGACACCAGTTACCTCCTATTGCTGCTTTGTCAGAAAAGATGTATTTGTGCAGGTCAGGATGGTGGTACAATGGACTTTTACTGTCCATACCAAAAATACTATATTATTGAAATACAGGCCACCACAGGAGCATTGGCAGATGAAGAAATTAAAGGGAACAAAATGACAATATTAGCCAGCATAATAGTGGGCTCAAAGTAAGACATATGTAGTCATCCAGATGTCTGCAAGCATCATCATAAACAGAATTTCAAAGGCAAGTACTGAGAAAGACAGTGAGATAGTTTTGTAGGACAGGAAGCTTGGGACACAGCACACTTATCCATCTGAAAATTTAATCAGCCAGTAGTCAAGTCTGATATCATAGGCAAATCAGATGTGGAGTCTGTCTCTTGGTTGCTCCACCAGAGACGAAGGTTCTCCCGATAAGCTCTTAGCCTTCATTTGCAAGGCTGATGTGTTTTGTAAAAGACAAGAAGGAGCCAAGACAGATTAAAAACAAAATTAGGGTAGCCTGGCAAAAATGGTAAGTTATGACAGCAAAAGTCTTCTGACCAGCTTTCAGGAAGGTAAGAACATGTGTATGAACAAGGATACTGCTCCAACAGAAATATAAGGTAGTAACGGTCTATATGAAAGGTTTAATTGGCTGGATGAGAGACAACATAAAAAGATTTTTAAAACTTAGTCACAGCCCAGGTGTGAACACCCAGAGCAAAATCCCGAGGCTGAGCCAGAAAGATGAGCAGGAAAGCAACAGTGCCGACAGTCATCAAAGGTGATGTGGTGGGACTCTGCAAGCCAGAGCTTTGAGGCAGACCTTTAACTTGAAGGTGAGCCTACCAAAAGGGCTTTCAGTATGTAAAACTGTTTTATTAGAGCACAAATTAGAATCAGGTAAGTTCTGAAAGACAGGAAATTCAGCTCCGTGTGGTGGAAGAGTAAAAAAGCTGGGCAAAAGCAAAAAGATATGAGAATGAACCTCGCTGCTGCTCCTTACAGAGCAGAACTTTCCCCTCCAGCCTTGCTCTCAACCCAGCAACGTGAAGTCCCTCAGAGCAAACTCTCCTGCTTTTCATAGCCCTCAAGACTTGTTGCAGGATCTGCTGCCTGTTCTCCCCAGCAACCTTCTCATCTCCACCACCACCGCAGGCCTGCTGCTCTCAGTCTTTTCCCCATCTGCTCTCCCCACCCATAGCCCAGAGGGGCCCTTAGCTGCCACCACTCAGCAGCTTTCAGGGAAGGTACACTCTCCCTCTGTCAAACTGAGCCAGGAAAAGGTAAACAAAGTACAGAGATTTCCTCCTTTTTGCCTAGGGACAGTCCTCTTAACCCAGCACACGGTACCTGCGCAGCAAATTGTCAACCAAGAGAACATTTACATTTTCCATCACTGCGGGCACAGTACCATTGACTATACAAAATGCAAGGCAATTGCAAAGGTAAGAAGAAATACAGTTCAAAAGCAAGCTATAATCAAGGTTACAGTTTCAGCTATCATAACTGCGCCCCATCAACCTTCTCCCACCTACCACAGCTACTTATCATGTGAGAAAAATCCCTTTGGACATTGGAATTTTGGAAGAATTGTTATTATAACTTAGCACAAAAAGAATTTTTAAAAGATAGCTTATAGTACAGCCAAATCCAGTAAACAAGGCCTTATACCACAAGGAGCTATACAAAATCTTCTCCAAGTGGTTCAGCATCTGACTTGCTGAAAACATTAAACCCAACACGAAAGTCATCAAGCCCAGGGCTGGAGAATGCTATGAAGCCAAAGGATTTGGAAAGCATGGAGAACTTTGTAGGACCGGGCCCTTTATTTGAAAGGCACAGAAATGGTTTCTCAGAGCTCTGAAGGACCCATTTAATAGCATGAAGGAGTCGCAGGCTGCCATGGTCTACTGACACCCTTTTCCCTGCAAGAGCATATAGATTAAACTGCTGCTCTTGGAAAGACTAAAATGAAGGCTGTAAATGTTTCAGAGGGACGCATGCTATAACAACACTAAAGAACTTTAAGTGCATTTGTCTCAGTATTGCACATCTATATCACACTATATATATTTATGCCCATAATAAACACTAATTGGAAATCAAAGCCATTATACATCAGCAATAGGGCAAATGGATGTTATTAGGTAGTTCATTTTTCTATTTCCCGACCTTTGTGCGCTTCCAGTCTAGCTGTACTGCTACGTTAATGTATCCTCTTACATTTAACTTCGCTTCGGTGCTGTGCAAATCATTGCACAAATTAGAATCAAAATGAAAGAGTTGGCCTCAAGGTCAACCCAGCAAGGTTTGGTGCCGGTGGGTGAGATTGATTCCCAATGCAGGCCTATTAGTCATAAGGCAGCAAAAGCTGGCAGCGCAGTAACCAGGGGTACTCTTCGCATCTACAAAGAAAAAGTATGATTAAGAGCAGTCCACATTTTCTGAGAACACTTAAACCATCTCCTAGGCACAAGCAGATGGAAGCTAGAATACGAGGACAATGATTGGAGGGAAATTCTTGGAGTTCAGAAAAAGAAAGGAAGAAAATTATCAATGCTTTTCTTCTCTTTCTGGAAGAAGTAAAAAAAGAGTGCTGTCTAATAAACCCAAGAGAGCATGCTGAAAGATACATACATCACATTTCCAATTAAATGATTCCAAGAATTAAGATTTGTACTCCTGTAAGTATATAAACCAAACAAGTTTCTGAAAAAAAATTACATTTTGCCAGTTTTAGATGAAATCACTCCAGGCTTCTACACTGTAGGCTACTTATGTCTAACTAAGAGCAATTAACAGTCTTACAGTCAACACATTTGTATTGACAGAGTGATAATTCACTCAGTTCACTACATAAAGCACTAGGAAGTTTCTACAACAGAATGCAGCTAAAGACAAAATTAATTTCTTAATTTATCTTAAAACAGTAGCAGAAAAACAGTCTTGTCTCAGCAGTTTGGCACAGCAAGGGATGAGAAACAGCCATGAGACTTGCCCATTACAGAAAAAAAGAACTAAAACCATTGCCAATATTTTTAAAGGACATATTCAGGTACACAAGAACAGGTAAACATGCAATATGGTCTGAATATAAAATCTCAAAAAGATAACTACAAGGAAATAATAAAAGGGTCAACATGGTAACATCTTATATCAAGATAACACTGCACAGCTTCACTCTGTTCTTTCCACACTACAAGATTAAAGAAATAACCTTAGGATCTGCTCATATGCTACTATCAAATACTCCAAAGTCCACAACACTCGCCTTTGCTGGTGCTTTATAATGAACATAACAGGAAATTTATATTTTTGACTTGGTTGGTTTTAAACATCAGAAACAGGCAGAGAAGTGCTGCTGCAGTACGAGACAGAGGCAAGACAGTGCCTACCTCTCAACAGGTGCAAGACGAAGCATTCACTGGTAGGACAACACACCCTCTCTTAACAAGCATCCTTACGGCCATAAAGGCCAGCATGGACCACGCCAGCTTCACAGATACACAGTCCTAGTGACTGTGGTGCCAAAGGCTAAAAATCTCCATTCCTCATCTTTTCAAACCCAAGGACAACATTTATGAAAAAAATCACTGCAAGAAGAAAAGCAAGCATTCTGTACCAGGCACCGGTACTGGTTTAATCCAGTATTTAAAGTAGAGAAGCATCACGCTCAGCAGAGAGTTGTCCCAAAATGCCAGTGTGCCCCACACCGGTCTACTGAAGAACCATCACTGCATTCATCAGGTCCGCTGCACAGCTAGACTCTGCTGGTCTCCCAGGAGCGCTACGTACTCCGAAGGGGTTTTAAGAGGCTGGAGAGAAGAAGAACAGGGACGCTCTTCACCCTCTGCAGGCTAAAAAACACAGCAGCTCTTCTGTGAAGTGATCAACTGGTACTTCTACTGAGAAGCCCTGACCATGTTGGATGCCCTGTTTCAGGTTGCGCACAGCACATAATAGACATCTCTCACCTGATGGATTTTTATAACCAGTGACTTCAGTTCTTGAAGTACTTCATCCATGCAAAGCATCAATGTCTTTAATAGCACTAACAGGGGCCCAGATTCATCCAACTCAAGCTTTGAAGACTTAAATCACCTAGTTTAGGAATGCAGGTTCCCAAGACTCCCCATGTACTCAGAGGGAAGAGACAAGCTCCTCCTGAAAAAGACTGAGACCCAGGTAAGGCTTTCCCAGAAAGGATTCAGCTCCACCTCTCTTCATCACCTTTTTCAGGAGTCAGTGACTGTTGGGATCCTAGGTTAAGCATGTTAAGTTAGATAAGAAGGAGCCAGACCTGTGTATGAACTTCTCAAGCTATAAAATTTTATATTATATAAAGATAAGCGGGTGAAACACTCCTGAGGGTGGCAGAAAATGTGTATTGTAAGTACATTCAGCCACGTGAAATAGAAACATAAGACATTAAAAAAACCCCACTAAACTACTACCTGATTATTTAAGAATAGTCTGATTTTCTAGGCAACTATAAAATTGCAAACTAGATGGTACATCTAGAGAAAGTCAAAGCAGAGAAAAAATAAATGAAAATGCTTAGTATACTGTATATACTTTATGTACAGATCTTTTCAAAAGCATAATACCAGTAAACATAGCAGTCGCTTACAGGAAAAGCTGTGAAAAGACATCTTGCAAATTTAAAGAGACTACTAACAAAATGATGTAGAGTAAATATGAGTTGCAGAAAGATATTCAGTAACATACGTTTCCCAGAACTGTCAGGCCCAGGCATTTCTCTGCTTAGCAGCAGTCCCACATTTCCCATATCTCTTCCCCAAGTCCAAAGACTCCTCTGAAAACTTCTTGCAGAAAAAGCTCTTAATTTCTTATGATATGTGAGAGTTATAAAAATCCCACCATTATTTACCATTAAGAATATATTATACCTTCCACCACGCCAACTGTTTTGCTAAAAAACAAAGCTTGTGTGATGTCTGTAGTGTATATTGCTACCAAATAGAAGAAAAGAGCTGTCTAATGTACTATATGGGTATCAGGCATAGCTTATTATGTATAACACACACACACACAAAAAAGGCAACAGAAAGCAACCAAGCACAGATATCAAAAGTGAAGTTTTTTTAATATTAATCTCCCTTCAGACACGAGTATGAATCTTTGTAAATGAAAGGTTCGCGTACGTATGTATCAAAGGATTTATCCTGCAGAGCTCAGATCTACCCATACGGTATTCCCACCACCCACACTTCCCTCTGCCTGGACACTCCTGTGTGCAGCACAAATGGATTTATAAACGCACACCACAAAACATTCATCATTGCTATGACCTGCACAATTTCTATTGGTATCATGAGCGCCATCCCCTGCAAGAGCCGCGTACAGTTTCCCTCCTGCCCTGCTCTATTCCAGGCTGTCAGCAAGGTCCCTGTTCCTCTCTGCCACGTCCCTCACATCACAGCCCGTGCCATATTCCCAGGTGACCATGCATCTTCCTCTCCTCCCCATCCCTTTTTATTCTCAGGGCATACCTCCTCTTCCTCACCCGCCAATATTACCACCCTCCCCTCACTCGTAGCTTAGGAAGGGATAAGACACAAGGCATCACTTGCTGTACCAGCCACAGGACAGGCCCTGGATTAACATGTGGGGACAATAAACACACGAGACTCAGGAGGGATGGAAGGAGGCTCTTTCCACTCATGGTTCCTTCCAGCTGCCCATGGTGGCTGACCCCCACTCCACAGCAAAGAGAACATTTTAAATCTCCTATTCCATTCATTGCCCCTACGCTCTGTCATGCTTCTTACCCCCATCCATATTCCTTTAAGAGAAAAGCGATCTGAAGTGTCAGTATCTTAACCTCCTCAGGCAGTGAAGCAGGGCTGAGGCAGATAAGTGTTATTAGCAGGCTGTCAAGTATTAATGCCTACATCAACCACTCCTCTGATCTACAAACAACAAACCATTGCAATAAACCAGTCTCTCAACCAGGCACCAGCTTTGGAGCATGCCCTCAGCTCCATCTTCTACCTTTCAACAAGGCCTAGAATATTCCCTGACATTTTAGAATTAATTGGCTACAGAGTTCCTGTTATTATCCTATTACCTCCAGACAAATACAGAAATGCCATCCAGTTGAGCGTGCTTGATCCTGCTTCCAATAAAATTAAAGGCAAAACTCTCCCCGACTTCAGTGTGGAACAAAGTGACTTTGCAAAGCAAAGGAAAACCCATATAGATGTCAACAGCTGCAGTTAACAAGGGCTAATCCAGACCTGGAAAAATCAAGAGGTCATATTTTAACCAAAACACTTCAAACGTTTTCATCCACGCTACAACCTATTCTGTTGGAAAATACATTAGACAGCCATGCAGAGCAGCAAGTTGCATTCTGGGACACAGATCACAGCGACTACTCTTAGAATGAGATCTCAAAACCTAGAAACAAATCTGTCATTTGATGGGTTAGGATTGATTTAAAATATAGTCATATTTTTAGACCATAATATCTGAATTTTTCACTATGCAATTATAATAGAATCCTACACATTTCCAAAATGAAAGAAACCCCTCATGGATTTAAACTGGAACATCAGACACTGAAGCATATTTATGGAATCATTTAGGTTGGAAAAGACCTTTAAGATCATCAAGTCCAACCGTTAACCTGGCACTGCCAAGTCTACCACTAAACCGTGTCCCCAAGCACCACATTACTGCATGCTTTTTGTCTGCTGTCACTGGAGAGCAGGATGCAAACTGCTTGCAAGTATTAAGAGTTCAACTGCCACATTTGAGCGTGCTTGTTCGCAACAGACTGACTTCTTATGTCTGTACACTCTTGGGGAGATTATGACAACATCCCCATATTTTTTCTAATTAAATTTTTTAAAATATAAGTATCTAAAGTGGTTGTTTTTTAAGAAAAATCCATTGTAACAAAGGTTTTGATGATCAAGAGTTCTTCTTTTGCACTGAAAAACAGTAAAGGAAAACTGATTTATGCTTAGTAATGCCTCAGATCCAATATCGTATTCTTGAAAATAATCCTGATGCCATTATAAACTTAATACTGCTGACAGAACCCGCAAGGCATAGCTTAAAGGGTGCAATTTCTCTGTTCCTGGGCAGGTAAAACTAGCCTCTGATACATATCTCCAAACCAGATTGCTACTTACTGTTTCATCTTTATTAAGAGTTGTTTATGTTTTGATTGTATAAATCATAATAAATTGCTACTATAATTGTATTCATGAGAAAGCAAAGAAACTGGGCAAGCTATCCCAAGAGGAAATGAGTAATTCTGGTATTACAGTCTCTAGTTGAGGAACAAGATTCCGATTTTACATAAAGAACACGTGGTAGCTTTATTCAGGACACAAAAATAAACCTACAGAACAGAAGCTGTGTTCAGGGACTGTTTTCTCCTGGATCACTGTGAGACAGTTGTGAGCTACATGTCAAAGGTTTTCTGGGGAACTGCTAGCCAAGGTTAGATGAAAGGTAGTCCAATAGTTTCCCCCCTGGAGAACAAGTACGGGCATAAAGCAGATTTTCAAAGCAGAAACTGCCCAGAACAACTAGAGGAGAACTAGATCAAATAGATGAAGAGCAAACTGGTTCAGGCTCCTCCAACCAAATAGAAACATAGAAGAGAGACAAGCCCCACTGACTACCATTAACCAGAGAAACCAGACCTGCACATAGAGATGAGCAAGCCCCCTTGTGACAGTTTGATTTCTGAACTTCACCCATACTTATTTCACTGCTAGTACACCTCTAATACAGTAATTAGATATTACTGTGTTGTATCACACAATCATATGTACAGGCATGTCTGCCTGCTCACATTACCGCATGAGGTTCCAATTTACTTTTTTCTCTTTTACTCCAGCAGTTCAAAAGGTCTCATGAGAGTTTTCAGAGAGGAAGAACATCTGCAAAGGTGACTGGAAAAGTTATATTTCACTCACCCACAGACAAAAACACAAGGATAGTTCTGAATGAAGGTTCAAGCCATAGTTTAATTTAATTTTAACGAGGGCTGTTAGTTAGACTTAACCCAATGCTTTTTTGCTGCCATTGAATCCTCACAGAAAAGAATTAATTACAGTTTTTAACACTGCACTTAAAGTAAGGCCCAAAGGAGAAATGCTTTAACCTATTTTTCTGGTAACACCTCCTCTGTCAAGGAAGTACCCTAAATCCATCAAGGACTAGGTTCTAGGGCATCGCAATGAAAGTCTACGGTTTAATTAGTTAGTATTTATAGAAGCCTACACAAGTAGGCAAGTTTGAAAACTATTCGGTTCTGCAGGCGTTAACCCTGAGTTCTGGAAGACAGACCAAGACACATATCATCACGCAGCAAGGCTGCGGCCACGCGAGCGGCCATACCCCGCTTGGACGTCTTGGCACAGGACTCGGTTCTGTTCTCCTACGGACAATGAGAACCACCTACTGCCCAATTCTGTGCACAAATCAACAAAGCACACTTTGGTCTATGGATACTACTTTTAAATTGATGGTATTATTAGTTGAATAAAACGCTATTCAGCTTAGCCTTAAGGCAGTAAAACTGGAATGGCAACGAGGTTAAAACTTGACTTTTGAACAGGTATTTCCATTAGGGGTTCTCAAGCACCACAAGAATTCATTTGTGTGTGAGACCTGCAAACAGAAAAGACACTGATTTGACAAATTTATCACTTGTAACACATTAGCTTAATGGTCACATACTAATGTTTCTGGTAATTTTTCTCTCAATATTAGTGATAAATTAACTTGATTACTGTATTTTCCTAACCTTTAACTAGAAGCCAAACATTTGTTTTAAAGACATTCAGGTCTGATTCAGAAAGCATTCCTGGAAACAAAAACACACAGCCCTGTTAGCACTGGAATTAATGAAGCTGTTTTCCTGCAGAACTCTATCCTTCATCACTACCAAACCTCTCCTAAAGTCTGAGTTTTTTCCCATCTGTTCCTCTACAAAAAAAACCACCCAAAGCAAAGGTACAGACAATCCCAGCGACTGTCCCGGCTGCTGTAGCGGGTGACAGACAGGCTCTACCTGCCTTTCCCCCAGCCCCAACTTGGGTCTCCCTCCTCTCCCCAGCCCCCGAGACCTGTAGAAACTTAATTATCTCAAAGACAACTACATCTCTCCATTTCACTTGAAATTAGCCAACGGCTTCAAAAGTAATTAGGGAAGGGAGTGACAGATAGACAGAAAGTGCAATCAAAGAAGTCTGATCAGCCCTGGAAGATAAGCTATAAAAAAAAATTACACACAGCCTCACCAATTTACTTGATTACTCACACAAGGGAATTTCCTCATGTGTACAGGTCTGCAGAAATAGGTGTTATGGAATTTCAAAAGCCGCTACAAAAACATAACAGAAATCTAATCAAAGCAACTTCAGTGGGAACAGGATCTGATCTACTATATCACATACCACTATTCCCTTTCCAGCTCCATTCTTCCTAATTAGTATTTTGTCATACAGAGTCCAGTGTATTCTCATCCTGGTGGAA
Source organism: Platalea leucorodia (assembly GCF_965183815.1). Taxonomy (NCBI): domain Eukaryota; kingdom Metazoa; phylum Chordata; class Aves; order Pelecaniformes; family Threskiornithidae; genus Platalea; species Platalea leucorodia. The sequence continues at coordinate 110,866,978 of NC_138823.1, forward strand.
AATTTTAGTTACAAATGAAACAAAATACATTTATATTTTCTGTATAGATTTTGTGACAGATTTCCAGCTTACTAGTAAATCTGGTATGATTTTTTTGTCCCATGTTAAAGGAGGCATCAAGTGTATAATTTTTCTTAAAGAAGCAAAGAAATTCGTGGAGGTGAAAACTTAGTGTGATGAAGAATGGACTAATTTAAATTGCAAAGGACAAAAAAAAATCTCATTTACATTTTTCATTTTTAAATTCCCAATGCAATTAAAGTATATATTCACATAAGACTCAGAGATAACCTATTTGACAGAGCTTTCCCAGCATATTGTAGAATAATTTTTTCATTATGCAACTAGCTCTGTAAATAGTTTAATATTAATGAAATTAAACATTCATTGATTTTAGTCTTTTATCATATAGAATTTCACAATTTTTTTTTTCAGCCAGTGTCTCTGTTGGCTTTAAAGAGATAGGCCACATTTCGAGAACAGACTCAAAACATTTGTACATGTCAAAACCAAACCATAGAATCACAGAATCATTAAGGTTGGAAGAGACCTTTGAGATCATCAAGTCCAACCTGTTAATGTAACTGGTCCACCTCTAAACCATGTCCCTAAGCACCACATCCACACGTGTTTTGAACACTTGCAGGGACTGTGATTGCACCACCTCCCTGGGCAGTCTGTTCCAACGCCTGACTACCCTTTCAGTGAAGAAATTTTTCCTAATATCCAATCTCAGCCTCCCCTGGCACAACTTGAAGCCATTTCCCCTCATCCTATCCCTTGTTACTTGGGAGAAGAGACTGACCCCCACCTCACTACAGCCTCCTTTCAGGGAGTTGTAGAGAGCAAGAAGGTCTCCCCTCAGCCTCCTCTTCTCCAGGCTAAACAACCCCAGCTCCCTCAGCCGCTCCTCCTAAGACTTGTGCTCCAGACCCTTCACCAGCTTCGTTGCCCTTCTCTGGACACGCTCCAGCACCTCGATGTCCTTCTTGTAGTGAGGGGCCCAAAACTGAACACAGGACTCGAGGTGCGGCCTCAGCAGTGCCCAGTACAGGGGCACTCTCACCTCCCTGGTCCTGCTGGCCACGCTATTCCTGATACAAGCCAGGATGCCATTGGCCCTCTTGGCCACCTGGGCACACTGCTGGCTCATGTTCAAAGTATTTCTGTATATCATGCAAAGGCAAAGCTGCAAAATGCTATGGAAGCAGCAGCGTAGGTGCCCAGTCTGGCAATTCTGAAAGTTAAAAGTATATTTGTATTTTACCAAAAGAAATTATAAAGCCTTTTATCTCAGAATTTTTAAAGACCCATCAATTTCTAGCTGACAACAGCCAGTACAGCAACAAGAGATTTCAAAGTGGCATCAAAACTCCAAAGGTATACAGTGCATATGTTGTTTCTGATGTCACCAACGTATCATCCTCCAGTACGGACGACAGCTTGAGCACGTGGGTATGGATCCATGTAAAACTTTTAGTTCCTCTGAAGTGAATTCAGCCTACACCTGATCTCGCACGTCTTGGATGCAATGGAAAGACTCCCATTGACTTCAACAGACTTTGAAGCAGATCCTGTCCCACTGGGTCGTTTAGGGTTCTTTTAAATTCTTAAATACTCAAGGTTAGATTGAAAGCATCATCTTCACAGCCTTCTACTTCTGTGATATAATAGGAAGAATCGCAAACTTATCACCAAATTTCCTTGCAAGTGCTCTGTTCCTAATAACTTGAATGATAGCGTTATTCGGTTGTGTGGTTTTTAATGCATGTCTTTGTTTCTGCTGGTACTCTCAAACCCCCTCATGCTCTCCCAAATGTATAGTTCATTCCCTTACAAGGCTGGCAGATAATAAGCAAATAAGAGAATTGTTCCTTCAATTAAACGGGTGCTGGAAATAGGGACTGACGTAAACAGGAAGAGGGAATTGTGCCAGAAATTAATCTATTTCTTAATTTCTCTGTTAAGATCAAACTATCATCCCAGCCAATATTTATATTACTCTAATTAAAAACACATTAGGAGAGCAAGGGCTCCGGTTTGCAGCACCACATCTCCTCCTACCACTGCCTCCCATCTGCTGCCTCTGCCAGGAATACCAGCGCCTAAACTGAGGGTCTACAGGACGAGTATGTGTGTTGGGGGGGTGTTCATGCTTGACAGGTTAGCTAGCTACCATCCCTTTTGCACCCAAATGGATTTTGGTGGATCTCTTAGCTCTTCTGCCTAGCAGATCAACACATGAGAAGAATTGCAAAGTTCAAAACACACCCTTTACATCTTTTCAGTTATCATTAGCAAAAAGAAAGGCAATGCAAGTGCATAAGGTACAGTATAAAATAAAAGGGTTGCAAAATGCTTTATTTTGGATATGTGGGAAGGCTTTTGGCTGGGAAATAGCTTTCAGTACAGGTTCTACCTATGTGTGCTGTTTTATAAAAAATAATTCCTATAACCAAGTTTTTTGTTGGTTATTTTTGCTCAAGAACTACGCTGCAGGAGAATGTTTGAAAGGTTTCTGTATGTTGAGTCCTAAATAAACCACAGGTGACAACTCTACATTAACAATGTTTGGCATAGGAACACCAATAAATCTTTTTTCCATAAGTAACTTGTGTGATTAAAATGATGAACTCTGCATGTGCTAAACTCTAAGTAAAGGCTTTTTTTTTTAATAAAACATATGCTGTGTGTTTACATTAAGACAACATACAGCAACTACAAAAAGTACATATGCTATAGTGGCCACAGAAAGACCACATATAACAAAGCAAAAGGTTAACACGCTGTTATCACATCTAGTGTAGACCTTTTAAAAGCAAAATCTGCAGGACCCACCACATACTAGGGCACTAACTCCCTTCCGAGACCTTATTTCAGTTGTGCCATAACTTTTTTTTCCTGCATTTCTACCTTTTCATTCCAGTCTTTTATAGCCCGCATTGAGATTTGGGCACTTGAATGAGGGTAATTTCTCTATAGGTTATACAGTTATAGGAGAGAAAAGGGTGCTCTGAAATACCACTAGCAGCATGACTTTACTCTGCTGACTATACAGGGTGTATGTAGGGAAACTAATTTAAGAAACTAAATTAGGTACTTAAACACAGGGCTGTGAATAGTGCTGAGGCCCACCCAAGGATCTGGAAGGGTCCTGCACTCCCTGCACCCAGCAAGTCTTCATACTGCTAACAAATACTGACACTTATCTCAAATGCCTATATGCAACTCAAAAGGCTTATCTGCAAGGTCAAGTAAATGCCCTTGCAGGTACATACTGCTCACTGACAGACTAAATCATGCATCTGGTTTGCTTTTCCTGAAATAGTCCATGCTGAGACTGAGAGGGAAACAATTGTTTTTTTTTTTTTCCTAATAATGACAATAAAGGAGAAAAAAGTGTCCAGTAACAGCTGGAAATATTGTTATAAACTTGGTTCAATGTTTTCCATAGGCAATGAAAGGAGAGGAGAGGTGGGGCAGAGGAACTGAGGAATGACTTTCTTTAAAAGTGTTCTGGTTTTTTTTTCCCCCCTCCATATATAGAGGAGAGTGGTAGAAACAGAGCCAAAACTGCATTTTCAGTTAATGCATTTTGTCAATAAAAAGTAGGCGATATATCTAATAGACAGCACTTTGCAACAACTACTTATGATTTGCATCACTTTGGTACATCTGAATACACGTAGACCAAGGAGCAAACTTATCTTAAACGGAAGACTCCCCTGAGGAGACAAAGCATCACAGCCAGTGGAATATGCTGCAGCAGGTAGTTAATTTACTTTCTTCCTGCTGTTGTGTCAGCTACCTATTTCTAGCAGGATTCTTGGTGGGAGGTACTTAATACAACCTCCAGGATCTCCTGTGTGTTGTATGTAAGAGCCCAAATTCGTTAAGACACTAAAGCAGCAGTGAGAGATGCACTTCTTTAAAACTTGAGAAGATTCATCAACCACAGATGAACTTGAAAATGCTGCAAAATGTATTATGCATTCTGCTTTACTGAAAAAGCCCGCTTCTCAATCCTTTTGATATCTCTTCTGCTATTACATATGCCCTTCCTTTTGAGACTCTTCACTTGAGGAAAAACATGCAATCCTACAATGACCTGCATCGTCTTTTCAGGGGGATATTTCATTTAGTTTTTGGACTGCGGCCTAATTGAAATACTTTTTTTTTTTCCCAGAGTAATAAAAGAAACTGCCAAATACCTCTGAGGATGTACTTACCTGATGCAATAGCTGCAAATTCAAATTATTATCATGTGAAATGTCAGGTGGTGAACAGTTTCCATAACCCAGAACATTTGAGGATTATTTTTCACCAAAAAGAGTCTTCCCGTGACTCTCCACCACATTTTGAGAGACTGTATGCACTACATATAGGCACATACATCTAGAAAAGTTTCACACTGCATTTAGTATAGAATACCACCGAGTTGCAGCTACAGAGGGGTGAAAGGAGGAGTGCTGTTGGACACGGTCACACAAATTCTCAGTTGTCATCATCAAGAGGCTGCGTGTATTTCCTCAGCAATTACAGCATTGCTTAATTTGCACAGAGGCTCAAGAGACCCCCCAGCAAAACTGCCAGCGCCTGAGGCGCTCACTGGCTACTACAAACTGCAAAACTTAACACAGAAAGGATACATCCTCATGAAACTGTAAGAACGTGACCTATTATATACATGGCTGATCACTGAATTTTAATTCTTCACAGAATCAAAGTTATTTGGATGATCAGTAACAAAAGAAAAATGTAGAAGCAAACACACAAACAAAAGCCCCAACCATAACAACATTTCAGTGACAGAAATAACACTAGATAAGCTTTAATGCACATTCTGGCTCTCTTTGATAACACATGACAATTCAGAAGACTAAGCTGTGCGGGAAGATGCATACAGCAGCAGTGTGTTATGCATGCACATCATCTCACAGGTTCCCCCTAGTAAGTGGTTAGTGCCAGTCAGACATTCCTGCATCTCACACATTAGTGTCCACCGTGATGGCTGATTTGTGTGTCGCGATGACTCAGAATTAGTTCACGATTAGAAACTGCAGGTTTCAGAAAATGCCTTGTGAAGGTGAGTGGTTGATGTATTCTGTGCTTTGCCTCCACATGGATGTGTGCAACTGCCAGGTTACAGTTGCCTGCTGCTCCCAGGACCTCCTTGCTATCATCTTATAATTACCGTGTCTCGATCCAATAAGAATTCTTGGGCAGGCCACACAAAACAAAACCAACACTGACATCAGATGGATGCTTAGCAGGTTACAAAAAAAGAAAACAAGACAGAAACAAAAGATCACTTCAAATGAAGCTTGGTTGGACACGTTGTTGAAAAGGTGCTCAAATTACCTGAACCACTTTGTTTGATCTTAAACATGGACCGGGGGCAGCTGCAACGAGCTCCGAGCTTTGGCACATTCCATTATATGAATGGTAGTGAATTTATAATGGAATGGTATGGATGGTTTTTATAATCAGAAAAACACACTGACCTTAACACTACACAGGTGGAGCAGCATAATGACCCGCCAATTGTAAGCGCATCAATTCCTGGGGAAAAGTTCAATGAGGTTAACTCAGCATATATCCCATAACCAACATAAGCGACATTTTAAAACATTGTTTTTTCCACAAAAACCTGTTTGTCTTTGCCAACATTTACTTGAGTTGCTTCACTGTTTGGCACTGAGTATGTATCTTACCCAAGTTAACAATGTACTACATTATGCTCCAGCAGACCTGGATGTTGTCATATACTTCAACACTGAAATACATTTGTTTAAAAAAATAAGAACGGTGTTAACTACAATAAACTTTTCAGGCTGTATAAGATTAAGCATCATATTCATTTAACTTAGAAATGGGAAGAAAACAAGAGGCCTGGATATAAGAGACACCACCAGATCAGTGGATCTTCAGCTTCATTGCAAAATCCTCACATTGAGTGAGCTTAGATGGGGTCGCAGCCGATCAGCATTTCTGCTTCCCATCAATTTATTGGGTACTTGGATGCTCACGCAGGCCAGAAGCAAAGGAAGTTAATTTCAACATACCATACTCAAACTGACCGGGTATCCAACATAAGACCACAAAACGCAGTGAACAAACCTGATCAGCCTCCACCAGTATGTCAAAAACCCACACATTACAAAACTATACAGAGAGAAGCAACGAAACAGAGAAACATCAATCTGAATCCGGGAGAACTGATGAGCAAGGACAGAAGGCTCTCCAAACATGCAATAATAAAACTTTAAATTAAAAAAATTACACCACAATTCAGCCACAACAGCAACATTTACATCTGTATTTCAGCTCATTCTCCCTCCTTTTCTGTGACCCGGGCATGCCAACACTTCACAGCTTCTCCACCGCCCCAGCAGGGAAAGCAGCTCAGCAACAGGACAGTCCAATACCTCCATCTCCTCACACCACGCACCTCTGGAGACTGCCATCCCACCCTACCATTCCTTCCCATCATCAGTTTCTGCTGTGTACTCGGAGACAGCCAAGAAGGCAGAACAAAAGTCTTATAACATGACTGAAACCACTACTAAAATTGTCAATTCAACAAGAGCACAAAAATGAATACGAGAACCAAAAGTGAAGGGCAAGGTAGTGGATTTAGGAAGAAGTTGTACTGTTTGGAAATGTTCAGCTAAGAAAAGATTTACAAAACAAAACAATGCCATTTGATCATACTCCCCTGAGATTAAAAGACTTTCAAAAACACATAATAGCCATGAAATTAGACAAAAATAACAGTACACATTGCTTTCTCATCTCCCTCTACCTTTCAAAAGGCCCTAAATCTCATAGACATAATCCATTTTAGTCCCAAATCTACCAACTCTCTACAGTCTGGTGGCGCTTTATTTAAAAAAACATATTTACATTAGAAATATAAAGCAGCGTGATCCCAAAGTTGTGCAAAAAGCCACATAATCTTTGGAGACAAATCTCAGAGAAGTTAATCCACACACACACACACACTTTTCTCAGCTGTCCATTAGGAGAGCACACAACAAAAATACTTCCAAATAACCAGGACCATTTTTCACAACCACAGTCACCATGAATTTTCTTCAGCCACGCAGAAGGTGGTTTTAGAACTAATAGCTTTGCCCACAGCAAGAATTAATACACAGTAGCATTTTCCTTGACATAGTCCAGGAGTTTTGTTTTCCTGACAAGAGGAGACAAAACCACAGAATGTTACCTGATGCTGCTCATGCCTCAGTACCAAAAGCAACAGTATGGCAACCTCGTGCACGGTACATATGGTGTTTCCCTGATCCCTGCCGGGATGTTCACAACCTGGCCCTCAGCGACGCTTTTCAATAAAAGGAAAGTTCCGTTCTCCATAGGCAATGTGAAAAACCTGCAGCCCCACTCCTACCTTCAGAGCCACTCAGACCGTACCATCAGGTTATGCAGACCAGGGATACTGCATGACCAAAGCAAAGCTCTGGAGCAAGGAAGAGGCCCTGGACATGCACCCCTCTGCCTTCTGCTGCACTGAGCTTGGCTGCAGCGGACAACACAACTCTGACATGTTGCAATAAATTCATCCCCCCCACTTCCTCAGAGCATCTCAGCATTACAGACCTCAAGTCACTCTGTGAATGGGAAGCAAGAGTAAATTGATATACGTAAACTGCCTGGCTCACACATCATGCAAAATCTAAACTGAGTCACAGAAAGAGGTTTTTTTGCACACAAATAGCATGTGTTGTGATGCCTTCGCACATTTAATCCAGAAAGAACAACATTGCTCGGGGTTTATAGGAATCCTGACAGAAGCCCCAGCTGCCATCACCCCGTCTGGCCACAAACACCCCACGGGGCAGGGAGGCTCCAATGCCAGGCCATGGCCAGGGCTCTGGCCACCTGCAGTGTATTTATACCCCTGCTCCAGGACAAGTGGCACGTGAGCCTGTATGTGTTCAAACTTTCATAGCAATAGCTGGGAAAAGCGCTATCTTACATATGAATAGATTTACTCAGGGGTACATTTATGTTAAATGAAGTGCTTCAGAAATGTAATTACGGTTGAAGTGCACTTCAGGTAAATTGGAGAGCCTGTGATCGGATAGACTATCATGGCTCTGATGAACACTGTTTTCTGCATTTCTTTTGTTGTCTGTCTCTGCTCACCTATGAACTCCTGTCTTTATATTTAGATTGCACATTTCCTGGCACTTTTGTTCAGTTTTCACGTGGCACTCGTACAGCATTTGCCCTCCTCTTCTCAGTCCATGACTGCGTCTGCCCAGTTGCTATTATTGCAATAAAAGTCTGAGAAGCACTTCTTTTCAGTTAATGCATACACAAAGACATCATCTCAAGGGCCAAGAAAGTTAGTTGTATCATGTTTTAAGCCTATACGATAAAGAAGTGAGAGGAACAGATTAAAGAATACAAGAGCTTGTGCTGTTTGTGTCAAGACCACTCGCAGCCCAAGTACCCATTCATTTTCTGGCTGAGAACAACAGATGTTTTCAACAAAATTAGCCCTACATCCACAGAAAATAAGTAGTTTCTTCTGAATTCTCTGAACAAGATTAGCATGAGTCAGTAGAAAAGTAAAAAGTAAGGAGGAGAGTCCCCTCGGCAGTGGAGCTTCCCTAACCTGTTTCTCCTTCTGAAAACATGGGGGAATTCAAGTTGATTCGACTGATGCTTACCTCTCTCCTGATTTCTGTTTTTAGCTCTCTCACCTCTTCTAAAACCTTCTCTTTCATCACCCATCATTTAACATTAAGATTTCTTGTTTGCTATCCAACTCTGACAAGCCCTGCTGTGCCTCAACACTTCTCCCTTCAGGTTTCTTATCTCCTTCATTTCTGCTATTATTCCAGCTCCCCTTCTCGTACTCCACTTTTCAATTCCTTCTGGTTTGTCCCTCTCCGTACAGAAGCTGTTGCTAGTCTTTGTAGCCGATGCTTGACTCCCCATCCTGCCTCTTAAGTAGCATCTGAGTACCTTCCGGATTTTTCTGCTTATCGTACATTAGCATCATCTTTCTGCATGCCATGTCCTGCCTGAAGCAATCCTAAGACTCGTATCCTGCTAGTACCTGCCATCTTGCTTCATATATCCCTATTCAGAAACACTTTTTGCAGTAAATGTTTAGGTAATAAAAAAATAAAACCCTGGATCATGGTAAAGCTGGCACGCAAACAGCTTAAATCAATACCTGTTTCACATATCTACATACACGTGCACACACCTACTTGTACATGATTACATTTCTACGGTGTCCTTGCCTCCTGCTGCCGCCCACGCTTTCTGTATTCCTTGCTCTTAAGCCCGTGAACTGTTCAGTGCCTTGGGGTAGTTTGTATAGTAATTAGCCCAACAGATCTCCAGTCATGACGTGCAGTGCTGTTTAATAACAACTCAGACTTTGCAAGAGAAAATCCATCCAAGGCTGAAAAATTATTTCACTCAGTGGTCACCAGTTTGTTTCTAGAGCCACCAGTGAATACGTGCGCTCAGCTCCCTGAAAGCTTGATGCTACTTGCATAGGGGCTGATCTTGTAGCACAGAGGATGGACAACTGCCCAAATATTGAGCCAGCACTTCGGACTAAGACAGGCTACCGCACCCAGCCATGCTAACAGAAAAGATATGCTTTTCTGCCAACAATAAACGATTTGTTAACAATAACAGAGAAGCAGATATGCTTTTCTGTTTCTCCATCGCTCCCTTCTTCCTTCTCCCCTGCAAGCATCGGCCCCGATATGCTGTTAATTATCAGTTGCCTGCTGCATGGTTTAAACATTGCCATTGCATTGAAGGGATCAGAATGGCATCGAAGAGGTCAGAATGACTTCATTAACCTCTGCAGATTGATGTTTCAAAGGTTTTTCAGTTTTTATGAAGATCAGAGGAAGAAAGGTAGCACATTTATGCTATGTTTGCTCCTTCCAGCTCAACAAATAAAAACATGTAAAAAACTCATTTTCAATAAAAAATTTTTCAATTTTACTAGTTACACCTTCTAGCTAAAGCCACTATTTTAACATACCAAGCTACAGTAGGAGATATATAAAATCCCTTAGGAAAAAAATGCTCAGTTTTGTGACTGCAAGAAAAATCTTAAATTCTCATGTGTAAATTAGCTAAATATCTCACAAACCAGTATACAAATTAGGCATTTCTTTTCCCTTCAGTAGACAAAAAGAAAAAGAATGGAATATCATTAGGAAAAGGTATTAATATGTTAATTGAGGACTTTAGTTGCACAGAGACAAGCCCCAGTTGCTTTGAAATCTGGCTCAAAATGAGAGTTACATCTGCTATGGAAAGCACCCTAGCTTTTTCAAGTAAAGGCACAAAATCTGTACATATTAATATAAAACAAAACCTCTAATTGTTTTACATCAAAAGCAAATCAAGAAGATAGCAATGTCTTCATGCCATTTTCAGGTGAGATCTTCCATTTGCTGATCTGCCAATGTACCACATTGTTCTCAATTTGCAGCCCAGTCTTAGAAGGCATCAGGTAGCAATATTAAACTGCTGACATTATTATAACTGCTATTGTATTATAAACTATAGTAGCTGGGGGTTGGACTAGATGATCTTTAAAGGTCCCTTCCAACCCAAGCCATTCTGTGATTAAATGCTGATACATCAAGATGACATTCAGAACCTGGGTCCTGAACCAAGACCCTCCATAAAGCAAGGAGATACATGAGCATGGAACAAAACCTGTGATTTCTGCCCCCAACAAGGTGACATCTCAAGCACACTCCTGCTAAGACCTTGAGATGAACACAGACTGAAGAGAAAATGAGACAGTATTCACTACTGTAGTAAGCTGTGGTCTCAGGACCAACAGACCCCAACTGTTCATCAAATTTTCTATAGGCACTGCAGAACGGAGGAGTTTTAAAAAGAGAGACTGGAAACAGGATGATATAGTATTGCCTTTGCCTGACAAGCAGGAAGGACAGCAAGGAAGAGCCAGTGAAGGTTAACTGAAAAGGGGGAACAAGCATTCAGGGATGTTGGCAGCAAAGACTGACCAACAGCGGTGCTGAACTCCTGGTGTGGAAGGAAAGGTGGCAGGAAGGGTGTCCACAGGTCATGCCTTCCTCTGAAGATGAACAGCTGATGTTTGACATATTCTGCAGAAACATAAGCCAACAAAGCTGGGCGAGGGGGGTAGAAAATATGGTCAGAGGGAGGAACACACTCTGTAGGTAAAAGATGCTTCCAGCAGCACTGTGGATAGACACAAAGTGAGGCACGCCCATTCCTACAAAGGATACTGCAATAACTGAGGCCCCAGGGAATGAAACACTGGACAACAACAAGCTGGAGAGCTCCAGAAAGCCTCTTCTCCTGCAGAGCCCATCTCAACCAATCAATTGATTTCCAGCATCATTTCTTATCCTCAACAGAGGGATCAAGTTCTGAAAGAGCACAAAATTCTTCTGGCTTTGACGAGCCTCTGGGAAACTAGGCTTCTTAGCAACCTCTCCTTCCTCCTCTGGATTTTGGCAGGCTGTTCACCCACTCCTTGGCTGTTTATATAACACTACAGCTACTGACAGCACACAATGAAAACTAAAGCAAGCCAGTATTCCTGCACCAATAGGAAAGGTCTCAGTTAGGGCTGATGTTTCTGCATCATCAACATTAGTTATCACCTTAAGTGGTGAAACGATGCATATGTCTGTTTCTACCTAATGTTTTAGTTAGCAGTGACATTTTCCAGGGGAAGTAATCAATAGATATTTTTGACTACTTGTTCCACTTTTTCTTATGAAGCAAATTTCATGCTGGTGACAGGCATCGGTAGTTCAACCACTGGGTACAAAAGACTTCTGCACATTGTGGGCCAGTTGCAGGAACAGCAGCTGCCAAACTCCTCCTAGAGCTCTGCCACTGGGACTCAGTGCTGGTCCGAGTAGAAAACATTTTGCCTGATGAGGTGGAACTGTGTACACCACCACATCTTCAGATGGAGTAATTTCTCCTCGCTCCACTGGCTCCAATATACTATCATTAACAACTGATTGAAGGGACTGGCTTCAAGTCTTCAGTCTCTCCCTGACAATCGTGATTTTCCTAGTGATGTGGATACTTGGCAGTACACTCACTTAAGTAGAAAAACAGTTTAACACAGTCCATCAGCCACTTGTGAAATGAAGCTGGATCTGAACTGCTGTCCTAAAGAATCAGTAGAATACTAACATCTGCAGATGAGTTAATCTTACCAAATAAAGTTTAACACTGAAGGAGCTGTAAACATGAAGCACAAGGAAGCCAGACCCATCTCCCAAAGAACCAGGCACGAGTGAAGAGTCAGCATTTGCATCCCTTATCCTGTCTCTATAACCCTGCACTCACAAATGCAACTTCAGGGTCTATCTAGAAGCATCCTTTTGCTAGAGCAGAAAGAGATGAGGGAATAGAGCAGACTTAAACAAATAGCACACATGACAGTGATGCAGTAAACTATTATGGTATTTTGTATTCAAGCAGGATGTTAAAGCTATTAGACCTACAATGGGAAAAGGTACAAGACAGAAAACTTTATTTAGCACTGCCTAAATGCCATTACTCCCCTCTGACTGCAACAAACCACTAAAGCCTGTGTCTGCAAAGCAGCATGCTTCAGGTATAACAAATTGCTGCTGGACCTCTCTGGAGCTGGCAATCTCCTCAACTTATCTGATGAATTGTGACACAGAAACATCCAGCTATCTATTAGCAGCACCAGCAGCATCTTCCCCCAATTGCTCAGTGCAATGATCAGTATCTACAAACTACAGCTTACGTTTAATTGGCAAAAAAAAGAGGGGGGGGGAAGCTAGCAGCAAGACCAGCAATAACAAGCTTCTACTGTACATGATAAATATCAGACCTTTTTATTCCTGTTTCTAAACCACCACCAGAAATCTTAAAGCTACACTGCCACAACACTAACCCTCCTAACTGCTATGCAGGCAGCAGATAAAGCTCAGCATCCTTATTATTTTGATGGAATTTCCCTGCACCCCACTTTCATCCTCTTTTTGCTACAGATATAACCACATGCTATAAAACAACAAACTGGTACTGTCTATGCCAAAGTCATGACTTTATTACTGTATTAAATGCTGAGTTTGGATAGTTTATAAACATGGAAGTTATGGTAAAGAGATGTTTGAGAGGTGGATCCACTATATAAAAGGATTTTGAAAACTCTGGGCCAGGCTGTGATACACTAGACTTACTTGCTTTCCCATAAACACACAGGCAAAGGTTAACAGCATCTCAGCAAGTCATATTTAGAATTGCACTATTCACTTCTTCAAAGCAATATTCACAGACCAAATTGTTAATAGAAGATATAAAAAGGAAAAGATTGAAAATCTTTTTTTCCTCCTTGAAAAAAAAATTTCCCAAACTAGCAGCCTTATTTCTGCTAACTGGTTGGCTCCAGCTTGCTCTAAATAAAACCTCTCGGAGAGCATCAAGTCTCAACAGGCATGTTCTTGGGAACCCAAAAAGTAGATAACCAGTGCCATCTCTGAAGTTACAAGCAAGCTAAATATCTAGGTAAGCTGAAATTTTCTACACAGATAAAGTGTAAAGCCACAATGATTACTAGTTACTAGTAATCACTAATTATTTATCCAGCAGTCCACTTTTACAGCATTTCAAGCTGGCTATAAGGAAAAGAGATTTTTATACTCAGTAGAAGTGATAAATAGGATAATCAATCAGACAGATAAAAGACAACACTAGGCTTTATAAAAGGCCACTGAACAAGGCAAGTGCTATTTCTCAGACAGACTTGAGAAGGACACATTGAGAAGAGCAGGACACATTCACTAGAAGAAAAAAAAAAGCTTATCTTCATAGAAACCTGCCCACAGGGACAACAGCCCAGTATGTCATACCTAGACCACTAACTTCCCACTATTTGCCACGCACCATCTTCTGAATGGAAAGAAGATGATGAAACACACTGTTAAAAATGGGCCACAGATAATTCCCATCCAAACAGGGTCAGACCAGCAATGTTCCATCTTCTCTTGAAGTATCTCAGACCATCTTCAATACATGACCTGGATGAAACACACTTCCTTGCAATTGATTATGTCCTTTTATTTTTAATAAGACCTAGGAAATAATAGGGTGAAATTCCTGCACTGCTGAAGTTGATTATAATTTGCTATTAACTTCTAGGGTGAATCATTGACCCCATTAATTACACCTTGCTTCCCCATTAATCTTACCCTATAAAAAGGGTCAGTAGATTAAATTAATTTAAAAAGAAAACCAAGGCAAGGTCTTACTTCCATAAGTGTGACAGTAGTTGATTTTTTTTAAAGAATTGAATTTAAGTGACTAAAACTCTCTCAGAAAAACAGCTATCAAAGATATAAATAAGAGAACATTTCTATCTCTGCCTTCCATACTGTTATTTCCTATACTGGACTAAAAACAAGGGGCTAAGTCAAAATAACTTCTGACTATAATCTTTTCCAAAACAACAGTTATTTACTTGACTGCATTTCATCATTTCTGTAACCCTGAGAATTTAAAGGATAGTCTTACCCAAAAAGGTAAGCAAATATGTAATGAAATTCTCCCCCCCCCCAGGAACTGATTGATGTCCTCTTCTGCTCTCCCTGGACCTGCTTAAGATCACTTCTATCTATAAAAGAACTGCAGTGCCATGAGGAAGCCAGTAAAATTTTCTTATAAACTTATATTTCATATGACCCCTGTGGACTACAGGTTCTCAGAGTTCACCAAAGTCCCTGAACAAACTGCAGCTGAGCTGAGGATTTCAGGAGTATCCGTTTCTGTTTCTTCATGGATGACAGTCTTAGAGCAATCTAAAAAAAAAAACTAATGCAAAGCAGGAAAAAATAAAATGCATCTTTTCAGAGAGGAGAATCCTGTAATCAGTAAGAAGAAGAAATTCTTACCAGCTCCTAAACAATGCTGTCCAGATAAAAAAAGTTCCCCTTAAGAACAAAGGAAGATTAAGTGTTGAACTTGAAAGTAGTTTTGCATGCATGTTTCCAGTGTCCACTGATTGCTGTCCTAAAGAAATCTCCTTTGTATCATCATATTGGTATTTTCTGTCATTGCTTCTCTACCTAGTTTGATCCTAAAAGGCATGTGCCCTTACATGTACAACTTTTCTCCCTGCTCACACCCCTGTTCTCTACCCTTGGTGCTTGCAAAGGCTCCAAAGATCATTTTTCTGGTGCAGTACCTTCTCTCTCCGCTTGTCTCAGACTACACTTCTAATCATTCACCTCAGTTGCATGGACATGATTTCAAAAACACAAGTTTAATAGCCCTGTTAAACATCCTACTTATTTATAACATTGTTCTATTACCTTGAAAATGGGACTCCTCCACTACCTGACAAAAAAAAAAAAAAAAAAAAAACAACAAAAAACACCACACACACGAACCAAACAAAAAAACCTACCACCACCAAAACACAAAACAACAATGGCAGGCAACAAACCATCATCTGATATTTGTCTCATCACGTGCATTTGACTACATCTATAGTTTAAACAACATACTACTATTACAATATTTTTACTGGATGCCATGGGCATACAATATTTTGTTTAGCTTATTCGTAATTGAAGACAATATATGAACAACCATCTTATTTAAAAAATCTGATTAAAAAACTCTCCAGTATACTCATTTTTGGGTTACACTAGTGGCTAAGATGAAAGGATCAGTATTCCATCTGATGCCAAGATTTCACAGAGTCATCTGACCCTAAAAAACATTAATTAGTGCATGATAAAAATAAAAATCAGATTCACAATTCTCATTCCTTTGATTCAAAACAAGGAGTTAATCTTCACTTTCTTAATACGACTCATTACACAATCATTTCCTTGTTTTGGTGTATTCTTCTATTCTTTTGATACTCCTTAGCTGTCCTGAAAAGATTATTTGGTACAGTAAGAGTGCTCTTCTTTCCTCTTCTGACATTAAAAAACTCCAAAATTGCATATGGTTGGATCTGAAGTCACGGTTGGAACTGTCTTCCAGTAACAGAAGATGAATTTACACCACTGTCTCATGTAGGCTAGTCTGAGCCTAATCACCAGATTTGTTAAAACTAAGACTAGGTCCATCTCTAGAGACCGTGTCATTGTCTGAGCACAAACAGTGGGGCGAGACAGAGGATGCTGCAGATTGTTCCTGCGACCTGTGACAGGAGACCACACTGGGTGCTGTATTAGTCTCAGCCTGGCCTCACCACGTATGAGGAGGCAGCACATAATCCTCTAAGAGCACAGCCAATCGATGTGGATCCGTTAAGGGATAGATAACATTCGTGGGAATAGGGGACGGCCGACAGCACTACCCTGGGTTCTCTCATGAGCCTAGCTCCTGTAGCAGCCTCTGTGCAGAGAGGGAGCATAGAGGGATGGGGAGATGAAAAACTTCAAATCCTTGTCCACCAGACAGTCTGGGGCACTGAGCTGCAGAAGACCTTAAGTATGAAAATAATGCAATATCCATCTTAAATCAGGAGACAGTTCTTTTTGTCCCCTCTCTCCCCAGCACTGTACTTCAAGCCTGGCCATTCGACTTGACACAAGACATCAGGGACGCTTGTTGAATGTCAGGCAGCTCGTCAAGATCCCATCCCCTGGGGCCCACAATGTCTGGCAGCTATTATCACTCTTGAAGTGCATGCTATCATCTCGGGGGTTAGAGTTGGAGTGGCTGTCTCCTGGAAATAGTCCATCTCCTCATTTGCACAGCCGTTGCTCAAGCAGCATGGAGTAGAGGAGCTTGAAAAAGAAGAGGTGCTCGGGGCAGTCCTATCGATTGCCTCTTACACAGCCTAGCCTGTTTCTTCACATTACACCTGCACCAAATTTGTGTCGATGCCAGTTCTACCTGCTGTACCAGCCCCTTATCTCCAGTGTGCATGTTTACCTGATGGCACACGATTGCTGCGGCTACATGGGTGCGCAGCTAGAACGGCCTCTGCAGAATGCAGCCTGCAGAGGTGGATATTTTTAATGTCTATTACATCATTACAAATAGACTTGAGAGCTAAATCCTGGAACTAGCCCATGGTATTAACTCTAATTTAGTTTGGGCCCGATTCCAAATGGGTGACTATGCATGCAAACATTTGTCTGAGTGTACAATTGGCTGTTATGAACACAATTATTTCTTGTGCTCATGCATGCATAATTTACACGTGCTAATTTAGATACCAAAGTAATTCCCTAGCAGAATTCCAGTGATCAGATTTAGCATGAAGACTGCTGTTAAAAAAGCAATAAATCACAGTAGTATATCATCTAGCCACATAAAAGAAGTAACTGAGGAATTCATTGCTGTTTCTATAACTAAGAAACACCTTCAGTATAAACCTATCATTCTTCAGCTGAATGCTTCCCCCCCCCCTCAAATCCCCAAGTTAACTGCCCCCCATATAATTTAATTTCTACTAATACGTATTCTAGATTGTAGCATATAAGCCTAGTCATCCATTAAAAATAATCATCAAGATGTGAATACTATTAAGTAGCATGTTTTTTATCGGGTGTATCTGAGTTTCATGCTTATATGCACAAAAAACAAAACGCCTCTCAGGAACCAATACTTGGCTTCTCAGTTTTGAAGTGAAATAGCAAACAAGTGAACCCAGTGAATCACAAGTGGCCTATGAATCATAATCTAAGAAAGATCTAACTTGTATTAAGGAAATCAAGAAAAGGAGGTTAGGCAAATTGTGCTTATGAACAAGCAAAGTAGAATTATTTCTGTCTAGATAATTCTTATTATAAAGTTGTTTGTGTCCTTTCCAAAATAAACTAATAAACATTGATTAAACTGATCGATCAGCTGCCTGGAACATTACATTTTGTATCAAGATCATATAGCAATCATGCAAAATCATCATCAGGCACACAATTGGCACAGGAGTACCCTGGAAACAGGACCTATGTGAAGAGACAGACTGATTTTCTTCCATACACACTGATTTTCCCTTTTTGTCACCTTTATTTAAAAGGAACAGGGAGTATTTTTTAAGTTACAAGAGATTTTTAAGAGAATTCTATACTTTGGAAGGTGAGGCTTGTTTTTTAATAACTCACTTTTACCAGTCTGAGCATTTGCTTCCCTAAAAGGTGCTTGTAAAGTTAATAATTTTCTAACTCACATACTCCAGATGTTAATTTGTAAAGTAGAATCCAAAGACTGCCATTCATTCAAGTCAAGTAAATTTGTTCTGGACTAAAACTCAAGTAGAAACAGGCCTTGTACATGACAATAGACATGTATGGGAAATGTTTTTGAAAATAACCTCTCAAACAAACAGGCTTCCCAGAGCTACTGATTCTGAATACAAGCAGCAAAATATCGTCTGGAATTTCCCCTGCCTCTTTCGCTGTCCTTCGTTACTGTTCACTGTGATCAGAAGAGACTTAGAAATGCGCTCACACCCTTTATATTCAATTAACAGAGGTGGAAATTGCCTTACCAAAATCAAAGATGTAGCAACTTCAATTCAGCAAATTATGGCATATTCTTAAGTGTATGAATAAAACTATCACAGCTAGTCAAAGCAATTATACACGTTTGTAATCAAGCTGACATTTAAGAATACAATAAATATTACCTGTTACAAATTTTCTGCTTGTGGGGATTTGGGGAAATCTGTGCTGGAAGATTCATTCTGCATTTCAGGCTTTTTAAGGAAACAGAATCCAGCAGTAATTCATTTTGCAATTTTAACATATATTTATATTACCATGTTGCATGACTCCTGATTTATTTTTATATATAAATAAAACACGTACACACACACATATATGTATGCGTGTATATACGTACCTTTATTTGTCAGCGTAATTTATACATCTCTACAGATTTTTTTTTTTAATTAAAAAGCACTGCATACCATGAGAATAGCTTATTAAAACAAGATTGTGTTTATGATAACTTAAAAGATTAGGTATCCTTTCAATTCACTTGATGAACAGTACATTTTTCCATCACAGAACACTTCTGAGCATTTCACCTTGCATTGATTGATACGTTACGTCTGGCAGTTTCTCCAGCAAACATGGTGTTTTTCAGTCTAGTGGAAATATGCTCTTTAGGTCTTATTCAGAGGCAACAAAGGAAAAACCTTTGAGTTGTGAGCAAGAGTATTGTAAATATTTGGCCAAAAAACGCAGTTATCTATTTTGGAGTGTTCAAGGAGTTTTGGGGTAAGGGGATACATAGCAGAGTTAGTTACTAAGATTTAATTTGTAAATATTTTTGTACAGCTTTTACAAATCTTTAATTTGTAAAGCTTTTACTATATTTGGTATCCTAAAAAAAAAAAAAAAAAAAAAAACAAAAAAAAACAAACCAAACCAAAACCACAGTCCCAAAGCTGTATGAACAACTAAAAACCCTTCCTTTCTATATTATGAGTTTCTAGCTTTAATTTTTCTGAGAATCTAGAAAAGGTCAACCCTAAAAGCCTAAAAGTCACAAGACAAATAAGAGGTTTTCCTTCCCACAAACCTAATTTTTTCCATAAGACAATTTCTTGGCTTCTGGTTCTTGACTCATGTTTTTAAGCACTCGGGATAGGCAATAAAGAATTAGAGCTAAAAGAGACCAAGATGCAAGAGGGGAGCTTGCAGAGGAAGAGATTTGTGCATTGGCTCGCACGCTGCGGAACCACACACCAGCTCACGTGGAGCTGCCTTGACTGCTCCCCTTCCAGCTCACAGCATAGACGCACCTGAAAGCCAGGCAGATGAACACAAGCGCATCCTGAACAGGGCAGGCAGGGAGCCTTGGGACATTTGTCCTTCATAAAAACGCCCTTTCCCTAACCAATTCCTGTCTTGCCAACAGCAGAAAGGACAGCATAGCACTTCTCATCTAACCATCAACCACAACTTCAACTGAAAACACACTGTATAAGAGTAACAAAACATGCGAGAAGCCCAGCCAAGAACTTTTCTTCAGGAGAGACAGGATAGCACCCACACTGGAAGAAAGTGCAGCCAAGAAGTGCTCTTGAGGGATACAGATTTAGGTGATGGTTATTTTTAATATACTTGGGCCTAAGGTAATTCACCTCCCTTTCACTCTTGGATTTTCTGGATTCTCAGAGATTGACAACTCAGTTGGAAAAGATTGCATCCCAATGAGACTTCTCAAATGCACCCAGCCTGGGAATAAATCTTAGTCTGGGTCCTGCAAACATTTGTACAGGTGAATAACTTTGAGCATGCCTGAGTGCAAAGTCATTTACTTGCCAAAATATTTGTAGGAAAGGGCAACAGGTATGAAAAATATGGGAAGAAACAATTTTAACAGTTTATCACTCAAGCAAACCTTAATGGAATTTCATGTACAGCAAAGAACAGACACTTTACCACCTCAAGTGCCTTCTCCTTTCCAAACTAAAAAAGCTCCTTCGGGGGGAAGAAAAAAAAAAAAAAAAAAAGCAGTTTCACTGTCTCAGAAAAGGTTTCCAAAACATTCTTCCAATAGCAAGTTTTAATAAAATAACTACAGAGTTCACACAGCCAGTTCCTTTGATTCTTTCTTCTGCAGTAAACATGCAACAAAAGCAAATACATTGAAATTTAGGCCGTTTTATCCACTTTGTCACGCTAATTTTACTTTACCTGTAGATTTGCAATCAAAGCAATCACATTGGGTTAGCAGTGATGCAATGAAGTAGGGAATATCAGACCCTTCACATTTATACATGTTCCACTCTAGCAGAAAGTAAAATGAGCACTACATTTTCCAAAGGCTAAAACTCCATGTTTTTTCCTAATAACAGTTATAATTACTCATTAATTTATTATTAATAGCTATAAGCAGTGAAATTTTAAGAGACTCATTTGGCATACAGAGATCAAAAAGAGTCCTTTTGGCAAAAAGTATCCAAACTTCCTCATTATGCAGTTTTTGCCTTTTCCCCACCAGTAGTTGTATTTTAAGAAATATGTGTCCATATACGAACCAGGTTTAAGAATGAAAAGTGTCTGGAGAAAACTGGAAAAGCTTCCCATCAGATTTAATCAGACTGTGAAGATCTTTGGCTCCTTAATTCAAAAGCAGGATACTGTGGCAGTACGAGAAGCAATGGATAGGATCAAGACCCCACTACAGCAGCAGTTACAAAAACACAGGTGAAGAGAAAATAACTGCTCAAAAATGCTTAAAGAGACAGAAATATGAATTATCCTTACTTTGTAAATGGTGAAGTGTAGTGTCCCTTTGCACACCATGTTAATCTGACATTCTGCAAGCACTCTGAAATAGATCCCCTGTCACTTAAGCATCGATCCACTGCCTTTGCTTTAAGGCCATCTTTCCTATCTTTTGAAATACTTCTGCCCTCTGAATTGTAAGAGCTCTGACCTCTGAAGATAGTAGCAGAAAGCCTGTCAAAACCCAACATATACTCAAAAGATAATGTGATAAAGTGTGACAAAAAACAATCTCCTTGGAAAAAAAAAATCATCTTGTTATGTAAGTCATGGAAATTCTTGTGATCCCCTAAGTATTTTTATATTTGGAATCAAAGAAACCACAAAGTGTTTTGAAGACATTTACTCATCTTATTTTGAAAAGGTCATTTACTCCTAAGTGCTATAAACCAATAATGATAAAAAAATGGTTTTGTTTCCCATGCTTACTCCAAAATCTCTTCTGATCACTTAGCAGTCAACCACCACTGATGTATAGCTTTAATTATGCCATCACACAGTTATCACTTCACATCTCACCCCCAGCTTGCTCTTGCTGTGCCAATAAACAGAGTGGATTCTAGCTCCCAATATTTCCCATGAGAATCAACTCTATTTCACAACTGGCTAACTGAAGCCATGACAGATCCTTATATGTTACAAGCTATTATGAATTATAGCTAATTAAAATACTCTGAAAAATTACTTACTACTGGTAGACTCCAGCTCAGACAGGGAAATATCCTGATTTTGTCATAGTGAAATCCAATAAGTCAACAGACTGTCCTTGGAAAGTCATCTACAAGTTCCTTGACAGCTACTAATTGGTCACTTGGGACTGAGGAAATACCATATTTTTTCGATAAAATCTCAATGGTTGCTTCTTCTTGAGGTTAAATGGATCTTACAAGACACATTGCGTGTCACAGCCCGTGGCCTACCCTTCAAGTTACTACAATTGGGCTCAGCGACCAAGAAGTGATAGAGTTTTCAATTCTAGGAGAAGTAAGGAAGGGGGTCAGCAAGACCACTACCCTGAACTTTAGAAGGGCGGACTTTGGGCTGTTCAGGAGTCTGGTTAACAGAGTCCCTTGGGAGGCAGTCCTGAAGGGCAAAGGAGGAGTCCAGGAAGGCCGAACATTATTCAAGGAGGAAATCTCAAAGGTGCAGGAGCAGGCCGTCCCCACGTGCCACAAGTCAAGCAGGCGGGGGAGAGACCGGCCTGGCTGAACAGGGAGCTTTGGCTAGAACTCAGGAAAAAAAAGGAGAGCCTACCGCCTTTGGAAGAAGGGGCAGGCGACTCAGGGGGATTACAAGGATGCTGTGAGGATATGCAGGGAGAAGATCAGAAAGGCAAAGGCACAGCTGGAACTTAAACTGGCCACCGCCGTTAAAGACAACAAAAAAAGTTTTTATAAATACATCAGTGACAAAAGGAGGGCCAGGGAGAATCTCCCTCCTTTGTTGGATGCAGAAGGTAACCTTGCCATGAAGGATGAGAAGAAGGCAGAGGTACTTAATGCCTTCTTTGCCTCAGTCTTCAACAGTCAAGCTAGTCATCCTCGGGTTTTTCAGGCCCCTGAGCTGGGAGATGGAGATAGGATGCAGAGTGAAGTCCCAGTTGTCGAAGAGGTGGCAGTCACTGACCTGCTCCTCCACCTGGATGCGCACAAGTCCATGGGGCCAGATGGGATCCACCCGAGGATACTGAGGGAGCTGGCAGAGGAGCTGGCCAAGCCACTCTCCATCATTTATCAGCAGTCCTGGTCAACTGGGGAGGTCCCAGCTGACTGGAAGCTAGCAAACGCGATGCCCCCCTACAAGAAGGGTCAGAAGGAGGATCCGGGGAACTACAGGCCTGTCAGTCTGACCTCAGTGCCAGGAAAGGTCATGGAGCAGATCATCTTGAGTGCCATTATGCAACAAGTGCGGGACAACCGAGGGATCGGGCCCAGCCAGCATGGGTTTATGAAAGGAAGATCCTGTTTCACTAACCTGGTCTCATTCTATGACAAGGCGACCCGCTGAGTGGATGAGGGGAAGGCTGTGGATGTTGTGTACTTGGACTTTAGTAAGGCCTTTGACACTGTCTCCCACAGCATTCTCCTGGAGAAGCTGGCTGCTCACGGCTTGGATGGGTGCACTCTGCGCTGGGTTAAAAACTGGCTGGACGGCCGAGCCCAGAGAGTGGTGGTGAATGGAGTCACATCCAGTTGGTGGCCGGTCACGAGTGGTGTTCCCCAGGGCTCAGTACTGGGGCCGGTCCTGTTCAACATCTTCATTGAGGATCTGGATGAGGGGATCGAGTGCACCCTCAGTAAGTTTGCAGATGACACCAAGCTGGGTGGAAGTGTCCATCTGCTGGAGGGCAGGAAGGCCCTGCAGAGGGACCTGGACAGGCTGGGGCCAACTGTATGAGGTATGAGGTTCAACAAGGCTCAGTGCAGAGTCCTGCACTTGGGTCACAACAACCCCATGCAATGCTACAGGCTGGGGGAGGAGTGCCTGGAGAGCTGCCTGGCAGAAAAGGACCTGGGGGGTGCTGGTTGACAGCTGCCTGAACATGAGCCAGCAGTGTGCCCAGGGGGCCAAGAGGACCAGTGGCATCCTGGCTTGTATCAGGAATAGCGTGGCCAGCAGGATCAGGGATGTGATAGTGCCCCTGTACTGGGCAATGCTGAAGCCACACCTCGAGTACTGTGTTCAGTTTTGGGCCCCTCACTACAAGAAGGACATCGAGGTGCTGGAGCGTGTCCAGAGAAGGGCAACGAAGCTGGTGAAGGGTCTGGAGCACAAGTCTTAGGAGGAGCGGCTGAGGGAGCTGGGGTTGTTTAGCCTGGAGAAGAGGAGGCTGAGGGGAGACCTTCTTGCTCTCTACAACTCCCTGAAAGGAGGCTGTAGCAAGGTGGGGGTCAGTCTCTTCTCCCTAGTAACAAGTGATAGGATGAGAGGAAATGGCCTCAAGCTGCGCCAGGGGAGGTTTAGGCTAGACATTAGGAAAAACTTCTTCACCAAAAGGGTGGTCAAGCACTGGAACAGGCTGCCCAGGGAAGTGGTTGAGTCTCCATCCCTGGAGGTATTTAAAGAACGGATAGATGTGGTGCTCGAGGACATGGTATAGATGGACTGGGCAGTGATACGTTAACGGTTGGACTCGATGATCTCAAGGGTCTTTTCCAACCTTGACAATTCTATGATTCTATGACAATTCAGGTAGCAATGGCTAACACCATACTAAGCCAGAGCAAACATGCCCTGCAATGAACTGTCTTCATTCTGTCTACATATCAAGAGTCATAGGGATTCAGAGAAGCCATATAAATAATGTAGCCCACCTAGCAGCTTTTGTATGAATTGAGCACAAAGCACGTGGAAAAGGCACAGCTTTCATAGGGACTCTTCAGGACTGAAGGCAGCCTTCTGATCATCATCAGCTGGCAGGCCAACATCTCTGCTGCTGTGCACCAACACAAAGGCACTTGACTTTCACATGAAGCCTCCCCTTCTTGCATATGGTATTGACCTGGGGCTGGTTTTATTTAATTTCATGCTGAATTCTCACACTAGGGTTTGTTTCTCTGTTTTGGCTGCCCGATCTTCTTTGCTTCTCCAGCAGATCCGGAGAATGCGCTTGGGGTTGGCAGCTCCTTCTCAAAGCTCCTGGCTCAAATGCTTGACTAATTGCCTTTGACTAAACGAGTGGTGGCCTAAGAGCCACTGTTTGCAAAGGGAAAGAAACCAATCATCCCATGTAAAATGAAACCAGGATTTCCAAATATCTGTTTCCTGAGATAGAGGCTACAGAGTTCCTGAAAACTTCCTTTTTCCACAGAATAACACAAATTGAATATCTATCTCCTTCACAAACAACAAAACAGACAAGTTAAAAATTAAGATATCATCATCAAAAAGAAAAGAAGTAGGCCAGGGTGTCTCCTGGTAACTACTCTGAGGTTAATAAAGTTGTATAAATGAATTTGGCCCAAGTCCACCATGTATTTAAAGCTGATGACAGAAATTAGGCTACCACCAATTTAAATGTCAGTGGTTACAAATACTGAGCTTTCCTTTTTCTTAAAATTACAGCTTGCAGACACCACAAAATTACTTTCTCACATACATAAAACACTTAGATTAGTTTCATTGCTATCCTTTCCTTTAGAGCATAAGGCAGTGATTTGCATGTCTCCACGGAAAGGAGTAGCAGCCCAAAAGTGAAAATACAAGCTGGTGATTTTACAAATTTCTCAAAGATCTGTGAAGCAACCCTGAAGCAACAGGACCCCCAAGTTAAAAAGATATATGAATAAACAGAAGTGATCAAACCTTCTGATTTGCTTTTGTTACACACTCATCTTTGTTGCTACCACAATGGCATTGGAGGAAGACAGAAATCGGACTCTTTGCAAGCTGACCCCAACCCAACAATGCAGGTTGGATTAAAAAGCAGCCCCAGGAAACTGCCCAAGAAACAGTCCTCAGTATCTCACCATAAATCAGTAAGTGCCAATTAAGAAACCATCCCTAGTAAAGTTATTAATCTGGCATCCTTACAGAATCACTGAAGCCTGGAGTTTCAGCGTGTAGCATCAAGCACCTTTAGCTTTGCTCCGGCCCCAGGCACACAGCCAAGATTCAGCTTCACGGGGTCATCCAAAGGCAAGGGGCTACATTTATTCAGGCTTGATTTAAAGCCCTCAAAAATAAAACAAGCAAACCAACAAGTTAGGGCCTAGAAAGACATTGCATGCCTTTTGACACTGCCCAATTTCTATTGCACTTTATGTCAAAAGGCAGCACAGAGACTTGGGTTCAGCTTTTTTTTTCTCTCCTTTTCTCCTCACAGCACCTGCCAACCTGACCAATGATTTTGCCCACACTATTTTTTTGCATGGAAGAGATGGCAATACCTGGCACAATTGCTCTCCTGGTCCAGATACTGGGAGTCAGGGAATTATTTAATTGGTAATTGAGCCCTAAAGGACAGATCTGAAAGAAGACAGCCTAAGGCTAGGTAAAATTTAATTCAGTCTCTGAACTAGAGAGAACTTCCCTGATTGTATTACTTTAGACACTGAACTCACCTTCCACAACGATAAAGCATTTTTGTGCAAACCTCACCAAAGAAGTCACTCTGAACATCACAGACGAGTCATTATTTTGAGAAATTGTCACAACAGGGGGCAAAAAAGTAATATGAGAACACTAATGCGAGCCTTTTAAGTGCCTCCTACAAATCACGGAGGCAGCAGAAACAGCAATAGAAAAAGACAAACCCAGGTTTTATTTTAAGTCTAGATTTGAAAGCAAGTCATGTTGAGATCCAGGCAATTATTTTGTAAGTGATATGAGAGAATGGAGCTTTTTTTCTCCTCCTGTAGCCATCCTTGTTGTTTTTCTTTCCCCCCTACGCACACAGCTTGTCACCATCCAAGCTACGCCTGTGCTGCGAGAACCGTAACTCCGGCGTGATCTCTGATAAACACGCCTCAGAAATGCAGCAGCTCCTGGCACACGGGGAGCAGGAACCCCCCCTGTGCCGTCTCCCACCATCCCAGAGAGGATCGCGTGCTCTGCCCGCCATGGCCAGCCAGATCAGCTGGCTGGTGAGGAAAGATGACTAGAACCTAAGCCTCACACTGTACCAGCATTTGCCCACACCCGTTCTCAACTCTCAGAAGCCTCCAGAAGAACAGATAAAACATGCTCTGCCCGTTGTTCTAAACATACCCCTTCTCGCTTTCTTCATTGAAAAAGTTATTTTGAAAGCAACTTTAAGGGATCCGAGGAACAGGCACGATAACTGCAGTCACACCTCCCCTCTCCTACCTCCTCACCAACTTGGACCTCCACTCAGAAGGTATAGCTTGGACATGACAGAAAACTGCTGAGACGGAGTGGCAAGATTTATTGCCTCTGCCGTCTTCTCTCTAAAATTCACACCTTACACTGAGCTGAGAAGGAAATAGATAGGTCTACGCCAAGCCCCATCCCAACATTGAGCACTGGTTAAGATCCTCCAAGGAAAAGCAGTAAAGACTAGCCATTTGGAGTGTGATGATCTCTTAATTGTAAATGACTATTTCTAAAGACATTGCACATCAATTCCTCTTACCTCAGAGGTAAGAGTTGTAGAATTATTGAGCTGGAGGTGTTCATCATCTCTGCCATCACGACAGCCAGTACAATCACTTAGCCTCCTTTGAGGACTGTTACACAGCAGGGCAGAGGGGGAATGACTGCTTTCTGTGGAGGTTTCTGGAAGTTCCAAAGTTCACAAGAAATAAAACACTCCAAGGGAAAAAAAGACAGAGACAATTATTACAGGATCACAAATTACAGGGGAGGAATATTCTACAGTACCACAGTGCCATTAGCCTCACGTTTTAAGTGAAAGTAAGGAAGTACTGCTTGCTGTGTGACACTGGAACGATAACCTGAAGAAAACTGATACCCCTTCTATTTTAGGGACCACGCCGGGGATCACAGAAAAGCGTATTCCCTCAGCATTAAGAGAAGCAGACATCGCTGTTTTTCAACTGTGCAGTGTCTCCAGTGTCATGTAAAATTCATCTTTCTTCTTTTCCCATTTAGGTCATCTGACCAGATACCTTTTCCATAAGAAAACTACAAGCATTATCTCCATAGCATTCTCTCAGCCTCAAACCTGTTCAAGGTGGCAGCAAGCTAGCTTGCATAATTTACCATATGTAGTTGTTTCCCAACAGATTTTAAGGTTTAATTCCCTTCTGCAGGAGCTGAAACTTTCAGCCACTAGCACAGTGGCCTTGAGGCAGATTTCTGTACTGTTGTCCATGCATGCAAGTAAAACTGTTTGAATTCACAAATTGCTGCAGAAGACCTGGCTGCACAGGATAACAAGTAAGTACTACTCAGTATCCAGTCAATTGGACAATTTTCTTGACATTGAATAGATCTTTTGCTCCACCAGGAAACCCGGATGACTCCCGATTGCCAAAGTTCACTACTGCAAATTCTGCCTACAGCTCCCAGTAGAATCCACTGGCTTTTGGGCTAGCTGGTTTGTTCTCATGGCAAAGAGAGGAAGGGTGAAGGGCTGGAGATTATAGCACTGACAGGGACTCAAAAGCAGCCAGTTCAGTTTTTGCTCTGCCAAAGAGCATCCCGCATAGTCAGTTTAGTGTCTGTGCTGCAAAACTAGGATAATCACAGTGTTTCTGTGATACCACCACTTGTCTGGCATCTCACACGTTTAGACAGTAAACTCTCACAGCAAGGGTTGTGCTTTATTTTGCACAACGTGCACAAAATACAGAGTGATTCTGATCTCTGCCGGGGTCTCCAGAAGCACCTTCCATACCATTCACACAACCTCCACATGTTTTCACAACACCGAGGCAGTTCATGCAAGTGTTTCTTTTAACAGCAAGATCCTGCCCCTGCTACCATTCTGCATCCAGCTGCTTTCCATAGTTTTGCTCTGCGGACTGCAGCTTCAGCAACTCTAAGTCTGATATTCAAAGCACCCTATGAAGAGGAAAATGAAGTTTCACTTACACAGACAAGTAAAAATGACAAAGGGACCTAAAAATTGGAAGAGATTTTTAAGCTTTTTAAAGTTTCAGAATATCCACTGCCTTTGTAAAAAGCACAGTGTAGTGAGACAGATATATTTATGTCCAAGCAACCAAGTGTGGATATCCAATTCACTAACATTGACAAACTGCTTCCAAACCAAGTTCACCCACTTACAGGTAACTTATATAGTTTTGCACCTACATGCATTATCCAGTTTCCCTATTCAATCCAGTCTGGACCTCCAAGGCCTCATCAGAAATGGAGAAAACCTGACCTGAAGCTGGCTTGAACTATTACATGTACAGCTCTCAAATGAGCTGTCCAAGGCAGTAAGCTATATACATCACTTCAGTAAAACTAGATTAAGCTGTTTAGCTGACCTCTTTAGATGAAATAATTTTTATTTTAAAATTTATTTCTTGGCTTCTAAGGAAATTAAATCTCACTGTGTTCAGTCAAAAAAAAAAAAAAAACCACCCAACACACCCCAAAACACTAGCAGCTCTCTAAGAACGCATTTTTTTCTGTGAAGAACAGCGAAGGCCGCAAAGAACTGACATGGCTGGAGTAAAACTGCAAAGCTCATGGTTTGAGCACAATCAGCATTAAAAGGATGAGGTAAAGAAGTTAAAGGGTGAAGACATCAAAAGTGTCTTGTTACACTGAAACAGTGGAAATGGTTTTAACTAGATCTTTGCTTAAACCAGGCAGGTAAGTTTGAGATCTAGATCTCAAGCACTTACAAACCATCCCTTATAGGTTCAGTTTCTTCTCCCAGGAACTTCTAGGAACAAACCCCTGGGTTATTCCTTCTGACCCCAAATAAGAATCAGGCTCATCTTGGTCTCTTTCCTCCAGTACAACCACCTTGGGCTGCATAGTTGCTCCCATTCACTGAGAGGGATTCTTCTTGTCCAAGGGAGTTTTCTTACCCAAACCTATTTCTAGTCTAATGGCTAGAAATTTATCTGAGGAAATAGGAGACTGGATTTAAAAAACAAACAAAAACACACCCACAAAAACCAAAAACACACACACACAAAAACCCAAAACACAAAAGGCAGGAAAGCAAAGGGCCTAGCCTCACCCATAATTAGGCCCCTTCAAAGCACCCTGGCAGAAAAACATGTGGTTTCTTGATCTTTAAGATACAGGTGCTTTAGTGTTCTGCACAAGGCAGTTCTGAACAGGGGCATAAGCAGAAATCGGCACAATTTCAAAGTCACACCAAACTACTGAGCGCAGAAGCCTCCATGCTTAGGGCAGCAGCCAAACCGTCTGTTATTGTGAGCTTGGATACGGGCAACTCAATTCCAGATGGTCTGTTTCAACTAACCAGGTTTAACCTTCCTAGTTTGCAAGCTCAGCAAGTTTAACTAGTCTTTACTGAACTTAGCCCTAAGGCCCTGGTTCTGCATAGCAGCTCGGGTTTACCTTCAGACATACTACAGGCCAATTTATTTCAACTACTCATGCACCATTTATTGCTGGTATGGCTGCCATTCAAGACTGATCTTATGAGCCACCCACCATGGTCTTCACATGACTGAGAACTAAAACTCCTAACACCTGAAAGAGCCAAGAGGCACCTCTGAGACTGGCACAGCTCTGGAGCAGGGCGGGGATGAGGAGCAAGCAGTAATTATGCAGAGGTCCCAGAACTTCATTAGAGAATAGAGCTGGGGACACTCAGCAGTCTGAGCCAGGCCACAGCCTCAGGCTGTTCCTGGCTGCGTACATCTTGGGGAGCACCAGCTGGCCACCCTTGTGCGAGTCTAGCCTTAAAACAGGACGTGTGTCCCAACACACTGTGTAAACGCAGAATAAGAGACCAGTTCCAGTCCCAGCAAGCCTCTAACAAACACGAAGTAGACCCATAGAAACGGACAACGGAGAACAGAGGGACCACGAAGTACACACCGACAGTGAGACGAACCATGGCTACTACAGACTAATTGCTGCTTATTTTTGAGTATGCTACATGGCAAGGAGAAACATGGCGGAGGACAAGAGGTGGCTTTGTGGTGCTTTTGCTTTGGCAGGGGAGATTCTCCCCAGCATGAGGGCAGAATATGAGAAAGAATAAAGGTCTTCGCTAAAAATCTGAGGCCGCATAGCACCTTTTGGATCCTCAAAGGAAACAACGATATAAAGCTTCTCCCAGACTTCATTCTCTACTTCTTCCTTCCACTCAGGGGAGAGAAAGGGTGGGATATTGACGAAGACAGTTACAGGAGCAGTTAGTATCCTAAGAACCATACACCTTGAAGAAGAAATCTCAAGATCATTGGTAATAAAATAAACAAGTTTTAAGGGAGACATACAATTAAAAAAACCCCAAAACAAACAACAAAACCAAAACCCATTACTTTATCAATGGTGGGGTTCTGTGGAGACACACTGGAACTTTGCTTGAAAAGTTTGGGAAACAAAACCTGAGTCCAGATTTAAAATATATGTAAAGTAAGATCTCAGTTTTTGGGACTGGAATAATCAATCCTGATCTGGAACAAGCCTCATCACATTTCGGTAAGCCCTTGTAAAAGTTTGATTTACTACCTCTCTAAAAATCTGCCCCCCCCCCCGCCCCAGCCAAACCACATTGGAGCTCTGAACAGTGAAATAAAGATTTACTTGGGAGTAAACCCCAAAAGTCAGAGCTTCACAAATTAGACTGCAGGATCCCTCAATAAGAGATCACAATGGGTTTCCCCCTCAACTTTCTTTTGCAGAAATACTGAGGATTGCTGGAGGGTTAACCAATCCCCCAAGAAAAGAACGACAGTAGCAAGTCAACTGGACTAAATCGTTTCAGTAGATTCTAGTTTCCAGGTGACCGTGGCTGGCTGAGTTGGCCACTGCAACTCATTTCGCCATTCTGCCTTCATTCATCTCCAAATGCCCCCAAAGTAATCCTCAAGGCCTGTCTTCAAGCAACGGCACAAAGAAAATTTGTAAGATGAATGGAAAATACCTCTGCTTTCTGCTCTTGTACCTCACACAACAGATGTTTTGATCATCACCTTACACTATGTAATAGTGCACTGTAAGAAAAAAAAATTGTTCTGATGCTCTCCTATGCCCTTCCCACGACTTTGCATGCTAGGATATTTTTGAAAAGGACAAATTGCCTTCATTAATTGAAGCTGTGCATCCTGCATATTACAGGGAAGATGCCACAACAAGCATTGACCCCACTTTGCAAGGAATTACAAAGTTCCCACAGAAAAGAAGTGTAACAAGGAGAAAATACAGGGACTGAACAGGAGAAAAAAAAAACCAAACCCAAGAACTCTACAAAGTTGATTAGAAAAGAACAAACCATTCAGGATGATTTTAAAGCAGCCACTGCCATGCGGACACAGTTGTGAAAGTATCCACAGGGATACCAAAAAAGAGGGGTATTCAGTTTTATTTAACATCCTTATTACGAATCCAGCTGAGGGGCAGCAAAGTACATTCCTTCACTCTGCAGGTGTCTGTAATGGAGAGGTGCTCTGAGTCTTGGGGTGCTGATGCTTGATGCATGCTTGATGCAAACCTAGCCTTGATGGCAGGCTCACTCACATCAATGGCAAGTTTCTCAGAAATCCTAAATCCCTGCGCCCTTGTGAGGATCAGAGCTTTCTACCAGTGGAGCGACTCAGATGCTAGGGGCTAACACGCTTCAGTGTTCAACTCAAAAGTCTTAGGGAGACTGATCTAAAGTCCTTTGAAAGCAACGGGAGCGAAGACTTGATCCATGGTCTTTGGACAGGCCTCCAATAAAATTCACATGGGAGAGCTAGTACTTCAAATGGAAAATAAACCCTACACCAGAACACCCAACACTTCAGCTCTTTCAAGCTGGACAAAGCACTATAAAATATGCCAAGGGTAACGGCAGGGAAACATCTTGGTCTGGCTTTGAGATGGATGAGATAATCTATGGGGTCATTTTCATCACTGATTTGACTTTCAGCTTAAAATGAGTAAGCCTAGACAGCTCATATTTGTACCTTTAAATAACTTGCCTTAAGAAAAACATACAGGTAATGCTGCCAAAGCAGCATTTTCTTTATAATAAAACCATGAATTGTAGAGTACCAGTTTACAGCTTGCAAATATGGGAATAACGCTTTTATAAAGGAATTCCCTCAAATAACTAAAATGTCTTCAGTATGTTCAGCCACACCTAATTTTCTTTTATGCACGTGTGCTATACATAAATGCATGCGCATATACATATGGACATAGACAAGAGAAAGGAAAAAAACAAGCTTTAGACAGACAGATACAAGCTTAAAGAAATCAGATCTAGTTCAAAACTCTCAAACACCGAGAACATTCAAGCTCTCACCCTTATGAGCCATCCACAAGAATACTGTATCTAAGCAGAGAAGCCTCACAAGACAATGTTTAGATTCTATCTTCACTATTCATTCAATATTAAAATTGTGAGACTCCACAGGCTGGCGGCCCACCAAAGAGAAGCTGATATTAAGCAATAGGTTAAGAATTGCCTAGACGTTTTCATATTGCCCCATGTCAAACACACAAAGTGTATCTTATAAAACCGCATAAGCACAAATGCTATAAGCCCAAGCAAATGCAGATATCTAACTCCATTTTGAGCCTGAATAGCTAGGATGATTACAATATTCAAACATCACATTCAGCCACCAGACACAGGTACACTCCTAACCATGCAGGCATACCAAACTGGGGTAGCAGACCAGCATGGACACAAAACCACAGGAGAGAGTTTTCACTGAGCAAATGATAATTAGAAGTAGAAAGACAATGTAATTAAGAACAGTGATGTTTCGGTAACCACTTATGGAGTATATCCTTGGCTGCTTTGTCTTGTTTCACACAGGACTGATTTGCCTAAGTGTCTCATTGTCTGCTGGTGGGACATGGAACAGCTTGTTTAAAAAACCCACAAAACTAGTCTTCTGCATGGAGACAGCTGTTTGTACCACATAACCTCCTGATTACCGACGGAGCTGTACAATGCACCAGCTCTACGTTAGAAACCATCCACTAGCCTAAAGGTGTTGATTACCTGGCTGTTTTCTTTTCTTGCTGCAGTAAGGGAGGGAACATTTTTATCCCTTCACAACAGCATGAAGTGCTGTCCTCTCCAAAGGCACCTTCATCTGTGGCAGCAGCTCTCACATGGTACTCTCCTAATCCTTATCTGCAGGAGGATGTTGATCAGCCACTTCATTACCCTAATATTTCAGCAGAAAGACCCCAGCCCTCAGCTGAGCAAGTTTAGACTATAAATCCCTTAGGTTCCTAAAGCACAGCCAGAGACACTTGTGGCTCAGAGCGTGACCAGCCTCAATAGCACTGCAGGAGACTTTTCTTGGACATGCACCCTTTCCTTCCCTTCCAGCCAGCTCTCCTACCCATTAAGTGACTCTCCTTGAATACCTTGGGAAATCCACTTCAAGGCATGAAAGAGCCACGACTCTTTCCTAATAGTGTAAGACTGTATAGCTCACTGGGAGGACATGGAACAGCCCCGCTGCCAAATCCATCCCTTCCCCGATAAGAAATCCTTAAGCCTCTCTTTACTCAAGCCCACCCCATAACAAATTATGGGGTCTCTGGTGCCCTAGACCACTGCATTCTGCAGCCCAGCTGCTGACCGACAGAGAAAGGACACAAGTGTGCAGCCCTGCTCTGCTTTAGGTATACCACACCTTCACCCTGACAAAAAGGTAGGTGTTCTGCACAGCTGGAAAATCTGCATTTGAATGGGATCTGTTAGAGCAGTAGGTTCACATTTCTTAAAAATGACTACTTTTATGTTAACTGTGACTAGTCAGGAACTTGGCTGTAATTTCTGGCAATTCTCACACCACTCATGTTTTACAAACACAGATTATTTTTGTAGCAAAACTGACACTTCCCAGTTGGTCAAAATCCTGTCAACTCACCTGGCCTAAGGCAGGTCTCATCTCATACGCTGTGTTACAGGGTATGCTATAAGTAGCTGCTCTTAAGACTGGTATATTCAGAAAATAAGCCAAATCCTCAGGTGGCACAGACTAATGAAGATCTGCTGAAATGAATGCAGTTATTCCAAACTACACTTGCTGGCGATTTGGCCAACTGATATAACAAGCAGACCCACCACTTAGAGATCTCCATGACAAAAATGCTGATGTGTGATCTGGGGAATCAGATACACTTCTCTTCTTAACATTCAAAAAAAGACATTAGCCCATGATAAAGCATCCCTTTGAACAAAAACAGAGGCCTTCAGTACATATTTAATTCATTTAATTTCTCCCTTAATACACCTCACCAAGACAGAAGAATATAGCAGAACAATTATAAAATGACATTTCTACCAGCAAAGGAAGGCCTTTGATAGTGAATGATTTCTTACCCAGCCAGTGTACTCTCTGATTTTTTTTCTTGTTTGACCATTCAGTTTTCCTCTCAAACCTCCAAAACACTACAACTTTTACATTGCAGTTATGACAGAAACAATCAACATGTTTAGAAAATGAACCAACCCAGTTCACAACAAATAATCAGGCTTGATAAAGAATGGACAAGAGTAAGCACTGGAGAAGCTGTAACTTATATAGAAAGTCAAACTGAATGATCACATAGCACCCCTATTAGTTTTAAAACTTCACATATTACATTTTGGGAAGACCTCTGCTTTAGTTCCTTTCCAACAACCAAAACAGTTACTTATACTGTAACTTGTATGTCCTCTTAACAGCTCCTATGCCTGCTGGCTCAACCTGTCTTGTCATTAAATGCAACACTGTAGGAGATCCAAGTAGCAATTAATGTCCTTTCTGCTGCAAAAAAACACTAGCACATTACTAAAGCGACAGATAGGTTTGCTTAGAGTGCAAGGATGGTTGGCTTTGACTCATACAGTGACTTCTCTGAAGAACACATCCAAAAAGTACGTCCCCCAGCACTACATGAATCTGATCCACATCATTCCAGCAGCACTCTACTGGAATGGAAGAGGAAACCCTATCTCACAAAACTGCTGGTGGTAGGTATCTTCGGTTTGCCCAATAGCTCTCTAGCTCTGGCACTCGGTTATCAGGATTGAGTTCAACTCTCTCCTCTGCTCAAGTGGATATTCAACCACCAACATCTACGCCTCATACTACAGGACAGTTAACAGTGAGTCCCTCTCAGCCACTCTAGATAAAGCTGTCCCACTATAGGCAAAATAAGTATCAACAGAAAGAAAAAGCAGGAGAATTAATCTGGCTCTCAACATTGCCAGTAAGGTCAAGCAAGATGCTCACTCTTGGTTTCTGCTCCAATGAAAATTTAATTATTTATATGAAATTTAAACAGAAGGGATTGTGAAGACTTCCCAACTTTAGACTAGCTTTCCAGCTTTGTGGCTAAAGTCACTAGTGTGACATGCAAGTTTAAATGACCTCCT
The DNA here is from genome assembly GCF_965183815.1 of Platalea leucorodia. Lineage (NCBI taxonomy): Eukaryota > Metazoa > Chordata > Aves > Pelecaniformes > Threskiornithidae > Platalea > Platalea leucorodia. The sequence continues at coordinate 110,903,209 of NC_138823.1, forward strand.
CAGGAAATATGGGAAGTGAATGCTAGTTTCCCACGTCCTAGGTGACAACACAAAGCAATAAACTCCAAGAAAAAAGGGGGCATGACCATTGGTGATTTTCTGAATACAGGAATTTCCTTCCTTTGTTTTCCAACCAGCTGCTGAAAATGGTGCTGTATGTTTTATTTTGGACTGAGTGAAAAAATGGGTTTTAAAGAAAATGGAAAAACTTTACTTTTGGCATAATCTGAACTGGTTTTTTGTTGGCTTTTTTTTTTTTCCCCCTTTTTTCTTTCCTGTTTAATTTTACTATTTTATTATTCAGTTCATTTGCCATACTTTAAAAAAAATCAATTGTCTGGACAGGCCAATTATGAACATTTGGCACATTCATATGTCTACCCTCAGTCTTTGCATCAGACATGCACTAACGTCAACAGATGTCATGCATGCAGATCAAAGGCAAATATTCATCTCGAGTGGAGCCCTGAAGCAGCTCTGAATCACTGTCTTTGCAAAAAGGCACAAATCTTTATTGTTATAAACCCATCTGTCACATCAGAACACCTCAAATCTGCCATAAACATGAATACCACAGATGAAAACATACATGAAACCATACTTGAAAAGATTATAGACAAACAGTTGCTCCTCAGTTAGAGGGAAGGCTGCACATGAAAGAATAACCCATGTTAAACTCACACCAGGAATTATGCCCATCTCCACTGACACAACCACACTACTTTGCTTTTCACCCAAAAGAGAATTCAATGCGCAAAATGCAAGTGCAACGGGATAAGCCAGCTCTTTTTCAGGTAAGTCTTTGCAATGGCTATACACCCAGCCGGACTGGGTAAATCCGAGGTCATGATCCCAACTCTGACTAGGTTTGCAATATTCCACACACACCTCAGTAAGGCCCAAGTGGCACTGAATTACATACAGCAGACAGGTGAGCCCGAACAGCCAACAGTTTTCTTGAAGCTTAACAACACACTTCCATTTCACACTGAAATTTTGTATACCAAGCACATTTATGTACCCAAGTTGAGACTTGGGTTTCACATACTAATATCTGCTACTCATGATTTCTCACTTAGGACTACAATCACTGGCTCTTCCCGATTGTTTACAAGATGTTTGATGTATTTGTATCTATTGTCTGACTCGTTATTTTCGTCATCTCAGTAATAACAGAAACATTTACTAACATTCAACATTCACTAACAGAACCTGAATGCAGTGCCTTTTTGTCACATAGCATGTACATGTGAAGAGTCAGGAAAACAAGTATAAGGCTTTGATTGCACAACCTTAAATGAATTTGATAATTAATATCTGATTCTTGAGAAAATGAATCTACCATTTGTCTTGTGGTACTGACTCAAATTTCCTCCTAAGGCATCCAGTACCACGTTGCAATCTCTAGATCATTCTAAAAACTTTACAGTGCAATTTTTACCCTTTTTGTTTTGGGTCATTGTTTCACTTCTTTTAACCCTCATCTCCCAGGTGCCTGACTTCCATATTAGCAGAAAAAAAAAAGGCAGCTAGATCAGGCAAGACATCATCTGCAAACTTCACTTCTCCCAGTGCAGAGAAAAGACTGGAAAGATCTCCAACTTGCATCTTAAACCACCTCCAGGACAGACTTCTCTTGCCTGCTATTTCTTTAAATCTATTTTAAGCATCACTGCATGTTTTTATTTGGTATTTTAAAAGAAAATATTTGTTAAAAAGAAAACAGAACCTTTAAAATACACAGAATAAGCATTTAAATGAGCAGTTTGGTTGCCAAATGTTGTGTGGGTAATAATTATGGGAAAACTAAAAGCCTGGGCAATGCAGTGAACACAGATCTGAAATACAGTACTCCTAAACATTGGCAGTCTCTATCACAGCCAGCGTTATTTCTAGGACTTGTAGAGGAAAAAACCCTTATATTACAGTCTGCTCTTGTCTCACTGCAGTGGACTAACTCAATTTTGATGCTGTGCAAATAACACTGATCTTTGTGAACAAGGGACCTCAGGTAGAGTTTCTTTATCAGGAAAAACTTGGTGATGTCCCACAGTGCTTCACAGCCTCCCTTTTACTGTTGGAATGCAGGAAACCCAAATGTCCTTTTGACTTCCAACATATGAAATCCTTCACTCCCCACCTGCAAGGGGAAAGGTTATTCTTCTAATAGAGGAAGCTTTGCTCTATTCTTTAAAATACATCTGAAAAACCAGGCAGACCTCTCAAGACAATGACAAGGCTGCTACATAAACTCATACACCCAATTACAGTTCCAGCCCTTCAGCTCATTAAGAGAGCGTATCCCAGGTCACGATACATGAGGACAGCCCACATTTCTGGCTATTACCATTTGACAGCTGGGCTTAAGGCACACCAAACCAGCGGCATGGGTCCCAATACAGCTTGCACACACATTAGGCAAACCTTCCCCTGAAAACCCTAAGTGACACCTATGGGGAGGTGAATCCTGTGGTCTGCAATTCAGGCGGCTACCTTCTATTAAGCAGGGAGGGAGAAGGGCAGAAATTCAGATTTAACAAAAGACCTAAGGGGAAGAGAAATTTGTGGCACAGGGACAACAGAAGAACAGAGTATTATGATATTAATGTCAGGTGCACAAAAACAGGGTGCTTAGTCCAGGCACTATTACAAATAGTATTTTACAGTGTTTATTCTGCTCTGAAGAACAAAACTTCTCTAAGCGCTTGGCTTCAGTAGTAATTGGACACCCAGATTATGGTTTAACGAATATCATTGATGGAACAATCTTTCCTGAATCTAAAAGTCAGTGGATAAAATTTCGATCCCAACACAATCAGATACTTTCTAGTGATAACCAGGAGAGGCATATGAGTGTCTAATAGCTATATTTGTTATGCCTCATAGGCTGAACGCGGCTTTCTTCTTTGCCTCCAGGTAGCAGTCATACATTTACACAGCCATCTCATGGATCTTTGCCAGCCTCTTCCCGAGATACATTTTTTCCCAGCTTCATATCAGCTCAATAGATTCTCTTGGGGAGGGGAGGAGAGGGAAAAGTAATCTAGCCACGCCGAGCGTTATCACATTCAAAACCACGAGGCACAAGCACAAATTTGGGTGGAAAGAGCTCTGTGTCAGATTGCTGCAAAACTGAAAGACCACATTATATAGAGGTATTGCCCACAGTGTTATGAGTTACCAGACTCTCTACATGACATTCACACTTAGTGAGAGCCTGAGACTCATGCTCAGGGCAAGGTGTTTCAGGTTGATTACTTACACAATTAGAGCATACTGTAAGCAGATTAAGGAGATTGCTGTATCCTTGATTACTTAGTATGGTTTCGTCCATACCATCTATAAAGATTTGGGCAACTCAGGTGAAAATATTAAGTTTTCTGTTACTGTTTTTTTTCTTCCAAAGAAATATCCCAAACCAATTGAAATCACCTTTTTTCAAAAACAACAAATGATAGCTGTTTTAATTAGAGCATGCAATAGCAATATCACACCATCACATCTCTCCAGGCAGAAACTGCAGTTTCAGAGTAGATATGCCTCAGGATGGAAACTTCATTTTTGTCAGAAATTTGGTGGTGAGAAGGGGAAAAAGAGTTAAGAGGGATAAAGTGGAAAAATGCAACTCTATTTTAATAAATTAATAAAAATCCTTTAAGAATCATTAGATAATACAGACTTGAAGTTCCTGAGCCACAGAGTACTGCAAGTTGGGAGAGCACTGGCAAAGGACCATTACAAAGCCTGTGATGTTTCTACCTTTCATTAACTAAACATATGTTACTGGCTCATGAGACAGGAACTGCACGAGGGGGACCTTTCCTTCTGATCCAATACCGCTGCTCTCACATTTGCACAAGGAACTTCATTACTACACACCACGCTGACCACAATAGCTGTTACTGAACCTGCTCAAACCTCTTACCATAACAGAGGGGTTTTGATTGCTCTAACCTTGAACTAAAGTAGGTGGGACTCACAAAAGCAAGACCAACTTGCTAGTTCTTCCCAACTTTAAGTCCTTGAAGCATTTTTTTGGCAAGTTAAGAAATAAATTGAAAATGTATTAGTTTTGCTTACATAGCCAAGCATCTCTTTGCCTGTAAATAGGACCACAAAATTCTTGTTTTTCAACAGCTCTAGTATACAGCTATTATGCATACATACATTATATGAATACATATACAAATATGTATTTGTTGTCCCATTAAAACACAATGTTTTTCAAAAAGCACTCTACATTTTACCAAAATCTCCTCCCAGAGAAGTCAACGTATAAAATTTCTCTGACCTTGGTGACAGTACTGTTAAGCCAGTCATTCAGAAAAACCCTACTCTGAAAAGCATTCTTTGTACTGGAGACTCAAACTCAGCAGAACTCCACTTTTGCAGTTTTCCTCTCTCAAATACATGCACACATAGACATCTGTTCTGCATTCTGATGGGACCATGAGAACATCTATTATTTTTGCCCAAATAAAAACACTGCATTCAGGAAAATACAGTTCATTGGCAAATTAATATCATGCTCCATTAATTAGGAAAAATCACTGGGGAACAAGTAGAAGGGATGTTTAAGAAATCTTTAAGAAGTTACCTACAAAACATACAGCCTATAAAGCTCTGTTTCTATCAGATTTGAGGTAGTGGACCCCACCAGCCAAGTGTCACATTGGAGAGCTGTAGAGAAGATACGGGAAAGCAAAGATATTTCAGAGGTCGAAAAAGTCAGTCATGTGGGTAGAGAGAAGTTGGGGTAAAAGAAAAACCTAGAAGGAACAGTAGGTAGGTTAGAAAACAGGGCATTGCAATCAGATTTTTATGACAGTGCCAATAGTTACCCATTTATTCGAGTTATGTACTCTGCCTTAATACATGGTGCATCCTTGCCTCTAAATAGCACATTTTGCAAGTCAAGAGGAACTTTGGTTATTAACAGCAGAATTCATATATTCCTCAGTGTACCCTTCTGCATACTATTCATTGTGCTGTGACACTGCCCATCTGCGTAATACACTGCCATGCTTGTCCATCACCACAACTTCTCCATCTTCTTACATGTCTTACAAGCCTTGCTGGCTTAAGCAGTTACAACTTTTACTTTCTGGTACAGGCTGGGGATAGAGTTGCCAGAGTTCAGGGCAGGCTGGCACTCAGGACAAAGGAAGGTGCACATCTTATGCTGCAGAACTGCAAGGGAGCAGGACAAAGGCGATCCCTGGCCAGAAGCACGCAGCAGTATTCGTCCTTAGAAGAAGCCTACCATGCACACCGCTGCCAGTCAGAATCAGACCTCACATTACTGTTGCAAACCCATTTAAGAGCCACTGGTTATCAGCGGATTATTAGCTCCATCTTTTGTGGACACAAAGCAATGTTTTCACCCCTCACAGCTCCCTTCACCAGCTAGCGCCACAATGAAAAGTTGTGTGTGGGCACAGCCTTTTAATTAAAAGCCTTGTTATGCTCTGCACAATGCTTATTTTTAAAGCAGTGCATGAAATGAAAAAAAAAAAAAGAATATCTCCCAGCACAATGTATTCCTAGGAGCCTCTGATAATTAGGGCAGTCACTTAATTTTCACATTTTGGTTTCTACTGGGGTATGTGCCAATTAGGAAGCTTCTGTGACATTCCTGCCTCCTAAACTTCCCCCTCCCTTAAAAATTCATACAGCTAATGTACAGTTGCCTGCAAGCTCCATTTATGCTATAGCAAACATTAAATATTAAAGTTCCCATGAAGAAGTATTATGTAAGCTATTGCCAATTCACTGGCACTACCCAGTGCCTTTTTAACCCACTGATCCTGGTGCATTATACCTCCCATTTGGTGCCCAGCTCACATATGATACAGGTTTAGGACAACACCTCAGTGGGGCCTCAGCCATGCAGCCCAGCCTGGAGAGACACGGACATCTTCATCTGCGCCCCTAGCATCAGCCCTGGGCACTGCCCAGGACATTGCACCCAACATCCCCTGGACAGCACAAGCACAGCATCTCCCTTGTTCCCCCCAGAAACAGACAGGACTCTCTCAACCTTACACAGCCAAAGAGGTTCAGAAGGACTGTCCCAGCCTCCTCAGCTACTCACCTGCTTTGTGCCCTTTTATCTTCAGTGGTGAACAAGTCCAATTCCTTCAGTGTTATCTCACACTTACTGGGACTTTACTGCCCTACGTATGCTGCACTCTTCTCAACATGCCACTGCCTCACCTGTCCTCTCAGCCTTCTCGCACATAGAATCATAGAATCATTTAGGTTGCAAAAGACCTTTAAGATCTTTGAGTCCAACCATAAACCTAACACTAACAAGTCCACCACTAAACCATGTCCTCAAGCACCACATCTACCCATCTTTTAAATACCTCCAGGGATGGGGACTCAACCACTTCCCTGGGCAGCCTGTTCCCATGCTTGACAGCCCTTTCGGTGAAGAAATTTTTTCACAATATCCAACCTAAACCTCCCCTGGCACAGCTTCAGGCCGTTTCCTCTCGTCCTGTTGCTTGTTACTTGGGAGAAGAGACCAACCCCCACCTTGCTACAACCTCCTTTCAGGGAGTTGTAGAGAGTGATATGGTCTCTCCTGAGCCTCCTTTTCTCCAGGCTAAACAACCCCAGCTCCCTCAGCTGCTCCCTCAGAAGACTTGCAGGCACACAAATAAGGCAGCAGCTCGTTTTCTGAAATCAAGTCCAATTCAGCACTGTGCTTAAGTATATGCTTAATTGTAAGTAGCCCAACTGAAGTCTAGTGTTTAAAGATAGGTAGAAGCTCAACTGTCTTGATGAGGGTTATAAGGAAGTAATTCTAGCTGTTAAGGTGAGCTTTTCTGTAAAAATGAATAAAACACAGAACTACCACTCCTCAGAAGATCCCAGTTTTGACATTTGCTTTCATCTCTAATTAGGGCAAAAACTCAAAATATCAGCATTTTCGAAAGAATAAAGCATTGAGAAAGCACTAGTTTCAGATATTAAGTATTTCACTATTCCCCAGCTAAACGCGTTAGCATCTTGGACTAAATAGAGAAGTCTTAATTTAAACTCGTTTGACATTAAATTGAATTGGGTCTAAACTGGCCCTGAGGCCACGTACAATGCCGCAGAGCCTCCCAGTAGCATCTCCTGACCTTATTCTCCCAAAGGGCTGATCTTCCCAGCCGCGTTACATCTCGCTGCACTCCGCGTACAGGGAGAACGGCTGGTCTAGTGGGAGGCAGTTCAGCCAAGAACCCAGGGCTCGCTGACGGGAACAGGGTTAGCTTCTCTCACCAAAAGGGATGATGGGGTTTTTTTTAATTAATTTCTGTACGCCTACCTGAGTGTACATTTTAGAAAAATATACAAAAAGATTTCAGATGTGGCAAAATCCATGCAAACCTTGAGGAATTATTTAAATTGTTAATTACAGCATAAATTAAAAATACCTGTTACAATCTCAGTCCTCAGGTTGTTATACCTTTGCTTTAGATTTCAAATTTCTATTTCCTCTGTATGCATTTAAGACTATGATCAAACCACCACTTAAGTTCTCTTTGATAAGATAAACATATCAACAGATTAGAGGGGCCCAGTATCTCCAGTTCATCACTCCTGCTTGTGGCTCTTCTCCAAATTCCGCTTTCAAAGACCTTCCTGACCTGTGGGCACAAGAGGACGCAGCACAGAAAGGAGTGGTAGCCTTCTCTATGTCAGCAGTGGTTTCTCCTATTTACCATTACATTTGGAGACCTCAGTTATATGGTTTTTATCTATTTAACATGTCACATTGATTCTGTATCAACCTAGTATCTCAATCAAAATGCTGTACAGCAGCAAGAGAAATGCCTTATAGTAGTCTTGGTGTATTAAATCAATTGTATAACATTTCTTAACCAGGCTTAAAATGTCATAAAGAAAAAAAGGCAAGTTTTACATGATTTCTGCCCCCCCCAAGTCAACACCCACATGGGCTAGCTTTCCTTATGCTACCCTTCCTTACAGCTGAATTAATCACATCCCAGGCATTCCATCATCTCTGCTTGGCTTAAATAACAGGTAACAGACAAACAAGTAGCTGGGTTGTACCATTTACCCTTCTTAAATACTTATAAAACAGTTCCTCTTTCTAGTTCTCCTGAACCTCTCCAGGGTTCTGATAAATATTAAAACTGACATTAGCAGCCTGCAGAACACCTTAATAAGCTCTTTTAAAACTATCAAATGCAAATCGCTGGATTTGTTGACTTCCTTAAATGTAAAAGTTTCTATTTTCTGCCCCATAAGCAATATGCTTAGGAGACATACACAAGAGAACAGACTCTGCTCAATACTGAGGTCAAAATGTTTTGATCCAGATAAAGTAAACTAAAGAAAACTATTTTGTTCTAATTGTGCAGGTCAGAAATCATAGTATTTACCCCCCATACGGAAATCTTCTTAAGGAATATGTTACAGATACTATTTTTTCTGAAAAATAAACTCAAGTGAAAATTCCAGACCTCTGTTCTTAATTAATGGTTGCATGCAGATAATCTATGCAGCCTTACTAATGTCTTCCCTTATTTTACTTCCCTACCTTTGTTATCTCTCATCTATATTTAATTTTTAAATGGTCTCTTGCATGTTTTGTGAGTGGATAGAACAGGAATCTGTATGAGGTCTTTTAGCCATTACAAATCTTTTTTCCCCCAGATGTCTTCCCTTGACCTTAATGTCATTCTTTTTTCACTTGCAAGATTTTTATCTCTCTATATATATCTATATATATCTATTGCTATTTAAGATAGTCATGTCTGGTGCCCTGCAGAAGGGATTATCCTCTTGCTCTGGCCACGTCCCAATACATGCCAGTGAAAACTCTTTAGGATGTTTTTAGCCGCAAAGAAAAGCTCCTGTTGTGCATTCTTGTGGCTAAAAATAAAAATTGCTGTCAAACACTAAAAGGTAGATCAATACAAATTTTCCTTTCTGTCTGCTCCTGCATGGCACAAGGATGTGGATAGCCTGAACAAAACAAAACAAGCTGTATGTTCTGGGCTAGTCCAAGTGAAAGGAGCTCAGTCAAGGAGAAAGGTAAAAACACAGTAGATGTTCCAAAAATGCCTCGCTCTAGCAGAACATCAGGAGCAAGTCAAAGACAACAGAATATGGGTTTGAGCTGTACAAACAGTAATAAATCCAGTTTCAGTGGTTAATCTTAAACATGTTTTCCATGAAGAATGGGGGGGAAGAGTCCAGAGTTCATTTGAGGAGGACAGGAGCAGTGGCCCCAGGCTTCCTGCACAGGACAAGAAATCAGAATACAACTTAGCTCCTCCTAGTTTTCCTGTGGCAAATCTGAGCTCATGATCAAAAACTCTGCCTCAGAACCTGCCCAGAGCCTTACCCAGGGAAACAGAGAAAAGATAAGTGCATGAGTGGCAACCAACCCATTCATTTAAGAGCATGAGCAGCAGTGTGATTCTTGCACAAAGCTACAGAAAGGTAAGGCGGCTGGAGTAGTCTACCATTCAGATGATTTTTGTTCACTTCCATAAGATAGCAGAAAACCCACATTAAGAAGGGCTATCCAGTCCTTTCCCACCCTTTCCCTAGCCTATTCATCCCTTCTCACCTGAAGAGCTGTACAAAATTCAACCTTTCACAGGACTATGTGTTATCAGTTGTGCACAGTGAAAGAGTGGTCTAAGTTTTCTGGACCAGAAGAGGACCAGATTTGCCTCTCCACCCACTAAAGCCTCATTTCTTTTCTGCAGTAAAATGGAAAGACTCCTAAAGCGAGAAGGTAAATTTAACATATTCCTTGAGCTCCTCAGATGAAACCAGTATGGAATACACACGGCAGCCATACTTATGCAGTTCTTCTCACGCTGATGTAAATGGGGTTTGAATACTCAAATCCCTACAACACCCAAGCAAGCTACTGCCGCATTAACTTTTTAGACTGATATACCAGTGTTCACAGTAGGTTGCAGGGATTTAGCTAGTTGGGGGTTTTCTTCATCATTTTAGTTAAGCTAGTGCAAAAACCCACTCAAAAACCCATAGGGTGGACAGGGGGCAGGAACCAAATACACCACCACCCCCAGCTACAAGACTGAAGCACACACTTTTCGCCACTCTCCCTCCAGTCCTGTATCTGCTGTGGTAGACGGGACTTTGAACAGGTTCACCACCTGAGCTCATGTTGTTTCACCAGTGATTTTTGCAGCACCAGCTACACCGTTATGATCACACTCACAACAGTACCTGGAGAAGTTAGAGAAAACCTAACTCTGTCTTCACAAACCAGTCCCTGCAGTGACTATACAGTGTACGCAACTTTCATCACCAACTAAACTCCTTTGCTGTCACTTAAACTACATTTTTCTCTCATCTAAACTCTCGACACTGATTTTTTTTTCCATACTTTTAAAACCTTCTCTATACAATATCGCTGTTCAGAGATCTCATCATTCATTAAAAACAACAACGCCTTTAGGGGTATATTGGCAAAAAAAATGTGACATGACAATCACAGTATCTATTTTAGAAAACTTTAGAAAGCAGATAAAGTAAATCCAATGTGTTGGGACCCACCACTGTTTGTGAATAAAAAAGGAAGTAACCTTTGAAATTCAAGCAACCCCTTTGGTCTGCATCAAAAAAATTGAAAAGTAAACCCACACAGTTCAATTATATACGCACACATGAACTAGACCGGTGACAACTTGACCAGCCATCCACACAATTCAATTTAGTTCAAATTTTTCAGTAGAGAGAAATTAAATTGGAAGGTTTATTATTGCCAACATCTGTGTTTAAGTTTTTACCAAGCCTGAAGTTTCTTCCCTTAATCTTTTTGAATATAGTGCAGACATTTTGGAAGATGAAGGCGATTAGAATATGCTGCCTAGAGACTTCATGAGAAATGCAAGATAAATAGGTTAGCTATTCCCTTCGGTGTACTACTCGTGTTAGTTCAAAAAAAGCAGGAAGGAGAAGCAGAAAAATAAAACTGTTAAAAAGTGATCTATAAAGTTCAATGATAGCAAAAGAAGGTATGCAAACATGGATTACTCAATAACCAGCTATTCCTAATCACTATTTGACAATCAATGGAAAAAGCTGTATTGACTCATCACCAATGACCACACCTTTCTCTAATCATGAAACAGCCTTCTGTTTCAAGAGGTCTGGAACCAGTCACCTTTGTCAGTTGCTAATTACTCCCCAGGGACAATTTATCTTCTCAACCAACAGTTCAGCTTTGCTGCCCACCTATTGGGTAAGTAAAGGACTCCAACTCTGGGAAGTTTTCTTCGTACCTGACCACCTTCATATATTCTGACACACACCTAGTTATCATCCCTACAACATATGCAAAACAATGGGGTCTAAGGCCCATACTTGAGAAGGTGCCCAGAACAAGGTCAGATGAGTCTCAGGACAGCGACCTCCCATTCTGCAGTGACTTGATTGTCTAGATCTTTGAAGGAGGAGTAATTCAGCTGCCTTTTCAGCATCAGACATTTCTGTTCCAGTTGTTGAATCTGTAAGCCTTAAGCAGGAAAAAATAAATCCATTGGAACAGGAAAGCCAACCCAGAGGCCTTTTATTTTGTAGTTCATTCAAGACAAAGATGACACTGCTAGTGATTCCCAAACTACATTTCTCCAATGACTGGTGTGGGGTGGATGAGACTGCCTTTAATTCACTCAGTCTAATGGGGTTTTCTCTTAAAAATTTGAGAGGACTCGAAGACAGTCCATGAGAAATTGAGACTTGACAATGATCCATTTCCAAGAGGTTTCAGAATCACTGCTACAGACTATGAGCAATACTAAGTATAATTACAACCTCATGACTCTTGCTCACAGGTTCAGGACAAACTCATTCAGTATACTAGTGCAAAGAAATCATTCCCTCCAAATAGCAGTCACATGTTGCTGCTGAATAAGAATTTAGCAGCTGCAGTACTAGCACATATTAGAAACAAAGGTGTGCCTTTAACAACCATTTTCCCCTGACAAACAAATCTCATTCTTTAACCACTTCACTTTGTATTATAAAGTGACTCTATTTTAATTTTGGCATCTATAGTCCATGCTGTCAACATACTTCCAGACATTGCCCTTGCTACATCCTATCCCTTTGACATTCCTTTTCTAGAGGCTGGCAGTGACAGCTCAAGAGCAGCAGCATACTCTGAGGGTAAAAAAATCACACACATTTGTCTACTTGTGCAATGGGAAGCAAATTCTGCAGGTTTACAGATGTGGTACGTGTGTCACATGTGGTACTCCAGAACTCAAGGCAAAAACCACTGCAAAGAGGCACGTAGCAAAAGAGAAAGTCCTAGTCAAAATGACAAAGTCTAAAATAAAAACACCTTCATAAATCACCTTGTTGGATTCTACTGGAGTCAGAGGCAAAACACACTTGTAAAATGTTAACTCCTTTCCCTGTTAAACTTACACCACAGGAAGTGTATGGAGCAGAGTAATTTATTGTGTTTTGTTAATAAGGAAGCTTCCGAGTAAAACTGTAAATGATTCTTTTTTGTTTAATAACAGTAAGCAGAGCATCACAGAAATACATGCCCTTTACGCGTCTATTGTAAGGTAGACAAGGAAGCCTGGCAGTTGCTCATTATTATTCCTCATGCTGCTTCTAATGAACAGATCTATGTTTTCCCTTTTCATTGGCTTAATCAAGGATTCTCTATGATATGCAATTAATCTTTAATATGAAAGCGATTAGGGAGATGACAGAAAATGCAGCTGAACATCCTGACCACTGAAAACCAGATTAAGGAATTATTCAAAATCCATTTCCTTTATATTGCATTTTTACATTTGCAAATCTCTTGATACATGAAACCTCAATGAAACAAGTTTATTTTTACAACCCATGGAACAGATTCACAGTTTTCATTCAGATGGATATGTTGGTAGCTCTTCAGCAGTGAGCCCACATTGCAATTTTAACACTCTGAGGCAAAGCAGAAGAAGAAAGCAAGACATAACCACAGTTCACAGAAAGGTATTGGGAATACACATTGAAATCATAATCCTGGTAAAAGTACCCACATCAATCCTGTCCTGGTCAGACATACAGAAACACAGATGCAAGTCTAGTTTACCTTGCATCGCTAAACCCTGCCTGGATCATAGGTCTTTAAATACAAGCTCAAAAACATGGAAGACTATAGCTGGAGAAGCTGCTCTTGACTGGGACAGGAAACCAACTAACACTCTTTAGAAGGATGGATAGATTTAACCCACTACTGCACATTTAATTCAAGCTGGAAAACCACTGATGAGTTTGACCTACCACTGCTTATCTAATTCAAGCTTGAGAACCACTGATTGGGTTTGGGAAGTCTTAAGGGCAGGAAGGAGGCTGAAAGCTAGGCAGGAATCAACCAAAGATGGGTTCTACGGGTTGTCAGTCTGGAAGGGACTAAGCGCCCTGTGATGCCTAGGCAGGGCACAACATAACCACCAAAGGGTGTTAAATAATGTCTTAAATAAGAATGCCTGAATTTCCATATCAGCCCTCCTAAATGTTTTGAGACAGCACCTCAGCTACAGAAAAATTTCAATATTGGTATTTTGGAAGCTTTGTAGTATATCACCAGTATTACTTTTTTTTTTTTTAATCAAAAACAGAAGCATAGCATAGGCTGGTTACACAGTTAACACTGCTATAGGCAAGCCTTTTAATACAGGTAGCATTTGCATGCATCTTTGTTTCACCAGAAACTTCAAAGGACTTAATTTTCAGAACATGCAGGCCCCCTAAGAACTAGCTTCTGAGGAGATTTAGGGAAAACAAGATCCTTAAAAAAAAAATCACTAGTCACTTTTGAAAACAATGGTAATCAGGTAAAATGGAAAGGTAGGCCGTAAATCATGACTATGTACCTCTTTGACCATTTCATTTAACTCTGTTCAACAGACCATTTCCACTGGGATCATTACCAAGAGTCAGAAGAACAAAACAATTCTGCAAGACAACCGTTTTCCTTTCCTTCTGAAAGAGTATCTTGCCACTTTAATACTTTGTATGTTAAGCAGAAGTCTGCAGGAGGTAAGTCACCTCTGAACAGTAAGGTATGAAAAGACTCAGCCCTCTGGGGCCCACTGGAGCTGGATCCCATTCCCTGAGCAGGGCGATGCTCCCAGCCTCAAGCCATGTCTCCAGAACCTGCCTCTACCCCGGCAGCTCCCCAGCCTCACACTGCCTTCCATTTGCCACACCATCACCTACAGCAATACTAGTGTGGGTTATCTGTATTTCTTTTAATCAAAAGCTATCTTCGACACTTATGAGTTCCCTCCTGTATTTAACCCTGTACAGTCACCTCTATAACATAGCCTAATATTTTTAAATAAAAAAAGAGAACTAGAAGATAAAAACCCTCCCATCTTCCCATAAAAGCTCACATGCAAGATACTATGCCATACTAAGTTTGGTGGGAATCACTCTGAAGTGACAAGAGTAACATGGTAGCCTTGCACTTCTAAAGCAGAGTCATTATAAATCTTTATGCTACTTTCACATTCTTTCATTTTTTTAAAAACCATCTCCAATGCAGCTGAGAAACAGACTCTACCAAAACACCACCACCTTTCCAGTGACCTAAGTGCAATCATGCAATCTTTCCCACGCACATGAGACTGCATCTTTCAGAGACAAGGGAGATGTGCACAGCCCAAATAACGGAGGAGACCACTGAATACACCAATTTATCCTTGCCCGCGCTCCCAAATCCTCTCATTACAAGTCCTCTGTCCCCCAACTCCACCTTGTATTTTCACATTTGGTTGCCAGATACAACTACATGGGCGGGCAGACAGGAACACAACTGCATTTTAGCTTCCTGACCAGCCAACGTGCAACACAAGCACAATGCAACAAGCCTACCACCTGCAATCTTTGCATTATACAGACCTGAAGTATGGATTATATCCAGTCTATAACTGCAAGCCCCTTCATACCTTGCAGTCCTTAGATATTTTCCCCTCATGCCTTCCCAGTACCATTATCTTGAAAGAGAAGTAACCTTAACTGTTTCCAAGAGCATCAACCTCTTGTAGTCCCCTTACTTTGCAGTTTAGAAAAGGATCTCGTGAGAAAGAGACACTAAGCACATGCTTAAACATTTTCCTGAATTCAGACCATCAAAGGAACTAGGCTTTATGCATTGCTTATTATACCCATATAGCTTAGATGCCTGTAATTCTCCAATTCTCAGTGCCCACAGCTTCCTTCCAGGGACTGAACAGGGAGCCAGAACCCAACTTTTCACAATACCTAGAGGAACTTAATTACCTCAACTTTGGCCCTGCTGTCAAATTCAAATAATCTGCTCAATGGGGTCAAAAGCTGGGGGGTAGGTACAACAGGAGAGAGACAAAGAGACAACCAGAACAGAGGATTGTTATTCCGTAAGCCTCATTTCCTTCTGAAATCAGGCTAAAGTAGTATCTTGGGACAAAAGACTTGTGACAGCACATCACTTACCTACTCATGTGCAGGAATGCAGCTAGGTAGCACAGTAATTATGGGCTGGAGAATTTAGGTTCCCCCCCGCCCCCCCCCCAAATGATGTGCTTACCCTGGAGCAAAAGCTTTAAAAGGACAAATTGCAAGAAGTCATTATCTCATCCAACCTCTTTCCCTGTTTCCTCCCTTCCCCCTCTTTTTAATTTTAGCCTTGATCAGAGCCTGCTCCAACAGTCGGGCTTCTCCTTTTGTTTGACACTGTAGTAAAGTTGTAGGGTTGTTTGTGAAATAAGTTGCCATGGAAACTAATGTGTGCTGCCATGGAGATCATGTCAGATCCAGCCTCACATCTTCACCGCAGACTCAAGAAAGAAGAGAAGCCAGGGAGAAATTCTTCCTTGAAAAACCAAATGTTTTGAAATGTTAGCAAATCTAACAAGAGACAGGACAAAAATGGAGGTCACTCTTAAGCCATCAACGTTTACTAACAATTCACACAATGCTTTCGAGATGTCACCTCTTTTAACAACGTTCTCAGAACCAGTGTAGTTAAGGGCTTCAAAGTGTTGAACAATGCATGTGAAAAATCTAAGATTCATTTTTAGACTATCTAGGTACCAAAAAGCCTTGCTCAACCATTTTCGCAGGTCAAATAATTTCAAAAAGCACAGCAGGAAGGAAAAAACTATTAACTGTAAAAGCTGCATAAAAAGCATGTGGTTTAATAAGATAAAGGAATCAAACAGTGATCCATGACACACATATATGGTCAGATTAAGACCTTGATTAAAGAGACTAAGGAACTGAAGTTTATTCTAAAGAAAATAACTAAAAAAATAACCTAGACATCTTTTTAAAGTGAATCATGGATTCAGAAAACTTGCATTCATCTCCCTGCACTTTAAAACTCCGATATTTATTTTTCCTGCGTTCTTTAAAGAAGCTATAACTAAAAGCCACCACTAAATTAAAAGACTTATGAGGTATCTTAAATCCTCCCTGTAGCCAGATCCTAAGCATTTCGGCTCCCTGAGCAAAACCTGATAGACACAAACTCTGCTTTACCCATTCAAATTAATTTTAAGCAGTCTCTCTCTAATCAGTGTCTATAGTCTTCTTGCTTCAAAATTAAAGGTATGTCTAAATCTTTGCCGGATCAGGGACAAAAGTAAGTTCGTTGGTTCATGAAACAACTTGAATCGCTGATAATAAAACCTCTGAATGAGGAAACATATAAATGAATGTTTAAAGACCCATCATGAAGAGCAGTCCCTTCCTGAATTAATGCTAAATCTTGTCAAATAAAATATCTATTATGTTTTATGCAAGATACATTACATCTCCTAATCACATCAGTTCTCTACACTTGATGGCTCTGTACCCAGCACTGACAATTTGCAGCCTTTTATAAAACTTACAATCAAAGATTTTTGTATTTTATAAATGCATTTGAGTGAAAACTAAGACTAGAGATTTAAAATTCAACCAGTTATTTTTCCATGAAAGAAGTGGAAACAAACACTAAAAATATGAAGAAACATGTCATCTGTCTCAAGTTGATAGACTTCAGGGAAAAAAAAAATTAAGAGCTAAACTCTTGACAAAAAATTTACAGCAGGGAAAGCTTTGCAGATCTATCAGTCCAAAGGCTTTGTCAGAGAAAAACAGTACAGATAGCCAAGTGCCTGAAACCCATCCAGCTATAACTCCACACAGCCTGCAGAGACCCTCCCCTGAAATCTTAAGAGGTCTACATGTTTTCTTGTATACAGAGGGTATTCCAATGCGCTTTTCACAAAACTAGATATATAATCAACACTTCTATACTTAGTGTTAACGTGCAGGCAGAAAACCTGCCTTACATCTGATAAGTCAAGCTGGGAGGCATGTAACACTACTTTCAGAGTTCCAGCAAGAAACAAACTGAATAAGGCAGCTAAGCTGCACTGTGCAAAATGAGGAGGACCAATAGTTTCCACAACTACACAGCAATAAAATAACTTCCAGTAAAAAGAGTATTTTAGATGGAATAATATCTAGTAAATAAAGTATCTTTTAGATGAGAATAAGTTTTAGGATTCACAGATTCAGCTCACAAAAAAGTCTTTAAAAACACACCTTAAAAATGGATTAATATCCTCCAGTGCTCCTGCTCTCTGAAAACAGCTGGGATCTAACATCTACCTTGATGGGGACAGGCTGAAGCTCTGGCAAAACACCCATACTAAGACCACCTGGTTCACTGAGATGCTACAACTTCAATTCTGTTTCTTCTTTCACACATCTACTTTTTCCACTGTAAACAGGTATCTAGAAAACACTTTGAGACCTCTCATCCATAAGGATTTTTTTCCCTACACACACAGTAGGCGAAAAAGCAGATCATAAAACTACAGTAATTTCATTTTAACCATATCATGAATAAAATAAAGTTTATGCTATATATTGGATCCCACTTTCCTCCTATCTCATTCATTTAGCTACAAATGCATGAGGTATCGGGGGAAAAAAAGATTCTGCTTATCTGCAGTAGCAGTGTTTCTTCTTTATGATTGCACTTCAGTGCAATCTAAATAATATAGAAACTATTCCAGGTAATAGTTCCAAATACTCTCTTTCTAGCTGGCAACTGCTGCACAGATCATAGGACCAGCTGACACGCTGTGCACCTGGCCAGTTTATTAACTTTCTGGATCTTGCAGTAGTCCACAGGGAGAGAAAAAACCATCCAATTTTTTCATTCCCTTGACATTGAATTTGTACAATTTTACTATTTAGACTTCAGGAGGGCTCAAGATTTACTAGATACTTCTCCAGAACACAGAGGTAAACCCAGAGCCTGTCCCAGAGACTGCAAAGTCTAGACAAAAAATAAACCTGACTATAATCCCTCTGGCAGGCTTTTTCTCTGATAAGAGATTCCAAGAGCTCTTTGAGTGGGCCAAATCCAAAAAGAACATCAAGAGATTGGGGACGGGAAGTAACAAGAAACAGATTCATCAAGAACAAATCACCTCAAACCAATTTAATTTCCTTCTGCAGCTAAGTAACAGTTTTTGTGGCTCAGGAAAAAGCACAAATCCTTTATACCTTGAATTTAAATAAGGTTCTTGATTTTAGTCTCATACAACATTCTCTTAAAGTTTGGGAAACATGATCTAGGTGACATTAATTCAGGCTGGATGGAAAACTTGGAGAGCTGTATCCAGCAGTTAACACTGGTTCTACACAAGCATGTAGCATGTACCTGGATGAATTCTGTGGGCTAGTCCTGCTCCATCTTTAACTGGATGACAGGGAAGAGTCGACTTAAATCTGTAGACTAAATGTGGCACCAAGGAAGACCAGAAATGTAAAGGACAGGATTCAAATTCAATATTACTGTGACAAACTGGAGAAATCAGAAAAAAACAGGAAAGAAACAAAGCTGTACACACAGGCAGAAATAACTGCATAAATGCAGTAAGGAGAAGTTCTAGCCAGGTAAGAGTCCTCAGAGAGGACCCATCGGTAAGGGGAGACAACAACCTGAACATGAGTCAACAGAGTGAAGCTATTGAGCACCAGACAAACAAGTAGGCTGGAACAGATGAACAGGACTGCGATCTGCATAACACATGGAGTTATCCTTCCACTCTGCCGAGCACCAGCAAAGCTTCAGCTGCAGTACTACATCCTGACCCAGGTGCTGCATTTGAAGAAAAAGATGAGCCAGCTGGAGCAAGTCCAGAGAAGAGCCACAGGAAAGAGCAAAACTCAGGAAAACACAGCCCACAGAGATATACATATAATTGGGACTGGTTAGCAAAAATGTGGAAAAAAGGACAGGGGATCGAACAGGAAGAACAGTGCAAGTGGCGCTGTTCAGAATGCAAGATGCTACTGCGAAGAAGAAAGAATATTTTCTCATGTGTCCACAGTGGATGGGGACTGATTACACCGCAGCAAGAGTCAGCTTAGACATTACAAAAGACTTCCCAAGAATGAAGAGAGCAGCACAGGCACGTGCTTCGACAGGAGTCCGTGACCTCTCCATCCTGAACAGCCACACAAGCTCCTGGCAAGCACTGCAGGTATTGCTCCTGCCTCTACAGGTCACTTCCAGCTCTGTATTTCTATGCCCCTCCAGAACAGACATAGAAAGCAGTCATTTGCGCCCTATAAAACTTATTCCCCAAGAACAGGACCAGTAAGGACTCATCTACAGGCACATTTCAAAAAAAGATGGCATGCAGAAGGGCCCAATAGGATTGACCAAGGTAGGGGGGTGGTGATAAAGAAATGCTTATTTCTTGGAATGATGTTTTAAACCCAGAGAAGATGAAGCAGGTCTGTAAAATCACTGTTACTTTGCAGTAAGAGAGTGGGAGAGGTACTGTATCTGTAAGCAAAATTTTTCTTCCTCTTTCATAAGGGATAGCTTGGAAATGGTCACTACTCCATTTTATCAAGTAGCTACTTTAAATATCACTTCTAACTGAAGAATAAATAAAAAGCCAGGTAAAATGATTGCTTGTGATGAGAATCTGCTTCCCCGCAATTGAGGAATTACACATGGCAACAAAGTAATTGAATGTGGGGGTGTTTTTCTTTTATCAGCTGGCATTTTCTATTATTTGCATATTTTTAGTAAGATTTGCAGAAGATTGTGGGACACAACAAGATATGACAGTTGCTCTAATTTCTTGTCAAATTCTCCTTCTGTTTTCATCTGCAATAAAAGACAAATGGGACAAAAGCAATGACAGGTACCCTCCTCACATGGTGAAGAGAGAGGAGGGGGGGAGAAAAATTGCATACACAAGTCATCCATTAGTTTAATGCAAAAGAGATTATGGAAGTAGTAGTCACTCAAGAGCAAAGGGATAAGTGATGTTCTTGCTAGCCATTACGCTAATGGCAAGAGGAAGGGAATGCCTGCATAATTGCCAGAGAGCAGGCTGAGAGAGACCTCTCGGGATCCAGACAGCGCATGGGGTGCAAGAGAAAATGCTCGGCCTAGCTCAGGGATGACTGCTGACCTACATGTTATTACAGACATCGCACCCATCCTTGCAGCCATTAGCTGTTAAATGTCATTCCCTGGTTTGTTCAAGGCCCCGTGAGTCAAATGTATTTCAAAAGCATTGCCTAGGGGAGCAAAGGGCAAGCGCTAGGTTCCCTACATACCCTCCTCCTCAGTTCATATGCTCTTTCCACAGAGCTTCCCAATTCAACCTTCAGTTGCAGATTGGGAAGCTATCCTCACCTGTAGAGGCAAGAGCAGACCCTGGAT
Source organism: Platalea leucorodia (assembly GCF_965183815.1). Taxonomy (NCBI): domain Eukaryota; kingdom Metazoa; phylum Chordata; class Aves; order Pelecaniformes; family Threskiornithidae; genus Platalea; species Platalea leucorodia. The sequence goes on from NC_138823.1 coordinate 110,923,961, forward strand.
GCACAGCGCTCAGCTCTGCACGCAGTCACACCGAAGGGAGGTGAGCTGCTTCCTTTCATGCCTCCAGTAGACCTGGGGCAACAAGAGCCCGTTTAAGAGAAACGGCCTTTGCTTCTTTCTTAATAGCTGCCATCACACACAGGTCCCCACTCCTCAGCTGATCTCCTGCCAAGCAGTTAAGTGCCCTTGCACCTCCGGGGTTCAGTCAGTGCAAAACTGCTTCTGGCCAACATGCACGAAAAATTAACCCCATCGATTTAAAGCAACACAAACCTGCTGAAATCTTAGTGAACTTACCCACTCCACCCCAGGTACAACGTCACATGAGGTTTGCATGGCTGTTGAATAGTACTCTTCAAGTGATGCCATGCACCAGACAGCAGCTCCTTTTTAGCCAGTGAAGGCTGGAAACAGTTGGTATCTCTGAACTGCAGGCGACTACCAGTATGAAGTCTAAGCAAGGCACAAGCAGAGACCCACGGGCAGCCACATGCCGTGACCAGTCCTGATTCCCCAGAACTTGCAAGCCATTTCACAGACTAGATGTGCTCCCTGCAGTACTGAATTTACAAAGACAACCTTAATCAATCAGGTAATTAAACATCACTTTAAGCCACTCTGTTGAGCATCGTATCTCACAGGCTTGGTACACTGCGCAAGCTCTTACCGACGGGCAGACACTGCTAACAAATTTCTCCCTCATCTATTGCCTTTTGGCAGTCCACAATGGTCACTCTTAATGCAATTTCGTTTTCTTAATTAAATCTTCCCTGAGGTATCATCACAGGAAACTACTTCCCTTTGATTCCTTCATTTAATATTTCAGAATAGGGACAGTCTCACCCTGCTTTCATGGGTTAGAAAGTTTCTCCTTTGATTAACCCTCAGAGAAGATGAGAGGATTTTTCTAGGTGAATAACATTCATGTTTGTTAAATAAACAACATATAAAAGGCCATATAACAAGGCTTAGGAGTCTAAAAGTGAAACATAGCCAAGTTAAAAAAAAAAGCAAGAAACAACTTTTTATTGATTATCTCAGACTTTACAGAGCAGAGTTTGTTTGCAAAAAGGGGAGAAAGACCCACAAATTTAACTGCCTTCCAGTGGGAGCAGCACTTTTGTAAGTTTAATGAAAGCAATGCTTTTCCTAATGTAGTACCTGCAGTCACAGGGTCAAGGAAAAAGTCTCAGCTATCCTGTCAAGAAATAAGTCTCCAAGCAGCATGTACTGAAAGTTTTCAAATCATGAACTCCATAAGCACCCCAATCCCATAAGAGGAAGTCTCCAAACCAGAAGCCTTGAAAATTCCTACATTGGCAGGGAGTCCAACTCCTGTTTTTTTCAGTACTTATGGACAGAAATATTGGCTGGATATGCAATTACCCTTTGTACTTTCCAAAAAGCGCATTGCTCTACATAGTTATGTGCTGGTGATTATGAATCAACCATTACTGCTTATGACACCTTCCACTGAACATAATGATACACAGTCCCCTCTGTTAAAGCAAAACTAAACTCTACAGGAAGACAGACATCAATGATGTTAGCAACATACACTTCAAGAAAATGCTAATATGAACCACCACAGGAATATTGACCAGTAATTCCAGTCCTCTATTGCCATAGACAACCCTGTAGCAAATATAAGGTGAGATTTACATCATCCAGCTCTAGTTGTTTTGCTTAAGTTTGCATCAGGGCTCTCTTAAGAGAGCCAACTTACCTTAAAATACAGAATTTGGTTCACCCCAAGCCCATCTCCCTGCTACAGAAAGCCTAGTTATTCCACTGGCACAAGAGGGCTCAATTCTAAACAGCTAAAGTAAGGTAAGATATATATATAGTACAACAGGGGGAGAAAGATCCTCCAAACATCCACCAAAAAGGACAGGACCCCTCAGCAGCCTCTAACAGCCATAACGATCCCAATAAGCAACTTGCACATGCAAATCCCAAGCCAAACTCATTGAGGTCTTCTGCATTTTGGAAGACTTAAATATCATATCGCCTACTAATAAGGCAAAGTAAAAAATGTTAGAAACACCAGAAACAATTACCTCACAAAAGGCTAACATCAGACAATTTTGTGAAATGCAAGGTATATCACTGAGCTGCAAATCATCCAGTCAGTGTCTGTAAGTAAAAACCTGATAACCTTATACAGACAAGATAAATACATAACAGCAGTTCACAGATATTATTGCAATAGCCATTTTATAATAGCAAATATTTGGGAAGGATCTGAAGGAAGAAATTAATAAACTACTCAGGCAGTCTCTTACCACTGGCTCAATGCGTAAAGAAAGTAGCATGAAGAGAGTTGCCTATACCAATGGCAGAAACAAAGTACTTCAGTCATGTTAATTATCTAGCAAAAGAAGGGACAGAACGCATAAGAACATGTATTTAAGAGTCAGCAGTATTCAGCAGATCCATGAAGACAAAAATGAGATAGACAAAAAATTGACCTGGGATTCAAATAAAACAGAGCAAAGGAGAAAAAAGGCATTCACAGCAAAATTTGAACTTGCAGAAGCAAGGCAAAATAAAAACTACAACAGAAAAGGATAAAAAAATTACCAATATGAGAACAGAGCTGAATTTGATCCGGTAAAGTCAAAGACTAAAACCAAGACTAAGTCCAAGACCTAAATATGGGTGGCAGGAGAGAAAAAAGAAGAAAGGGCAAAAGAGGTCACATACAAGAAACTGCACTGGATCCAGGTAAGGTAACAGTGAAACGGAACCACACAGGATCTGCAGAGCTAGAATTAGAGATGCAAAATTGCACGTTAGGGGTTGGAGTTAGAAGTAAGAATTAGTTTAGGAGTTAACGCAAAAGGAGTACCTGAAAAACAGGAGTGCATAGTATAATGGTAACAAATTAGGAGAGGAAGGGTATTGGAGGTACCAAAGATGAAGGCAGAGGTGAAGACTAAGAGAAGATTCAGGGAAGGAGAAAAGACAACTGAGGGAAGATATGACAGAGGTTCACAGACTTTCAAGTGGAAGAGAACAGGACCGTTCATTTTCTTTTCCACTACAAGGCAGGGGCATCGAAAGAAAGCACTGGGAGTCAGGCTTCCAACAGACTAAAGGAGGTGGTTCTTAACATGACGGATTGATGGACAGTTGAGGTGTGAAATTCATTTTCAAATTACAATAAAAGTGTAGATAGGTTCAAAGGAAAGCAGGGAAGGTTTCATGGAGCAGGTCTCTATTGAAGGGTACTAAATCCACAGAAACACAATCAGTTAAGAAAGTTCCTGAGCAGAAAGTGGTTCGGGTATGGGTAACGAAATATAGAAAAAATTTTCTCATGGCAGACAAAAATCCCTGCCAAAACGCCATCTCTGTTTCCTTGATTTCTCGGTAAGCCTAGACCAAAGATTTTTACCCTTAGGTCTTCAGATCTGTTCACAGTCCACACAGGTGACTGCTGTCACAAACACTTTAAAAGCCAGCATAAACTGACACTTCCACAAGGAGAAACACCTTGCCTTCCTCCCACTGCTTGTTCCCAGCCTTTGCTGGGTGCTTGCTTGCATTGCCATAAGCCTTCAGGGAACTTGAAGTGGACCTCATCTGGGTTAAAACCAGATGGCATAGAACAGGTTACTTCTAACTCGGGTCACTTCCCTGACACAGCCCTCCATGCAGCCACACAAATGCACGTCCTGACCCAAGGCAACGACTAACATACAGGAAAGTGTAGCTAGAAAAGCAGAAGGATGCACTGGGATTATTTAGCCCAGAGAAGAAAAGGCTCAGGGGGAATCTTATCAATGTGCATAAATAGCTGGTGGGATGGAGTGAGGCAGACTGAGCAAGGCTCTTGTCAGCAGTGGCCAGTGACAGGACCAGAAGCAACGGGCACAGACTGAAATACAGGAAATTCCCTTTAACTATAAGAAAAAAAACACTTTTAAACACTTTTTTTTTTAAGCTGTGAGGCCTGAAGAATGCAGGTTACAGATAACTGAACAGCAGATATGACGTGACATTTTTTACAAGGGGGTTCACTTCCCTGCTAGAAGAGCATTTAAGGTCTTAAGATTTAGGGCCCACAAAATAAAAAGCAGCTAAGCATTCCTGGCAAAGCATGACAAGGATCTCTGAAAGATTCCCATTTTCAACTATGGGCAGCAGCATACCTTAGAGGAAAAGGGAAAGAACTTTTCAAAATATAATTGTTTTTCATATATAACACTTGGCTATCTACATTCAGCCTATAAAAACATTAAGCACAATGATAAAGTTTCATGCTATTCCTCTTTTGCTTCGTCCATGGGCAGACAAGAAGTTTGACACCTCCAAGTTTTACCCTGATGACCGAGCACTTCAAGACTAGTTCTGCCTCTGGTTATGTGGATACCTAGAGCCAGGGAACCAGTGACACAGCAGGGACCCCCTCCAGCCCATCATCCAGCAGAAGGGGTGCAGGGCCAGGGAAACACCAAAGGGTATCTGAACACACATGATGCAAGGCAAGTGCTAGCAAATAAGCACAACAAATTGGTGAACTAAACAGGATGAGAAATAGTATAATAAAAAAATCCATTAACCTTCTCTTTCTTCATCTTACTTAGGAGATGACAAAGCTGCTATGTTATTGCGGTGCAGTGTGCTCTGAACAAGGAACCACTCAGTTGTTGAATAAATGCACTGTTGAGTGTTCACATGAAGAAAAATGCATTTTCCACATTCACGTTTCGACAGACTAAGCAACTGGAGGATGGTCTTCAATGCACCAGAGCAACCCACAGGGCAAAGGGTAAAAAAAAAAAAAAAAAAGGTCTTTGCAGGAACAAGACAAATCACCACAAAAGGGGAGAACGAAAAAGCTCATGAAACGGTAAGACTTTAACTGAAGCCATCATTTTTCTGTCCATTACACTGGCACCTGGTTTGACTGCCACAGGAGAAGTGAAGCCAAAAAGGGACACTTCTTTCCTTGAAGGCCACTTTTTAACAATAACATTTTTCTGCTGCAGAGAGTTTGCCTTTGCTGTACCCTAAGTAAGAGAGCCCAGCTGTGTCAAAGCACAGGCCTTTTTGCAACCAAAAATAAGTTCCCAACACAACTGAAACCAAAAGGGCCTGAACAGTAGCACTACGCTTGGTTTGCACCAGCTTAGGTTGGAAGCCCAAACACCTTACAGGCTTGCTACTGAGAGAATAGACATTTTAGCCTCCGATGGCTATAAAAAAAAAAGTGTTTATGAGGTGGAGGGAAGTAGAGTTAATAAGAGGAGAAAAAATTGCTCCCAGCAGTGTCGGGGGGGGGGGGGGGAGGAGGAGAACCTTGCTAAAATAACATTAATATGTAAACTGGAAAAATTAAATCAAAAAAGGGAGCCAGGACCCCATTCAAGGTGATCTTTTAAAGTCAAATAGCAAGCGGGGGGGGGGGGGGGGGGCCTCACTGACATGCTTTTGTTTTCCAGTGCAAGACTGTTACCAAACTGCAAGCTGAAAAGTCTGTGTGGTCTCTGTCCCACATAAATATCTAGTGAATCTTTCCACAGTTATTTTAAGACCCCACAGGCCAAATGCATCCCTAGTGCAAGATCAGTGATTTAAATGAACTCAGCATAGCAGTAAGATCGACCCCAGGCTTCCACGAAGTAAATACAATAGTACAACACTATAATGATGTGCGCTGGAGACAGTAGATAGTTTTTAGGAAACAGCTGTATGAAGCAGAGTAGATCAAGTCTCATTTTCCACACTGTGGGAAATTGAAGCTTTTTGAAGTTTTCCTTAAAGCTGAAGCATAACAACAACCACCACCTTGCCACACCTCCATCTCTGATCTCTCCCAACTGGATCTGATCATTAAACAAGGCTGCAGGGCTCCAGGTCCTCTGAACAGGTGCCAGCTGCAGTACAAACACATTCTCACGAGGAACATTTTTATTCTGTTTAAAACAGCATTTTTTTGACAGAAAACCATTCCACTGGCAAACTTTCATGCAGCTCCTCTACTTAATATGCCTCCCCTCCTCCCACACATGCATGCACCAGAGCTACTTCAAGAAGATAATTATGCTGCATGCTTGCAGTGCATTGGATTTGCTCCTGCCAGGTCACCTGTCTTCACTGGGAGTAAGAGACTCCAAGGAAGAGAGTCATCAAAACGAGGGTGATTCAATGTCTGCACATAAGTGACATGCATTCCCAAAAACTATATGCAAGGAGAAAAAATACATGGATTCTTTTAGTTTTTTAAAGAGGCTCAGTAGCCTCAGGGTGGCTCACATGGCAACAAATTCAGCTCTTTACTCAAGCAGCCAGCTATTTGAAAACGAACATTGCAATTGTACCACCAAACAATCTCAATCAACAACTGAAGCAGTGCATGTGATTTGCGGGGGGGGGGGGGCCCTCTAGTTTTCAGCAAATAATCCACCAGTGCAGCATAGATCTGAGTAATACTAGTGTCTCCAGCTCCTCCCTGTGACTCAGCATTCAGCAGGGCTGCCAAGGGCTGGTCCAAGCTCCTGAACCACACCTGAAGCTGGACTGCAAAGACAAGCCCAGCAGGACAGCACTGCAGGGACACGAAGAGCCCACAGCAACAGGAGGAACATCACACTCGGTTACTGGTCTCTAAGACTGCTCACCACCAACTCTCTCTGGCCTAAAAAGGGATTTCCCCCCCCAAAACAATTATGTAAAAATGGTTCTTCATTAGACAGAAGACCTACCTCCAGCAGATGCAGAATTTGTCTGCTGACATAAGCACAGGAAGTTTTTTACCCCCTGCTTTCTTTAAAAACCTGGGGGGAAAAAAAAACCTAAACAGTCTGAGAAAAGCTAACTTTTTTTTGAGTCATTTATCATGAATTGCGATGTTAACTATGTTCCTCAGATGAGAAATCCTTGATTTGCATGAAGTCCAGTGAGACATCTATGGCTGCAAATTCTTCCTCCTGCCCTACCACCTATCAGAGACCATGAACACAGGATCAAGGGAAGTGGTTATGGAAAAGCAATGGTTTTGGCTGAGTGGTACAGCTGGAAAGCTTTTTTCAGTAAGCTCTCACCTACACCTTCTCACTCATGAACTTAGAGGTGAGCCCAACAACTTTGAGCTGTGATCCTAGGTCCTTTGAGGCTTGAAGAACTGGTTACCACAACCTGTTGCTTATCAAAGCTCTGACTGAATTATATTTGTAGCCTATTACATGGGAATTTGTATCTGAAAGCTTTCATAATCACCCTTAGCTACCAGGATTCAACTCAGAAAACTACTGCATAAAACAAGCCAAACGAACATGCAGATACCCACTGGACACATCACTGAGGCATGAATAAAAACAGTTCAGAAGACTAAGACTGAACATAGGTATTTTGGGCCACATCAAAAGAATGTGACTTATGCAGAGTTTAGGCATTAAAGTCAAAAACGGTACTCACTGCCACTGAGCCCTGCTTTCAACACAACAGGACTCAAGGACCTAGTGTCCTGCTCCTGTGCATCCCAGAAACACCAGTCTTGCCATCCCACTTGCTACTCTGCATATAAAATACATGAACCAGCCCTTGGCAAAGGAACCCAGAAACAACCCTTCTACCCATTAAATCAGAGTTATACACCCTCTTGCTCTCCAGCTCAATGAATCTTCAAGTCTTCTATGCAGAATATGCTTTACACCCAATCTGGTCAAAGTTATGTCCCATAGTCACACACTTCGAGGAGCTCCCTGCCTGTTAGGGCACATTCCTGGAAAGTCACAGATCTAGGTCTGATCTAAATCAGGTACAAGAGAACTAACACCACCCCTTCCTGGAGAGGGCAGCTCCTCCCTGAGCAACAGGCCCTACCCAATCCACCAGTTTTGGAGCAGCTGCTTCTGAGGACCTGCCTCCCTTCAGGCACTGTTAACCAGCTTTGCACCTAACCCAGGGCACAAGCACACCGAGGGGGCAGAGATGCAGCAAGCTGCTTTTGCCTGCTTTACACTGGAAATAAAACCCCTGGGGAGCACAGAGCAGGAACCCTATTGCTGTCTGCACATAAACCAGTCACATGCAGCCAACAAGCTAATCTGTTATGCCTCTTTTTGGTGCAGTGCTGCACAAAACATGGCTATAGCGTCCTGGATATAAGCTAGTAAGCTCACAGTATGCCATGTAGACTTAGCAGCTTAGATCTTCATTTGCTTAAGGCCCTCATCACTTTTCATTTCAGCATGTGGGTGTCCCCTCTCATGGTCCCACAGGGATTATTTGGATTAGCAATACTGCATTTATCTCTTTTAGTCCAGGTAGCTACAGGAGATGAACTGGGTTTTCCAGTGAGTTATTAGAAGACCATCAAGTACATTGATCTCCTGTCCATCTCTCAGAGCTATTACAAGGAGGTCACAAGTCAGCCAAACACATTCTTCACAATGACCCTTCCGGAGCTACTGGATGATACAGTGTTAAATCAGTAGATTCCTCCTCAAACATCCCATTTCCATGTCTTCCCCTTGCTGAGGCAGCCTGACAGCCCATCTCATGCAAACCCTGAGCCTGCTGCCACCACTTACGTACCAGCTTTCCTAAGGTGCGTTGTCTTCCTAAAGCCAGTGGGACTCCCTACACGAGTAACATCATGTGTGCACACAGAGCTGGCAGAAGTAGGTTGGGAAAAAATGGGTCAAAACAGGCATATATTTAACTTGGATTCCAAACCTCAGAATCGTATTTTACCAACAAATAATTCATATGCACATGCGCAAAATCCACACTTGATAACCATTAGAAAGTCATTCTGATATGAACTAGGCAATCAGGATATTTTACAGAAGCAGAGGCTCTGCCAGAAACACTTCTGTTCCCACTCCAAGTAAAGATTTAAACATACCACCTCTTCCTCACAGCCCTACATCCATCCTTTTATCTGTCAATCAAGCAACTTCTGGGCCACTACTCCTATTCCAAGCTTCAAAAAGCCACCTTTGCAGGCAGGTCCAGGCAGACACACAGAGAAAGGAGAGGGGGCACAAGGGCGGTCTGCCCCTTCCTAGAAGTTCTGCAGTAACTTCCCTGGGCTTGTGATGATCTTCCAAGTTGGACAAGATAATACAGCTGACACCTAGAAGAAGTTACCATGTGGCTCCAACAAGCAAATCAAGCAGCTGATCTTTAGATCAGATTTCTAGAAGGCACTGCCTGCTTCCACCCTCCTCTAGGAACCACCTCTAGCCAAACCTCAGCAGCACAGTTGGCAAGTTGAATGCACAGAAGTACTCGGAACATTTTATCACACCTTTGCCACAATTCTGCTGAATTTCCTGCAGTATGATTACTTGTTATTTTTCTCCCATGTCCCAGACTTTTTTATTCTCTCCCCAGCAGCAGTAAAAATCTTCCTAACACCAGGTTTGTAAACTGCCCTAAACACTTTAGGATAGGTGCCCTCTCTGCACCTGCTCCTGCTTTATACACAGTTGAGTGCAAAAGACACAGATATTTAAGAAGTCGGACACTTACAATTAGGTGATATATGTTTTTAATTAGAAATGCCCTAATTGCTCAAATACAGACACTAATGTTTTAGCCTACATCATGCTATTGGGTACAGAGAACTAGTCTGAGTTATTAGCTCATGTTTTAATTGTCTGAAATATAAGATTGCATGGCCTAGGAACAGCTATCTGTGTGGCCAAGTGCATTGGAAAGAACAACAGTACTTTGCAGTCACCCAGTTCTTGGGGACTGGAAAGCTTGAAGGGGGAAAAGGAGACTATCGAAGGTTATGCACACTGATGTGCAGACAGGGAGAGCCTTTGAAAATCTGTAAAGAGGATGCTTTGAGTGTGACAGTTCTGAGGAACATGAAGGAGTAATACACAAAGTCAAATTTTAAGAGCAGGTAATGGTTCTACACCAGCATGCAGTTTCTTGACCAACATAAGAAATTCTGCCTTTAGTCAGGTGGGAAATCTTATTCTTAAATGGGAGCTATGCTGATATAAAAAAATGGGTAATTTCCTTTCACACATAAAGCAAAATCCTTAAGGAACTTTAAGAAGTGAAAACCAAAAAGAAGGTAAATCAGGTAGCTTAACTCTTGTAAGCCACCACAGCAGTGGGTCTTGGAAAGGAGTTCTACCACAGGACCAGGTGCTTCTATGTTGGAATCCTTTTCTAGCCTAAGAAGAAGAGGAGGAGAAAATATAGTTCAGCTCATTAGCCTTTAATACCTGGTCTGGGTAGTAACTCCTATGGTTGTTTCTGCTTTAGCCTGCTGCTAGAGCAATGAGAAAGAAATGTCAGCACTTCATGCCGGCACAGCAAACAGCCAGCTTCCCTATGATACTCAGCTCTTAAGAAAAAAATTTAAAAAAAAAAAAAATCACAAAAGGCCAGACAGCACTGCCCTTCATCAAGTAAAGTTCCCAATAACTTTAGGAGGAGCATTGTTCATTTTTTAGATCAAAGAGTTTGACTTAATAATACTTTCTCTCAGCATCAGGTCTCTACTATGACTCAGGGTACGTATGTAGTATTTCTGAATCATGGTATTGACCTCACATTGACTACCATTTCAGAGCATGGTGCAGTCAAATTAAGCAACTTAAAAGTTCATGAAAAGATCTCACTCCAAATCTCTACATAGCTTCCACGAGACTGTAACCAAGGCAGCAGACAACTTAATGGCTAACAGGCCTTCCATGAATCTTGAACAGCATCATCTTGGAAACGTGTGTTCTGACTCCAAGATTAAAGGATTTCATCCACTTCCCCCCCTTTTCACATTAAGCATGTAGCAACTAAACCTTGCTATTTAAATCAAGATGCTGCTTCAGAGAATAAATCCGTTGTCTCTGTCTTCTTCAGGCAACCATGCGGATGCACACAAAAAATGTATATATTTTAACATTAAAAAATCCTAATGCCTCTCCCATAGCTTTTTTGTAAACACGTCATTAAAGACACTTGACAAAACCCAACGCTTGATGGATGTTCTGCATTAGAATGTGAATAAGTTTTCCTGAGGCTGCATTAAGATATAGGCACAAGACAATATCTCCTACTTTAACAACACTATCAGTCTTGACAGGGCCCAGATTTCAAAGGAAAGCATCTAGCTGCCCACGGACCAGCTTGGGACATCAGATGATCCCATCCATCCCATTAGTTTGTCAAGCATTTGCAAGCATGCCCACAGATGCCCAGGCAGGTAGCCCCACACACATTTGCTGTGTCCAGCTGGAAAGACTGCAGTTCAGATGGTTCAGGAAGCACCTTACAACAGGCATCCAGCTCACAAGCAAAGCTGGATTATCCCCAACTTCATTGCTTCTTACCTAGTTTAGCAAAGTCTGTACAACATACGTTGTGCCAAAGAGACAGACTTTGGCAGGGTAGTTTGTTTCAGGGAGGAAGGAATCACAGCAACACTTAAGATCCAGAGAACAGCTCCTTGACCTGTCTGTTCTGTACAACCAACACTCAGGCATTTCACCAGCACAGAGTAAAGAACAACTTGTTTGACCATCTCATCAAGCATTCCCCCCTCTCTCGCTCTCCTCTCCCCCTTGGGAAAAGCAGATAATTTCCTGCTACACCTCTTCTGCTTATACATGTTTGGGAGGGGTACCCATCAGTCTTCCCCTCTGCAAAAAGTATACAGTGGGCAGCACACCACCAGATCTTCCCAAGCTTGCAGGATGCCATCCTAAGTTTTACATGGAGACATGTGAAAGCACTTTGTTGGCTCCAGAAGAACAGCATGCTCCTCCTTTCTCTAAAACAATGGCCTTCTGAACCACACATTCCAGGACCTGAGAAACCTGATTTGGTAATTGAAGGTGCACATGGCACACATTTTCCTATGGTATGGAAAAATTAATTACACCACATGACAGATTTCAGTCCCGGTGTTCAAGAGCTCATTAAAAAAACTACTTTAAAAGGTGCTAATCGAAACAAATGCCTTTAACATCACAGACTTCCCAGATGACTCCTGCTATGGAGATGGATGACAAATCACTCTGTCAGTCATCTTTAAATTCCATATTGACTACATTGAAGCAATTACCCATTTATTTTTAGAACATGTTCCATTTTAAACACAAGTGATTCAGTCCAAGAGACATTCTATACTGCATCACTATTTCATGGGTTAACAACTCTCAAATTTAAATGGATTTTAATTCTGGGACAAACATTTGCTTTTTTTTTTTTTCCCTTTTGCCTCTAGACATTGGTTGGGAATTTTAATTCAGGCTTCAAACCAAACAAATGTTGGTGTTCTACAAGCATCTGCAGAGAAATATAAAAATATCTGGAAAGTGTGAAGGAGCAAGCCTGTTTTGCTAAATGCATAAAATGAAACCTCAGCGAAGGTCTCCATAATAGCCTTCCTGACTGCTGTGCACACGCTCTCTCCCACAGACCTTCTGCTCTGCAGCAAGGGAACGCTGCCTGCGCTGCTGCTGCGTCCTCAAAGAACTTTGCAATACAATGGAGCGCAGCGATTCCCTGGGGAGCACGGTGCTGATCATTTACTTCCATATTTCAAACAAGAGCACCAGGGTTTCCCCTTTTTTTAAGCTCTAAAAGGAACAGCTTGCCATATCACTCCCCCCCAGCCATCTCAAGGTTTATCTGCAATGTAGGCAATGTTCTGGACAAAAGGATGAGGGGCTGGGATTAAGCTTAGGCTGCTCCTAACTCATGGAAAAGGAGGGTGAGATGACAAAGTGGAGAGCTGGAGCTCAGTCCTGAGGAGTTGGTTTCTGTCACTGCTGCCACTGGAGGGAGAAGACAAACAGGAGCTGCAACAGGTACTGCAGCAGGGGAACCCTGCTTCAGGCTCAGCTGCTGCCCTGCTTCAACCCAACTCCTCCTCCTTTCCAAAGCAAAAGCAGGGTATAGGGCTACAGCCAGCCTCTTGCCCCCAGCAGTCTGCTGCCCATGACAACAGCCTATTTTGCCTGTAGCTTAGACCAGTCTTACCAGTCCATGTTCTGGTGAACCCACAAACATCCAAGATGAGGACACCATCGTGCCAAGGGACAGTCCCAGCACCTCCTGAGGAGCCCTGCCTGAAGAACCAAAACCTCCTACTACAGAACTGACGACAGGATACCCTAGCCATGGCACAGCTGATCAAAAACTCTGAGATTGACTCACAAGCCCATTATACAGCTACCTAGCCACCATTCATTAACTGTAATGAAAATGACCCTGGGCTCCCTACATCAAAGAACCTTGCCATTTCTTCTTAATTAACTCTAAAGATCTTGCTGGCCTCAAATCTCAGCTGGAAAACACCAACTGGAGTAGGTGGCATCTCAGCCTGCCCTTTGCTACTGGCTGTGCTTTTATTTTTCCTGTATTGCACGCCCCCCACCCTCCTGAGATTATCAGTATAAACCAAAATATCACTGTTTCAGGACAAATGCATAAGTATGTAATATCTAGCCTGCTATAGACTTTATTAGAATTAATGGTCATGATATCTAAGGCCAATAGAAATGTATGTCTAAGGAATTAAACCAAGCCCCTGCAGCATTCACCGCTCAGCCATTGCAGATTCACAACAGCACATGAAATCCTACAAGAGAAATGGGTAAAAAAAAGCCTTAAACAGAAGCAAAACTGACTCATCTCCTTATTGCCAAAACCAAGAAAGCCGCTGAGCGTAAACAAACAACAGACATCCTGAAGAAAAGGGGGCATTGCAATTCCTTTTCATGCTAATAGGCGGACACACAAACTGGCAGGAGCAGGACCATCCTCCAGCTATTCCCGCAAGCCGATCCGAGGGAATCGGCCGACACTACAGCGGCATTCCTGGCAGCACAGGTGCCACTGGAGGCTGGGGAGCATCTGAGGTGCCAATGGCTCCCAGCGCACCAATGGTTCCTAGTTATATACACTGGAAAGCTGCGACAGCTGCAAGTATCATCCGCTCCTGGAAGCTACACGTATATTTGGATACCCAATGAAACTGTTTTGGCTGGTATTCATAAAGGCATATTTTGGCTTAGGCTGGCAAGCATCCCCTCTACAGAACAGGAGGGAGAGCAAGCCACAGCACTTGTATAAGGCTCGAGCTCTCCTCCCTGCCTATAGGGGCCCACAAAGACTACGATCTGTGCATGCTGAAGCCAGACCTTGCAGGTACCCCTAAGTCTGGAGGAAACTAAATAGGTGAGACTTTGCACCAGGGAGACACTTAAGAACGACGAAAGGAAAGTCATCATGAAGACAAGTTACGTTGTCCAGCAAAGTCCATCATCACAAACTAAGATACTTCACAATAATTGGGTTTTTTTAATTACTAAAAACCCTTCTGTTTGAACTTTGCAATGTGCCTAACTGGTGGGAGAATGGGGAGGTTGTCCTGCAGGATTTTTTTAAAAAGTAGCTTTCAGAGTTGAAACCACAGGGGCAACCTTAATACCTGCACCCACAAGATGGATTTCCAACAGCTTCAAAAAAAAAAAAAAAATAGGTAACCCAACCTCTTTGTTAGCACAGCTCTTGCCCCAACACCAACTATTCAACACTATCACTCTCCCCACTTGAACCCCCCCCCACTATGCCACAACCACATCTTTTGCAGTGTTTTGAAGAGCAGCTAATAAACAAAACTCAGCTTGCACTATTTATTCAAGTAATTGCACTGTTTGCAAGAAGAGTATTCAAAAGGAGGCAAGGAGAAGGATTTAGCACTACCTTGAACGAACGCTACTTAGTGTTAGACATAGCACATGCTAAACTCCACGAAGCTTCACAGGCATTATCTCACGATCAGAAAGAATGCTAGATCGTGTGCCATGTACATGAAACAAAGCCACAGAAAGATGCGCTTTAGTAACAAGTCTTAGGCAGTTATTTATTGGAATACAATAAATACCACATTGTTTATTGGAATGCATTTAAAATACTAAGCATGTGAATTTTGAATCAGTTCTTTGGGATGTTCTGAGCATGTGTACACAGTTTGCTTTCAAATAAATCACCACCACATTCTGGATCTATCAGGATAGATCCTGATAAAGTCACTAAGTGCATCAGTTCGCGCTCTGGCCTGCTCTGGTTTTCAATGAGTAAGCTGATGAGAAAGAGCCAATTGATACAAAAAAAGGTTAGGAGTCCAAAGCTCAGGTCACATTAAGTCAGCAGCACCTTAGTGTCACCGACTTGGACACCACTCGCTCCTCACAAGCGCTGGCCGTCTGACCAACCACTCTTTGTTCTGAGCTAACTCCTTGCTCACCCTCCCAAAAACAACAACTAAATAGACCCAGCGTTTCCTCCGTAAGGACAGATACTCTTCCCCCCGCCCCCTTACTAGAGTGAGACTGCATCGGCAGGATGAGTGTTGTGTGTTGACTAAGTGCGCGCTGCTTTTTACATCTAATTCTGGTTCCAGCATGAAAATCAACATTGCACCTGTCTTGTCCAAATGGGTGTGCGTTTCAGAGACAGAGAGAAGTAGAGAGAGCAGCCAGGATACATACCGTACTCCACTTCTTCATAAAACACATGTACTACACAGAGAAATGATAATCCCTTCTTAGTGGAAAATCCAAATTTTCAAAATGAATCCCCAAGCTAAAATGAATTACTGTAATAACTGCAATCCTCATATGAGCACTAATCAGAAAGGCGCAGCTGACCACCTGCTACGTGGCACCACTGGCACAGCAGCACCCTGCCCCTGACTGCTGCTGTGTTCAGGCAGGGCTAGGTGCCCCACAAAACGAGACCGTACTGCTGGTAAATATCTGGACAGATGCACAGCCTGACTGACTGTTGTACAGTCTCACTACGCACTTCTGCTGAGTGCAGCATAAAAAAAAAAAGCACTACTGCAGCTCCAAACAGCAGGATGCAAAAATCTAAACCCAGGCCAAGTAATTTCTTCTGCAACTACGGAGAAACACACGGGAAACGATGCAAGAGACAGCAAAATGAATTGTATGTGCCTGGGTGTCAGTACAAACTCATTATCATGCAGGCTGCGAAATGAGAAAAGCAGCATTTGACAATGCTACAGGCTGGGGCAATGTTCTTAACATACTTACAGTAAGTTATTTTATTTAATTACTAACGAAAAAATGTAGTTACATAATAACACGAGATAATAACCAAATATGAAATCACAAAATTGGCTTACAGCAAGAGAGCAGGGGGGGAAAAAGGCAGTTTGTGCTTTAAATTTTGCTGCATTGTCAAGGAGCCAAGAACCAAATCTGGGGGCTTCTGCTTTTACAGGGAAGGGATGTAACCACCAAAAAAATTCAGCGCGGGACTCTTCACCACCGCCTGCGCACATCCACATCCCCAAATGATGTCAATCCCTGCCGGCACGTCGCTCATCATAATTCCACACTATTTGTTTGCTAGTGAAATTCAGCCGACAGGCCGACGGCTAAGCCCGTAGCCCACCAGGGCCCATATGCTCCACGGAGACCAGCCCCCCCCGCCGGCCACCCCCACCCGCGGAAGCGCCCACGGACACGGAGGGGGGTCCCACTCCCGCAGAGAGCGGCCGGCTCCCAGGCACAAAGGCGGGCACCCGCGCAGCCGGGCGCGGATGACAGCGCACACCCACGACCCGCCGCCGCCGCATCTCGCCGGCCGGGCGGGCGGGCGGGGGCTGCCGGCCCCGGGAAGGGCCCTTCCCGGCGGCGAGGCTGCTGACAGCCCCATCCCGCCTCGCACTTCTCCGCCGGGAGGCGACACCGTGTGCGTGTGTCCCCGTCCCCCCCCCCCGCCCTCACACCCAGGGCCGGGCGGCAGCAGCCCCGCGTACCTGGACAATGCCGGCCTGGGCACAGCTCATGCTCCCCCGGCGAGGGCAGGTCTCACATCCCACACGTGCGGCGGAGGGCTCGCCGCCTGTCAGCCGGCGGGGAGGGAGGGCGGGCGGGGCGCCGGCGCGTCAGCCCCCGCCGAGCCGCACCATAGTCCAGCACCGGCTGATACGCCCGCAACGCCGCCGCGCTCCCTCCTCCTCCTCCGCCCCGCCAGCCTCCTCCCACCCCGCCGCCTGTCGCTGGGTACCGGCCGCCTGGAGCCACCCACACGCCGCGGCGGGCGCCCGGCAGCGCCGCCCGGCCCGGCCCGCCCCTCAGCGCGCCGCCTCACGCCCGGCCCCCGCCTCCCGCCCGCCACGGCACGGCACGGCGGCGTCCCAGGCCGCCTGGGGACGGGGTGGTGACCGCCGGCCGCGGTGGCCCCGGCGGCCCTCCCGGAGCAGGCCGTGCCCCCGCCGCCTTCCCCCGGCCCCTCAGCCGCCGCGCCGCCCTCACCGCGCTCCCGCCGGGCGGGCGTCGTCCGAGGCGCGACGCTGCCGGGCGGGGGGTCGGCCGCCCCCTCCCCTCACCCCCCCCCCCCGGCACCCCGGCTCCCCTCAGCCGATGGCGCTGGGACACCGCCGTACGCAGCCCCGCTCCTGGCAGGTGCCCCGGCTCACCCCACGCGGGGGGAGCTGCCCTGCCGCACATGAGCAGGGAGGCAGAAAAATTGACCCGTTTCCCTTCTTGCCCCTTCGCTCAGGCCTGCAGCCCTCTCCAGCAGTGCCGTAGTCTCTGGGGGGATCGTTAATGCCTTTCCCCCACACGCTGAGAGCACAGCTTGGGGAGCACTGCTGCTCTAGCAGCTGCACCTCCTCCCCCGGGGAACACACCCCCTCAACACCCTTACCTCCCGCCTCTCCACCCCGTCTCTTCCCCTGGACAGTGCGTTATGAAGAGCACCCCTGGGCAAAGATAGCCACAGTACCACAGCTGGGAAGAAAGCAAGCTTTAAAATGCAGTTAAGGATCTGGGCAGAGGTGCTATACACTCATTTCTCCCACAGGTCTTGCATTTGTCCTATCCCTGGGCAAATCCGCTCACCAAAAATAGACCAGGGAGCAGCAGCTTCCACCAGGAACAGTCTCTGCACCCGCCTGTCAAAACGGCTGAAGACCAGCTCTTCACATCAGCTGGAGGAGGAAAAGGAACAAGCCTGTAGAGGTCTGCTAGCCCACTCACCTCATTTATCTATATAGGTGTTTTTAGAGAGTAACTTTTTTTTTAAACCATCCTGTTGGAGTGGATTTTTTTCCCTCCTAAATACATCAAAATACATTTCAAGAGTCTTCTAGATCTTAAGTTGTATCCCGAAGCAAAGACATGTTGATAAAAACAAAACACATACCCAGCAACACTCACAATTGAAGCTAAGTGTGTTTCTAAAACCATCTTTGCATTCTCCACCCATACAAGTTCCTTTGGAACCAAAGATTTACTGTGCTGGGTATCAGTGCAAGAAATTTTTTCTTCTAATTTCCTAATCAACACAATCTGAAATATTTTCAGAGACACTGTGGCCTCTAATTTCCACTTGATCAACTCATTTCCTTTCTTAAAGTGAAACAGAAGAAATTAGAACCTAGTATTAGCAGAAACCTCAGAAGAAAAATGAAATTTAATTTGGGAAGGAGAATGGCTTGGTGTTTTATTGCATTAGTGAAAGAAGAAATACATCTACAATCAGAATTACCAGCACACAAGACCAGTGAGTGGGCTTGTTCCCCATGCAGTCAAGAGTGGGAACAAAGGGGGGGGCCCATCGCAAAGCCACACCAGCTCTTCCCAAAGAGCAAGGTAGACCAAAAGACACACCAGGCCATGAAGGCCACACAAGCAAATGAATATGCATCTCAGGACACATCTGAGTGCAAATACGCTCCTCTGCAGGTGTTTGAGAAATTCAGTTGATGTTTGGGCAAGCACACTGTCTCTTCTCATCCAGTGAAGCCATCCACTGATCATGGACTGCAGTAGATCATGCTAACAAATACCTACAGGAGGCCTCCAGCCAGGTATTTGCCTCCTTGTTTTAAAGCTGTGTATCAATACTTACACTGAAACTGCTCATGGTAGGCACGTGCTTTTGCTCTTGCACTTGGAAAGTCTAAATAAGAAGGAATAAAACAAAGATGAGGGAGGGAGTCAGAGGCACAGAAAGGTGAAGTAGTTTGCCCAAAGGTCACACAGCAAGTTGCTGGAAGAGAGCAGAGGACTGACCCAAGCCACCTCACTCTTCATTCATTGCCCCCTCTCAGCTTTTCCCCAACTCCTCCTGCTCACATGGGTTACTGGTGTGATTCTACATCATGTATTAATCTCAGACATGCATCTTATCTTCAAAGGTGGATTCATACATTCATTCTATCAAAGACATTAAGTTAGCTAAAACAGAAAAAAACAATAAATGCATATGCTCTAAAAACCAGTCTAAATCCAGCAACTCAAACTCCAAGCTTGATTCCAAGTTGTAGAGACAGCTTAACATGGGTATGCAAGGAGGAGCCAAAGCCACCATCAGCACATTTTAGCACCATGAGACTTGAAGCACAAGGCCTTGCCATGCTCTGTGGACCTGGGGAGGACCCCCCCACACACCCTTTAAGGAGGGCTGAGCAAGTACTTTCCTCTTCACTAGCTGCCACCCCTGCTTTTCTTTCAGACTGAAAAGAACATCCTGAATCTCCGACAGGATAAGGAAGTTGAAAATTGTCCCCTGTTTGAATTTGAGTAAAACCAAGGAGATCAAAACTAAGATCAAGAGCCAAACTGCATACCCACCTCCTGTAGATATACATTCAAATATTGAACAGAAGAGGAATGTGGCAAGTGATTCAGAAAATGAACCAGGCTTTGAAGAGGACATTTTGCCTTCCTGTTCCTCAAAAGAAGGAAATTATACGCATTGGAAATAAAGTGGTTTCCATTGTAACTTTGCATTTTACTGAAAAGGAGGAGAGTTGCATAATGCATAAGGAGCTTTAAAATTAGACTAAACTTTGGCAGTTCAGATGCTTATCTGTATTATAAACAAACCTCTGAATTTTATATGCCTACCTATTATACACTCCCCAGCCTCCCACAGACTAGGCAAAACAGCAAGTTTTGCTGTCCCGCAGGCCTGTCAACAGCTTCTGGTATCTTTTCAGCCATAAGCTAAGGCATACTCATGCCTCAGGACAGGTCTACAGGCAGCATAAGGTGAAGATGATTTGGGCAGCCAGTGACCAAGATGCATGTCTGTTTTGCAGGGAATTTTGCAGAATTTTGGCAGCCAGAGAGTAGTCCTGCAAAAGCAGGAAATGAGAGCAAGAAACATTCGGCTTTGAGAGGATGGAAAAAGCAAGATGAAGCAACTATATCTTTCCCTACCAAATATTTCTGAGGGACATAGACCTACACTCTTGAGTTGGCACAGGACAGATTCCATTGCATTTCCAAAATCTGCCATTCTGGTGGCTCATTCATGACTGATATGTATCAGAGGAACTTCTACTTAGTATAGCATAATATTTTGAACAGTTTGTGGTTACTTAAAATGCTTTTATTAAATAAGTGATAAACTGGGGCATTTTAGTTATTTTTAACAAATGTCAGGTACACCTTCATCTGGAAAAACAGACAAATATGGTGGTCATTGTGGTACAGCCAATTAAAAAAAACACCAATGTCCTTCTCTGCAAGACTCTTGAGTGATCTGGGTGATGATGGAAGGACTGAGTAAGGCTCTCACAGGGTTTACTCATATCTTGCATTTGTAGGGGGACAGGTACAAACCAAACTTCTCCCAAAAGAGCTTTTCTGAAAGAAGAAATGGTCAGCCTCTAAATCCTTTACTCCTGCCTTAAAGCTGAATAAAACCTGTGAGTAACTTCAAGCTGCTTAAGCTTTATATTGCCCTTTTAATCTGTCAAACATAGGAGCACAGCCATTATCCTGCCACTGGCCCTGAGTGGCCATTGTATAAGTAAAGACTGGATGACTGATAAATGGAAATCCCCCACCTTGGCAGAACTGGCAGAAGACACTGCATTGTGAGGGCCATTTAACAGTTCAGATGTACATTTGGGCATATCCCAAGTTTTTATGCTGATTCATCTCCAACTGAGCTAGATGTCATGTAAGTACTTCTCTTTCCTGCAACATAGCAGTCACTAAATTTTACCAATAACACAATTTTTGCCCAATAAAGAAACTGCTACTCAGATGATATAGGACAGCCTTTCTAGATGATAGACTCATTTATGTCCCAGTGATATTCTCATACCTGGCTCACATAGCTTCTCATTTTGGATTGCTCCCTTTGTTGGGACTCGGAACTCCCGTTACTGACTTTGACACACACAGACTGTCTTTAAAAAGGCACTTGGCTTATGCTGTCTAATGTCTTTTACTATATTTTGCCTTACACAGATGGGATTGCTCATATCTCAGCTGAATGCTATGCTTATACATAGCAGTAGGTACTTGTCTAATGTAGGTGCTAGGACTTCAGGCTCTTAGAGTGCTTTCTTTAAGCAGCTCTTAGGCACAAGCTGCCTTTTTCTTAGGCACTATATCCTTCCTTCCTGGCAGCCCAGATCTGAACATTTGGGGAGGCCAGGACAGACACACTCCTGGAAGAGATGACCAAGGATTATAATGGCTGGGGAATGACATGGGACAGGTCCCAGAGTGATCTCTGCCCTAGCAGGACTGCAACCCCTCCGCTACAGCTACCAACCCTCTTCCTTGCAGGAGCAGGCAGCATGCTATGCAACAACCCAAACTCCATCCCCATTTCATCCTGGGTGTATGTACTGAAGAGTTTCTTCACACAGGTACTGAATTACTGGAGCATTTACCCAACTTGATCAAAAGAATTCCAGCCCTTCAGCTGCAATCATTTGCATGGCCTGATTTTCACAGTTTCACTAATTGTTTTACACATAGATATATACTGGTTTGACATTTGTCCCTGTTAAGTTCATTTTCCTTTACCTTGATTCCCTTTCTGGAGCAAATGCTAACCAGCTTCAAAACAGCAGGAGGTTAAATATCAGCATCCCTGGCAGAAGATATACACAGTGATTATGAAACATTATTCTACACGGGCAAGCATACTGCATATTTTTTCCTGCATAAAGCCTATGATAATCCTACTAAGAGACCAACTGTTTTTACAACCAAGGCTCCACTTAAAGAAAAAACAATCCATAAAGCATGTTCAATGACGCAAAGACTGAGCCCATATCCCAACAAGTTGTTCTGTCAGCAATGACATGATTTAGATGAGTGTCCCTGGAGCTCCTTTGATATGTCCAATGAACAGTGAGTTCATGTCACAGCTTTTTCTCCCACACCAGGAAAGCAGGGGTGGGAACACACATTATCAGGGTCTCTTCTCTACCTGGCTGTAACATAACTTAAGAACTTGGTATATTTGAGCCTCTCCCATCTAATAGGCATGAGAGGTCTCAGCCAGTTTAAAGACTACATAGATTGCATATAGTCAGTCACCCAAAATAATTACACAAGTCTTTTCTTAGGAATCCATGCTAAAATAGCAGGATAATTATCTCATTGTCCATGGAAAAAAGTCAGGGGTCTACAGCATAACTGCAACAATAAAGCCAGGAGAGAACAGGAGACTCCTGGAGAATCACAGCACCAGACTAATTTGGCTTAACTAACATATATTTAGTTTTAATCTCAACTGGAGACCTCCTCTGAAGGGAGAAAGTGAGAAAATCTCTAGTTACAGGAGAGGTTTTGAAGGTACTCCCCCAACAAGAATAATTCTGATAAAGACTGACCAAGTTCATCTTTCACACAGGCAGCACTGTTATGTGACTGACCAGACAACTATTCATATGCTTAGACACATGCTTTAACATTGTGCTAGAACAGAGCCAGAGAGGTTTTTCTTCTCTTGATGAGAGTGGGTATTCAGAAGGGATGAATGAATCCCTGCTGAAAGGGGATGCTTCTGGTTTTGCTCTGCACCCAATTCCTGATCTGGTGGTCCCATCCCTTCCTGCCAAGGCTTTCACCTGGTCCTTTGGTACCCACTATTTTGCTGGGTTAATTTTCTACTAGCTAGAGTCAGACCAACACCTCCCACTGGTACATTAGAGAGAGATAAAAATCACTTGGACAGCAAGAGGGGAAAAAATTGAGATTTCCCCTTTATAAAAATCATAGAATCATTTAGGTTGGAAAAGACCTTTAAGATCATCAAGTCCAACTTAATCTGGCACTGCCAAGTCCACCACTAAACCATGTCCCTAAGCACTTCATCTACCCAGCTTTTAAATACCTCCAGGGACGGGGACTCAACCACTTCCCTGAGCAGCCTGTTCCAGTGCGCCTGACTACCCTTTCAGTGAAGAAACATTTCCTAATACCCAGCTTAAACCTCCCCTGGTTCAACTTTATGAGGCAATTAGGCATGTTGGATCAGTTCAGATTTTTCACGAGTTCTCTCCCAGACTGAACTGGAAGATGATCAAGCCCAAGCCAAGCAGGGGTGTCCCTCTTACCTTATGAAAGCATACTAAGCCAAAAATCACTGTGTACTCAAGTAGGGTGGTGGAGATGAGATTGTTGCTGCCTGTATCCAGGCCTTGGAAAATTTTTTTTTTTTGAAGATGCCAAATGCTCAGTTGTTCTGGCCTCCCTCTCAAAAGGTTTCCAGACAAATCATAAGTAATTTACATTTTTCTCAACACTAGCCCACCACTGAGTAGCAGGCCTGTTTTAACTAGGTTGGAGGGAATAGAGGAGCTCATCATCCACACTCATTTGGCTGATAATTCAATAATAATAGAGGGCTGAATTAACAGATGAAGGCAGATGGGTTTATGGAATAGGGAGGGACTGAGAGAGAGGTTATGTTGAGAGAGCAGAAGGATTGGAAAAAGATCAACCAAAAATGGGCCAGCATGTTAAGCCATATGTCTCTTCTAAACATTTTTTCTGCTCTTGTTGTTTGATTGTCACAGTGCTTCATAACTATCTGTTATTTTGTTCTGAGATTTTCAGGTTTTTTTTTTTTAGGCAATGCTTCTCAAGAGTCCAAACAAGCAACACCATGCACACTCCATTTTGTGTGGGGTGAATACCTTTGTTGTTTTTACAAACATGTAATCACAATAATATGAATACAGCTATAATAAGCACAGATCCACAGCCACCCTCAGTAGTTCTGCAACATCACATCCACCTCCCCATGCAAATACTGTGGAGATAAGTCTGGCATGGGTTCAATTGCCACTGTCTTCCCTCATCTGTCAATCTATCCTACTAATAAAAGGAAAAAGAAGTGGGTATCCACTTAAATAGCATATCCCTTCCAATTGCAGCCAAAAGAACCTACCATGAAATGTCTTAATCACTCAGGACAGACATCTTGACTTTATACACAGACCTCTACAACATTTCTGACAGCCTTTGACTGATATCAACCATGCCAGGTTTAAACTTCAGTGACCAATAATAAAACACTACCTTGAATCCCCACCCCAAGGCTAGCAAAATTAAACTAAGCTGTCTGGTGCTCAAATGCCTAATTTTTCCACACCTAAAAACATAGCAGTTTTCTTAATAAATTGTTACTTTAGCGAATGGAAGAAAAGGACAACAGGAAGACAAAAGCAGTAAGATACAATGCCTCTCCCAAAGTTGCATTATGATTGTTGACAACCTTCCTCCCTAGCACCCTAGTGTAGCCATCTGGCTGTTTCTCCATTTTCTGCACTATCACTCCCTTTTCAGTTTGCAGTCAGCAGGTCCCAGGGCTTTGTCACCTGAACAGCAGGATAACAAGGCTTTATCCAAGCTGTTGCTGGCCCTACAGCATTAGCTGCTCCTCCCGGCCACAAGTGCTACCTGCCCTCCTGGTTAAACCCTGCACCCCTCTTTGAGCCCTGCCTGCTCCTGCAGCTCTGCTCTTGCCCTTGCTCTGCCAGCTCTTCTAGCTAATCATAAAAGCTTTGGTTGTAGCTACTGCTCTTTTCTATCGGCATTTCAGCTCCAAGGTCTCTGCAGACATAGCAATTCCTTTTAGTCCCCAGCCCCAGACTGACACCTGAAATCATGTGGACAAACTTTAAATTATGCCACCATATCACTGTACCTGCTGGATACTGAGAAACTACTACTCCGTATACATAATTTGCCTACCTCTGCCTTTGAACAACAAGTGAAATGACTATGACAGCTCTCATGTAGGAAGATTGAGGGCCAGGTTTACAAAAGTTCGATATACCAGCTTGCAGGAGTTCTTTGGCATCTACAAGGTTTACAGAGCACCTTTTCCTGCCTTTAAATGCTCACGCAATTTCTGATCTCTAGTTACAACCACCACATACATATACAAGGAATTCTTGCTGCAGAAAAGTCCCTAAGGTTTTCAAGCATAGCTCCCTTTTCTTGTAAGTTGTATGAATTACACCAGGGATGTTCATTAGCCCAGCAAACATTTCAGGAGTTTTAAATTTAAAGGTCAGCCTAAAAAAAAAATCACAAGCAATGCTTTTATGCTCAGTGAGAAGTACAACTAATTCCTTTGCTTTCAGCAGTTTGTCTTTTTAAGATATTACCATTAGGCATTAGCTGTCTCAGTAAAAGCTAATGACTAGACACATAGCAAAGTTATATCCATACATAAACAAACATGTGTGTTATGTACCACTGAAAAATACATCAATACAAGAGAAACATCATGTCTACTGCATGTACACAAACACAGTACAAATCCTGTCTTCTCATGAATACTGTTGCTGTGAAGTAGCAGCAAAATTTAGGCCTCAGCAGTTCTGTGCAGTGTGAGTTACACCTGGGATTTCCTTCTGTATTTATGCTGGGCACCTTTAATCCTATCTGTTCTCTGAGGCACAGTACTGAGGAAGTCCACATTCACAACTCCAGTTCACATCCAAGGTAAAGTTTAAGAGAAGCTACTCCTTGCCCAGCAGCTCTACCTCGAGCCCAGCATCAGGGAGTCAGCGAGGGTGCACGTCTGGTTTGCACAGTACTAGCGGAGACTGTTCTCTATAGGGAACTCAGCAAATGAGCTGTTAATAATGCAGCAGCCTTGCAATTCAGCTGTATTGTCTCTGCAAAGCTAACAGGAGTAAAAAGCAATAAAACTGTTTTGACACTGTTAGCAGATGTGACTGACTACACACTGTTCTATTAAGTAGGAGTTGCACATGTTACATTCTAAAACGAAACTATACACAGTTTGAAACAGAAGCAGGGACAGAATTATGGACAAATCATATACAGACAGCAGCTTAAGTCCCCTGGGAGCCATGTGTACAGGGCAAGCATCTAGGATTGATTTCTGAGCCCTGAAAGTCAGTATAAGTGGTGTACCAGTGTCTCTACAAACTACCAAAACACCTGCGAAGAGTCACCAGACATTATAACTGTGTAGTTGTAATGGGGCTGTTCCCAGGTTCTCCTGTCCCTGGAATTCCTCTTCCTTTTGTGGCATCAAGGGAAGGGATGGTCTACACTGCAGTCCCATCTCCCCCATCACAGTTCACTCTTGTGCAAGAAGGAAATTGCATTGCAGTGATTCTTTCTGTAAGACTAATGATAGAGTACTTGCATTTTCCTGCCAACATAAGAGATTTTTTTTACAGAAGGGACAAGAGTAAGTGCCAGGAGCAGGGTCTAAATCCAAGGTAAAAATGGCATCTGGTGGGAAAAGGAGACTTGATCCAGAAAGTGATATTAGAGGACAACTGACACATGAGCAGGAAGAATGTTGTAAGAGTCACTGAACACCCAGAGCTTGAGTACATTCATTAAAGTGTTCTTCTGCCTTTGCTATCTTCCAGTCTTAAAAGTATTTTAACCTGCAGTTGAAATAAGCATTATCCCTGTAGGGCCAAATTCAGATATATCACACTGCTTTATATCTAGAATAATTCATTACTGAGACCAGAATCTGTCCCTAATTATTATGAAAAAGTATCAGTATCAAAGTTCCACATTACCTTGTTTGAGATACACACAGAGGAACAGACTCTCAATTCCTACCTAAGCACCCATTCTAGTGTTCTTGCACTTCCCAGCCAAGAAGAAAACTATTGCTGGTTTCAGTTTTAATATTTGAGATAAGCTGTAATGTAACTCTAACATTTCTTAATGTTTTTTTAATGCTTTTTTAAAAGTCTAAAAAAATTAATTTCCTTGTGATGAATATCTCCCAGGCTTCATACTTCAGAGCTGGGATAAGGAAGCAGCTGAAAGGAGGATGTCTGGCTTCACTGTAATCCAATGATTTTCCATAGAGCTTATACACATCTGGCCATAGATAATGTTGTGTATATAATCAAAGCATTTAAAGAAGAGAGAGCAAATACAGTTTCCGCCAGTTAGCCAGAGCTGTCTAGACAACATCTATGTAGATGAGAGTTCCTTGTAGACTTCAGGACTCATCTTTTGCCCATATCAAAACTCTCCAGCGTGTAGGGTGGCACACGTGTTCTCAGCTGTGGTTTAGTATGGCCAGAATTTATCCTACAGCAATTTTTCAGCTGCAATCCATTGGCCTAGAGCACTACTCTTCCACACAAATTTTCCTCAGTTTACAAACTCACATTCCTTGCTGTCACTGCAGGTTGCTGCTCCCGGGAAGCCTGGGGCAGCTAACAGGAACACAGCTTTTCCTGGCAAATGGTATCCCACTGGCAGGCTTTTTTTTTTTTTTGGCCAAGCTGATCAAATCCTAAGTCTGACTGACCTACAGAAAGCTGCAACATTTCTCTTGGAAAGTGACTCCTACCAAAAATAACACACTACCAAAAATAAGATTCATAACGCAACATCCCTTTTACTCCTGAAGCTAGCTGAGACGCCCTGCCTGATGTTCAGGCACTTCTGGGTAAAAGTGCAAGAGCCTTAGGACAGGAGTTATTTTTTCTATAGCTACTTTAAATAGTATGGTGTTATTTTTAGTTTTACTGTACTCTTATGCTGTTTAAAATTGTATTCTTTTAAAATAACCTCTGCAGTACCAGATTCCATGCTGTGGAAGGAAAATTGAGTTAAACTTCACACTCAATAACCATATAAATCTGATGCTTTATACAAAATATACCATGCATCCAATTATTCTTCTCTCAAATTTCTCATTTGATCAAAGTGTTTCTGATAATTTTCAGCTTTTACCCAAAATAATATGACTTATGACACCCAATATAGGTCAAAGGAAGCAAACTAAATATAATCAGGAATACATAAAGGGAAAGGCTTCTTGCAAAAGAACACCATAATCATTATGGTGTTATTTTAACCAGTACCCAGCATCAGTAATAGAATTCTCCTTTCCACAGCACTGTATTTTTGTCCCATAGGAAAAATGATTGTTTCACCCATTGTTGGAATACAGTAGAAAAATACCACAAGCAGATGACAACAGATGTCTGGTGACCATGCTGCAACTCCAGACACTGGCTCCGTCAGACTTCCCATGTAGCCTTGGGTAAATACTTCAATCTACCTACTGTGTCCGTTCCTTATGTGCAAAAATGAAAAATATAGCTTTACCCAGGGAAATGTCACTAAGCAATAAAACAAAGGATTGCAAGAGTGTCAGGGCAGATGTATGTTATGAACAGTGAGGATCATGGAAGTGCTTGGACAGACAGGACACAGACTGAAGTGCACAACAGTACAGAAAATTAACATTTTTCAAGGGTATTAACAAGGTAAACAGTGTAATTAGTTTGGGGGGGCAGACCTTGCCTTTCAGGGTCTGAAAATGAACATATTACATACTGAAGATTTTTAGTTTCTGGTATTCTTACGGTAAAAATTTATACCACAGGAAAAGAGATTGCTTCATGACCTCTCATAATATTCCCAAGTATCCAAGAAGAAAACAAATGACAGGCACAAGCTGCAGAATTGTAATTGAAAAATAAGCATTACTGACTTTTTCAGTTCTCCAGTGGCAGATCCCTTACCAATTAACTGGGTAGTTCCAATTTCACTAGCTTAAACCCTCTTGATTTATTGGAGTTATCCCAGATATGCCCAGCTGTATTAGAGGACAAGAACAGGGAGTACATATAAACTCTTCAGTGAGAAGTGAAGGGTAGTGACTGAGCTATCCAATCCCTGGTTTTTATTGTAGTATTTGAGCTCTTTCAATTGATACAGACCTACAAATCTCAAAAAAACACAAACCTGGATACAAGCAGGAGCACCACTGATGTAGAGATCTTGATTCTGAAAGTTTCCAGAGCGAACAACTAATGCAACCTCACTAAGCCAGGCAAGTTAAACAGTGGAATTTTACTTTCTTCAGTTGGATGTGTTATTACCAGACTACCAGATGACCAGATAGGAGTCCTTCAGAAGCACAACTGCTAAAGCAACATATCAGTGGCAGAGCATTTATTCCCTTTGCACTTTGGGGATTTTTGTGGGTTTGCTTTTTGTTAGTCATGATGATGTTGATACTTCTGCTCAGTGGCTATTTGTGATTATCATCCATATGGAAAACACAGTCAGAGAGGATCAGACCAAAGGCCAGCTAGCCAGGTATCTGCTTTCTGACTATTGTCAGGAGCAGACAGGCAAAAACCAGAGCAAACAGGGTAAACGCCACATGCAGTGCAGACCTTTGCACTTCGTAACCCAGTGATGCAATTTCATAGATCCTTTATGTTCATATAAAAATGCTGAAGTCTGTACATAGGTGTGCTTATTCCCTTCAACCCAGTCTCTGCAAGTATGTGCATCCCTCTTGCATGGACATGGGTGTTGCCATAATTCCCTTCTTCCTCTGGACATTCTAATGTTTCATGGAGAACATACAAAGATATCCAAGGACCTACCCAAGGATGCTTTCCTGATATTCTAGAAGTGTATAGAAGAAAGTGTTTCTAAAGAGAATAGCTAAAAAAATGCATCAGATTCTTGCCTTTCTTTCCACTGCCAAATTCCTGTCTCAGAGACAGGATCCTATAGAATTTCTAACATGGAAAGCTTTACAGCAAAGATTCAATAGACCCCCAACTGCCAGGAATTATTTGGATTATGGGGATGTCTGGGACACATCACAAAACATTAGCAGAACAGGGCACAGTAGCTGAGCTATTTCTAGGAGACAACGAGGGGTGAGAGAAGAAGAAAACCCTGTCAGTAAAATCCTGCTCATTTTAATGCATCACATTCTGAACAGAAACCTAACTGGTCCACATAGCAACTTACTTTTCAGTTTGCCTGTGTATGTTGATTAAAATCTTTTCTTAGGCTAGGATATTACAGAATACATCTACAGATATCTAAAAATACTTGCAGTGCTGTTTACTGTACAGGAATTATTTTATGTACATGTTCTTCCTAAACAGAGCCATCCTGTGTAATCCATTGTTGTCATTACTACCCAATCTGCTATGTCTCATAATACTTTCCTAATCAGGATGTGTCCTATTTTATGATTAATCCACAGGAGATATTTGCAAGTGTTTTCTCTGAAGTACCTCTTTTTTAATCCTTTCTCAAAATGTTTTCTTAAAGTATATCACAAAATAAAGATGTGGAAGCGAACAAGCTTCAGATTCAAGACCAGCTTTTACAAGGCTAACTTTTCATGACTCGACAACCGTCTTGTTTTGGGTTATGATTGTGCATTTTGGATTATGCCACCTGATCACTTCAACACTTGTTTCATAACTCTTAATTCATTATGAAGAGATGTGCTAATAAAGTAGGGAAGTTGAAAGTATTTCTTTGTATTTAAACAATTTGAAAAGTTTCTTTGGTCCTAAAGAAAATATAAGTTTGGGATAAGCTTATTGTTTAATGGCTTAATTTTTATTTGAAAAAAGCTTTTATTAAGTATAGGCAAATAGCCAGCCCAGAAGCACTACATCTAAACATATGCTGTTAAAGTAAAAGATACAACACTGACATTTTACTGATTATGGATCTTTTCCTGATTATTGATCCTCTGTATTATTTCCTTAATTATCTAGCATCATGGCTACAGCTCACATTGCAGTCTGTTTCAATAGGCTTGAATTCTGTCTTGACATTTCATTTACTGACAAATTCCAGATCACAGAGGATGCCACTGCTATTTCCTACTTTCATATACATGCAATTCTTGCACTTGAACTGTTCTAGCAAACTCAAATTGAACCAAGCTAGCAGTTGCCCTTTGTAAAAAGAACTGTCCTTGAGATATGGCTATCATGCAAAGTCAGTGACAGGGGGATAGCTGAGGAAATAATGTGTTATAACGAGAATAGGACATTATTCTCCAAAGTTCAGAGCAACCCTTTGCCAAACAAGAACATAGTTTTTTAAGCAATCCTTGTTATTACTGACTCACTCAAGAACCAATCAATTTACCTCAGCAAGGAAAGGTTATTTAGAAAGGAATACAGTGTTCATAGTCTTGGGAAAAGACTTTGAAAGTCATAGCTACAGAGCAACAACAGCCACTGCTCAGGCTGCATGAGAAAGTGTTCAAGTGACCCTATTCACTGCCTGGAAAGGCAGCATACTTTTATAGCAACCTTATGTAGGGTCAAGAAGCAACCTGTCAAAAGATAAAAGTACACTGTGAAATACCTAGCGGATGTTACAGTCATTGAGCCTTCTGACTCAGCAGTGATACACACCGCTGCGTGCACTTCAGAATTTCCTCTAGCATCTTAGTGGTTTAAATGAGTGTGTCATGAAATACTGAATGAGTGTCGCTGACACTCAATTTGAACAAAATAACAGCTTTGATGTAGTCCTGCATCTACTCTATTTCCCTCCTGAGCATTCCCTCTGCAGATCCATTCCCTGTAAACAGCATACACATTCCGATTGTCCCAAGTGGACATTTCATAGTTGTAGCATAGGAAAAAATATCACATGAAAAAGAGATTAGAAGAGTTCTGGAATGCCAAAAAAGTTTGGCAACTCAGGTGGAAAATGGAAATGGTCTATTAGCACTGAAATGTATCATCCTTTCAAATACTGCATGCAAGTGAAAGGGAGGACCAAAAGCAGAAGCCAAGATCTTGGTCAAAACCAGTCCAGGAACGCAATACAGAGAAGTCCATACTCAGATGTAAGCACATTTTAAATGGCCTTGCATTCTGTAAGGAGCAACTTTCAAACAAATTGTACTCAGCTGCACATATGCAACAGAAAGCAGAGCCCATATAACTACAGGTCACAGTGAATCCCAGGTGCAGTACACTCTACTTATATTTTCTGATCCTGTGGTAGAGGCATGTCCAGATACACAACACCCAGCTCTTTGGTCAATCTGACATCCAGTGGGACAGGAACAGTATATCCCACAAAGCTAGTTATGCTTTAAAATCCATTAGAGTATTTCAGGTGCACAGGTAAGATGAAAGTGTGTGGCAGAACCGTGGAGCCGTGACTGTCACCATTAACAGCTCCCCATTAAGGCAGTTGAAATTATGTACCCGCTCCAATTTCCTTTATACTTACATTTGTGTCACAGATAAGTATAAATATGCCAGAAGTAAACCCTTGAATCTAAGAACTTCCAAAGGATTTCTACAAGCAAACAGCAATGCAGTGGGCTTGCCTGAAAATACTTAAAGTTATTGGTTTTCTTTAAAAAGTGCAAACTTTGCAAGAATCCTCTCTCTTTACAATGTCTCAAGGTGAACCCCCTCACATGGAAAACCCCTCCAATCCCTTTCCCCATTAGCTTTGCATTTGCACCATCTCTGGTCCACTTCTGCAACTGCATTTTCTTTCCTTTGCTGCTTCAAAACATCTCTGCAGAGGGCTGTTCTACAATTCCATCTTTGTGAAGATGGAATAATGAAAGCTTCAAACTTTCCCTCCTTAAGGTGTTAGATCACCTGAAGTATGTTATCTCCACAGGTGTCCCTGATTCAGGAAAAAAGAAAAGGAAGAGCAACAGGAGTATTACAAGGAAAAACAAAGAGAAAAAAAATCATGTCCTTACACAGTTTTCTTGAACATATCCCTTAAGTAGGAGATACCCCTCTTAGAGGGATTCAAGCAAAAATCTGTGTCACAATTTGTCAGCTTCCAATAAATATGGATAAGTAGGTCTTGATAGGAACTGATAAATGGGGAAATAACCTACTAACACAATTGTAGAATTTAATACTCCTATTTCTTGGTCATTAGACTGACATTTCAGGAGGAGGGTTGGGGATAAGGAAGAATAAAGATGCTCAGGAACACCTGCTGTTATCCTGTCAGCTAATCAATTGGGGGTTAGGCTGGACTTTAAGACAACAGTCAATCACACCAAGAACCTGTGTTTTCCTGCCAGAATAGCATTAGAATAATATGTAGGCAGGTGACTTGAGCTCTGCATACCACACAAGTCTGACTACAGGAAGCAGTCTCTCTCCAGCATCAGTTTCTGCCATCCTTCAAACCAAGTAAAACTTTGTCACAACACTACCTGCCCTGTGCAGATGCAGAAGTAAGATTTTCTAACCTCCCCTTAGGAGGAGAGTGTCAGGAAGGTCTAAGTCTTTAGCCCTTTCCTCTCAAAATTCATGGCCCAGATATCCTCTAGGTCCAGAACTTCCCTATTGTTGCTTTGATACACATTATCATAAACTAAATGCCCCAAAAAAGTAACGTTAGGATTTTAATATTTCAGTAGCTATTTAGGGCAGAATAAGTGAGCATTTTTATACACAGATACCAGTTTGTACAAGTTCATTCCAGCTGGATATGCTGGAACAGAAATTGAGAATAGCATGCTAGCCAGCCCACAGAGCCTTAAGATAATGGAGAGCTGCGAAGCAAGTGCAAACAATGGTAATGTGAAGTTTGGTTAGCATCTTAGACAGCTTAAGTATCCTTCCAGTAAGTGACTGTGCTGAGGCACACAATGTAGCCAAGGTCATGCAGAAAGTTGGCAGAGAAGTTGGAACAAGAGCCTAGAAGTTCTAATTCTCCTGAGAGATACTTCGTTTTCCTCAGATAGCATTTTAAGTCAGACAGATGAGAAGTTTTGAAAATATTGCCTATTTTTCTAAGACATACAAAAGCCATACATATATTTCTTTCTTTTTTCCTTCAGCATGTTCTTTGTGTCTCAAAATCTGGAGATTTGTTGTTTAATTCTAGCTTACAATGTAGTATTGCAAGAGATCATAAAATTGTTGAAGTCAAACCAAATCCTATACCAGTTTAGAGAGGCAAATCCTTTATGGACATCAGTGGTACTGATGATGCAATTAAGGTGAGTGGGATTTAGCCCAGTATAGATGCACTGAAGAACAGCACTGCTACAGCAGCTGGGACTTGAAAACACCATAGGAACGGATAATATATTGGAAAAACTATTTCAGGTTTGCATTTGTTTTTCAGGTTATAATTAATAGGGAAGCCTCTTTAGGCATTTTTAAGATGTCCTAACTACTGTTCATGGGAATCAGTTTGTAATTACAATTCTTTAACTCTGCTAGCAAAGGATGTGTATCACAGACTCCCATTGATATTTGTTAGTTTGCTGCCTCACTAGATTATCCAAGGCATAACAAGGTATTTTCATCCCTTCTGTTGCTTTATTTGATGAAAATGCAATTTTCTTCCACCAGTCATAGTACTGACATGTAACAATAATGGCTCATAAGACTACTTTGTGATACATTTGTCATAACCTATACTGCAACCACTCAGCTCATTTGTCAGAAAATTATACAGACAGCCAATTTTAAAACCTCCAGTAGCTTCTGTGATTATCAGCTAGAAAAAATTTCAAGCTGTATTTTTAAGCTATTTTCCACAGTCTCCCTCCCTGTCATTCTTAAAGACTTAGTCTCAGCTTCCTCAGCTTTTATCTTAATTCTTCAGGAAACAACCCCAGAATTTGCTTTTCTCTTGTCCTTCCCCTTTAAAACACAGACTAGTATACTTGGAAGTACAGTCTATCACATTTGGCTTTAGAGCATTTGGAGACAGTAATAGAGAAGGCCCCTGCACACAGTACTTCATATGCAAGCTAAACAACTGAGGATGTCAGCAGCTGCTTTGAAAGCCCACAGCATGTGGAGTATTTGTGTGGAAAAGGGAACACAGATTTGGACTCTCCTGCTTAGATTCGCCCTTCCTCAAGTCTGGCAGTGTGCTCAGCAGAGGAGCAGGGCTGCCCAGACCTGTCCTTGCTCCACCCCAGCTCCAAGCCGGAACACCACAAGCTCTGCCAAGGCACTGCAAAGAGCCTTTGGGAACAGAGCCTTTGCATCAGTTTGATATGTTCAGATGGTTCAGACCACAGGTAGAGCAGATCCCAGCCTGCCTCCAGAGAGCTAAGCAAATGGATTGTCCTACAGTGTAATCTAGTTTAAGCACAGATATCATTCAGACATAAGAACCCAATATTTGGGGCACAAGGTTGTTAAGGATACTCAGTCACATCACTGGCTGATATAAATGCAGCAGGTACAATTTGCCTATACCTCAAGCTGAGTCCATTACAGATTTGGGCAATAGTGTCTAGTATGCTTATGTTACTTTCTTCAAACATTCTTTCATAGTCCACAAAACCCACTCATGTATCAGGATGCACCAAAAGTATTATAGCAATGGTACTTCAGTCTCTCTCCATCCTTCTGGGAATCCTGAAGTATGTTTCAAAAGGCTAAAAACATTTTTGATTAAAAATAATTCATGTCAGCATAACTCACGGGATGCATACAAAGGTAATGCACAGTTCCAGGATACAGCACGTGTAGACACAAGGTAGCTAGGTTATATGTAGCAGCTACTATAGATACTGAGTTAAAAATAAAATGCTATTGGTGAGCCAGACACTCTCTTCTCAAAGTCTTATAAGGGAAGGATTCCTGAGAGGCCAAGTATTTCTACAGTCCTAGCATTTCATATCTGATCTATTTATTCCATCATCAGAAGTGACTTAAGAACACGACAACCTTAAATCCATTTGCCCATACGATCTCAAAATGAACTGGTGCAAAAGCCTGGGGTGAAAAGGGACCTAGGTTATTTCAATCAGTGATATCTAGAAGCACAGAGAGCTTCTACCACCACATTCAGAGTGCAGAAAGCCTGAAAGCTTCAGGTCTTTGACAGTCACAGAACCTTTTCATGAAACACCACAGCTCATCCCCAGCGGTGACACATTAGACACCAGGCTTCTGCGCAAGCCCTCCTCCGGACTGAGGAGTGCAGGAACCAAACTGTGCTTTCTACCTTGGGAAGGCTCCCTCTGGATCATGATAAAACAAAACATATGCAGCCTTCTTCGAAATGGGGATAGGATTAGGGGCTCCATACCACTGCTTTATGTGAAGAATTGATAGAGACCTGAATGAGTAACAGCTTTCAAAGCTCTGGAGGTGGAGCTCTGCTCTAGTTCATGCCTG
The DNA here is from genome assembly GCF_965183815.1 of Platalea leucorodia. Classification (NCBI taxonomy): domain Eukaryota; kingdom Metazoa; phylum Chordata; class Aves; order Pelecaniformes; family Threskiornithidae; genus Platalea; species Platalea leucorodia. Next base: position 110,960,145 of record NC_138823.1, read on the forward strand.
AATAAATCTGGATGCAGCCTTAACACTATAAGGTCTGTTGCTCCCTACAGCAGTTCAAGTGAATTTTGCCTATTCACTGCCTACAGAAGGTGCACCAACACAAAAGAGCCACAAGTAATCTATTTGGACAAGAGCTGCTGTAACAAGTCACAAATTCTCATCACACCTTTGAGCCACACCATTAGCTCCAGGATACACACTGTTTTCAGAGCGGTGAGATGCAGCCTGTGCCTCTGCAGTCCTAGCTACCTGTCAGAAATAAAGGGTGTTTCCTGTCCCTCTTTGGAAAGATGGTTATTTTAGAAACTGTCTCTGAAGACCTCCAACTACATGAGTAAGATGTGCAATCACTAACACAGATGTTACCCCTCCCCTGGATATGTCTATATTTACACACCAGGCAGGTGTCCTCTTGAACTGGCACTAGAACGCAATGTGTGGTGCTCTAACCTTTTGGACTATTCCTGTAGAAACCCTGCTCCAGCTTCTTGATGGATGTGGCATCACATCTTGATTTTCTTTGATAGAATTGGCATTGCATTTTTTTTGAATGGCACAGCTAGCTGAATAGCAATGTGTTGCCATTGTAACATAATTTACAAAGTTTTGTGGTGTTTGTTTGCGTTTTTTTTAACCCCTAATCCTCAGATCATTGTACATTAAACCAGGACCCAGCTTTTCAATTATTAGTGATTTTGAATGCCCCATGTGAGGCAGTTTGAAGGATCTGGTTTAGCCAAACAGGAAAACGTTCAACACAATGCAAAATACAGAAGCACTAAACCAGACACTTCTGGAAACAGAAGTCATCTGAAAGAAGCACCGTAATCACTTGCTGATGATACATCACAGGATTTCCTTCTTTAGACAACTTTTACTCTTATCATTCAGCTTTACTTGTATATATTACTGACAGCTTTGCAATGCTACTTCATTGTCTGTAGTAAGTCTTGCAGATCTCCCTGCAAGCATACTACTGGTAATAAAAAGATCATTCCACTTATTTAGCTGCATGGAAAGGTGGGATTAGACAGTTCCTTCCTTGGCATCATGTACATAGCTTGGGTGGAAAAGTGTGGTTTAGATAATTAGATTAGATTCTTACCTCCATTAGCCTAGCAGTATCCTACATTACCTGTGGCAAGTTTGTAGCAGCTAAGGACCAGCCCAGTGAATTTTAGCAAAGCATTTAATTAATCTGGGACAGATTCATACTCCTAGATCTCACTACTGATTAAAAACATGTAGCAGCCAATAAGTGTTGTGTTTAATAAGCACACAAATGCAAGGTTAAAGCAGCACATTAGTTTGACTACCATTTTGTCACTCATTACTGCAATCTTGTTTTCTTCAGTAGCACAAGGTTTTGTTTCTGGTCATGTCTAAAAATACGCAGCCCCAAAAGCATTGCTTCCTGGAAGAGCAGTATGGCTATGCAAACCAGTGACCTTTTTGTGGCTTTCACAGCAATGACAGTAGCTGTGGGCTTCCAAGTGGGTTCTTTTTTTTGTAGCTCAAGAACTCTAATTCAGCTTTTAGGTACCAGAGGTTGGTTAATAAAAAGCAAGGGTTTACATGGACACTTATGCAATTGGTTTCTGGAGCTTTTATGCCAGAAGTTGTTTCATGTGAAAGGAAAGAGATTTAGTTTGACATTTGCTGTCATGAGGGGGAACTAAGTGATGGGGTAAGCTGGTTCAGAACTCAGTTGTGCAGGAAATCTTGTCCTTTCTGAGGATATAGTGGGACTTAGTCACCAGGCCAAGCAGAATTGCCACTAGAAAGAGAAGTCCCCTTTTTGGGTGGGAACAGAGACAGCTACTTTTTCCACAACATAAACAGAGTATAATCAGAACTTAAGCTGCTCCTTAGGAAAAAAAAAAATCTTCAGATTTATTTCTCTACCCTCCCAGGTGCATTTTCCTTTCCTGAGAACAACTTCCTTTGTTCTCAACATCAGAAAAATAATGCCAATATACAGAAGAAGGTCTGGAGAATAGCAAAGATGGGGAGTGACTAGGCTGACCCAGCCATGTGGGCAAAAGACAGGGAGCTGCCAATACCAAAGGAGAATAAAACATTTCAAAATCAGGAGAAATTTAGTAAGGCAAGAAATCCAGACAATTCACTTAGAAAACTACCATGATGTTCTGTGCATGTTGGGCCAGTTCTGCAGCTGGGTCATTAATGGAATTAATGATCAATATTAGCCAAGGATCTGTCCTTTTACTTTTTGATTTAAATAGAAGACTCTCAAGGAAGGCGATTTGAGTTTGCATGCAGACTGTGGATACGTGATCAGCATATACAGTATCAGAGCATGCAGATCAAAATCCATTTTCAAGAACAATTAATTGCATTTAAAAGTCACATTTGAAAAAAATCAGGTGTTTAGAAATGGTTTTATTGGCAGAAGTAGTATTTAAAAGAAATATATATCCCATTTAAGCATGAGGGTTCTGGATCTCACCCTTTTCCTGAAATAGTTCATACTGCCTGTCTAGAAGAGTGGTCCACTGCACCTTCTTCCACTGGCAGAAGCTAGCCTACATGACTGACATCGCCCAGGCATGCTGGGAGCATGTTTGTGCTGTTAAGATCCTGAGGACAACCACACTGGGTCAAACAAGATCCACCTGTATCCTGTTTTCCCAGCAGTGGCAGATGCTCAGGCAGGGCCACAGATACCTCCCTTTAGACCTCAGAGCAAGGTATTATCTTCCACTGTTCCCTCTGTGCCCCTATAGTCATGTTACCTCCCCAACCTCCCAGCTCCCTTCCCTTCACTACATTGTGCTACCTTCCCCCACTTCTCCAAACAGCAGATTTATTTTCACTGAGACTTAGCAAGAGCAGTGTAGAGAGCTGCTCCTCCCTATCACTTGCCTCTTAAGACTCTCACTTCAGGAAAAATTAAAAGAAACATGTCAAATACATAGTAATCCTTTTTCCAAGTGTGCCCCACCAACACAGTAAGGAGTCCAAGGACTTCTGGAGCTGAAAAAAAAATCTGTGTTGACACCATTATGCCCAACATCTGCAGCTAGTCTTGTTCTCATCGCTTTTCTTTAGCCTTTCTCTACTTCTGGCCTCTGTAGCATCCTCTACCAATGAATTCTGCCACTTCACTATGCCCTCCTCAGAAAAGTACTTCTCCTTTTTAAAGCCACTCTCCATCAGAAAAGCCTGATGAGTAGATATGAGTAGACATTCACTGCTGACTCTCTCCAACCCGCCCATGACTATAAATCTCTACCACATCCTTTCTTCAGCTTGTGAGAGAAAACTAAAGAATCTCAATTTGTACCTCCCTTTAATGGAAACAGTTCCGCAGCAATCCTTAAGTTCCTTGCCCATACCTTTTCCAACAACTGGCTCCTCAGAGCAGTGGCGAGATCTGCAGATCTGCACACAGCCTGCAGGCACACCACAGTATCTAATGGCATGATGTTTGCTGGGTTTGCTCACAGCTCCTTTCCTACCAATTCTTAACAGTTGATTTGATTTTTCACTACTTCTGTCACTTCCACAGAAGTCTCCAGGGTAATACCTGAGCAGCAGTTACTGGGAGCTTATTTTTCTTGCAATACTTACACTATAGGGATTTCTTCCTCCTATCCTATTGCCTTCCCTATCCTAATAAGTCAAATACTGTCAAGCATCAGTATTTTTATGCCTGACCATGAGCCCCAGCCTGACCATGAGCCCCAGCCTGTTTATCTGCAAACTACTGACTCTACCTTGGTGTCCCCTCAGAGCATAGAAGGAGCCCTAAGAGAAAAGGGCTGTTGTTGTAGGTCCAGCCTCCACTAGAAGTTGACTTGCTGCCACTGTGCAGCATGGATAAGCCAGACAAACACCAGAGAGGCAGAAAAACTAATAGCCTTAGACTGCTTTCAGTTGTTCTGAGTAGTACCAGTTCCTTGCCCATCTTTCATGCATTAGTACTGAAGGTAGCTTCAAAAAACCTCAATCTACCTGCCAGGGAAATAAGTGAGGAATATTCACATGGTCAAAGTCCACATGTGCAGAGCTATGCCTCTACATATACTGTAGCATCAGTTTTTTAATTATCTCATCTGACCTCCTGCATAACACAGGCTATGGGACTTCACTGAATTACTTCATGTTCAAATTAGAATTTAATCTTTCAGACAAGCCTTATTCTTTACATAAAAATGCTCAGAGAATTCACAACAGGTTGGCATCAGCAGTATTCAGAATCAGAATACATGCAACTTTTACTGTTGCTGTTGACATTTCCTATGGCCTTGCTTGCTAGACTGAGTCGTCCTCTAATTCTAGTTTCGGTTCCTGTTAACCTTTGCTAAGCTAAAGGGACTAAGCTCCAGGACTCTTACTATAAATCTTACTTTCTAGCCCTTCCATCACTCTCATGGCTCATCTCATCTCCCAATTTCTCAGCATCTCTTGGAAGGACATCCTATATTTTGACATACTTAAATGGCAGAACCACCCTTGCCAGCATAACAGCTACTCTATCCTCACAGAAGAGTCCTTGCTTTTACTCTTGTTTTTCAAGCAGATCTGTAGAAGCTCTTTGATAACAGCATCTGGAACGCATTTGGAGCTTGCATTCAGCTGACTGAACTTTCCTCATACCCTGCACACCACCAGCTCTTAAGCCTTCATTACTTCCTAGGCTGCTGTGTCAGTTTGTTCAGCCAGGTCCCCTGGTCAGTGCCTGCTCTCTCAGGTTAGATCAGGGTCATTTAATCCAATGACCACCCTGACAACTCATAACTGATTCTAGCAAGGAGTCGGAGACCCTGGCAGGCACTAAGCATACCTTCCTAGGATACTCTCTTCATTTCCACCAACTTCCAGTTTAGGGACTGCCAAAGCCAGTGCCTGCTTCTGCCATCTCTGCTGAACTACATGGCCAAGAGGCCAAGCTTCACCTTTTTTACTGTAGAAAGCAAAAGAAATTAAGATCTTTATTTTCCTCATTTTAAGACTAAATTTATACATTTTTTAAAGTGTCATTTTAAAGCAATAGGTAGAAATTAATACATATTCACTATATCACTCCAGTGTAAGAACTAAATTGCATTTTACAGTTCTCTTGAGGACAACTCTCTAGCCTTCAAAAAGCAACCAGATTAACCACAGCAGAACAATCTTCACAAGAGTGCTACTAAAGAAAATTATTAAGTTGTCAATTTGTTTTAATCCAAGTCTTACAGTTTAGCAAGACTCCTTCAAAACATAACAAAATTTGAACTACTATATATTCTTCACATTTTACTAGATTTGCTATGTAAATTATACTGAAGCACTTGAACACGCTTAGGATATTTCAGGATGAAGTTCCCTTTAGCCTTGGGCATATGTGAAGTCCTAAGGTGGTTCAGTGTTCAGGGAAAAGAGTATACCAGCTTATAGTAGCTCTAAGCTTTCTATTTGACCTAAACCTGAAAGGAGGATTATTGTAAGGATTCTATTATTGGAAATCAGTACATTTATCAAATGTTCAGAAATACCATCTGTTTTGTTTAAAAGCATGGATAACTGAAATACATGAAAAGAAAATGGACTTCAGTTTACAGTAAACTTATTGAGGTCATCATGAGCACTTGGAGTCCAGCCATAATACACTAGATCATACAAGTGCTGCTGGTTCTGAGCACCATTAATTTCTCTTGCAGAGAGCCTCAGCTATTGCAAGAGCCCTCTACAGAGATTTCCCAAGTGTAGCTCTTAACATAAATGATTTTAAACCACGTGATTGTCTCCAGTTAAAAAGAGCATGCTAGTTTTTGTCAGAAAGCCTTATCTACTTTTCTAGTTTTGAATCAGCGATTAGAAAAGTAAACCCAAAACAAAACAGCAACTGAAAAATAAGTAGTTTTGGCCAATTTTGAGCAAGTTTGAGAAGAGCAGTATAATGCCCTTGCAGACATTATATTTGTCACAGGTTTCATGAGAGCAGGCAGCTCTGGGGCAGAAGGGCATGTATTAATGACCTCCTAGAACTAAAGGCTGCAGCAAGAGCTCACGCCTGCAAGGCAACAGCAAACCCCAGCAGGCGGAGAAGCTTTGTTTCTGAGTCCCAGAGATTTTAATACAAGTTGCAGGGTGAGGTGGTGGTTTGCTGTTTTTACATAGTTACTATCCCATTCCCAGTGCCTACATTTCTCACAAGACTTAAGAGTTTCAGCCCTTCCATAAGTTTGTTTCTTGGAGTCATGAGGTAGTAGGAAACCTCTTTTTCACTTCAATAGCAAGAGTTCATGTTCTCTTTAACAGGCACCCATAGATGCAAAGCACTACAAAGCAAGTAAAACCCAGTCTTCCCCTTAACATGGGAAATAACTTTGAGGGCCTGAGAAAGTGGTATTGGCACTGTTATCTTTCATAAACTATAAAACATATGCTAAAACTTTTTCCTGAAATAAATGAATATTTGCATATTTGAAGTGATTTTAGCTTATTTATTGCAGTTCTCATCCCTTTATCCAAATCAGAATAACCTAGGAAGTCATCTAACTACTTCCTTATCACAAAATATTCTTCTTTAAGATGGTAAATACAACCCAGAAGCCCCAGGGATTTGTCCTCCAGGAGATGTAAGCCCCCTGTCCCACCAGTACATTTGTAACACTTGACTTTCATTTAATCTTACCCAAATAACACAAGATTTTAAACATTCAAATGTGGGCAATTTGTGGCATGCAACCTCTTTATGAACACTGGCAAGAAGCATTACCAGTAACCACTCCAGAGAGGATATTACCAAGTATTATCAACCAGTTTGGCAAGATTTTTTAGCTTAGGGTATTTTCTTTTTAATTCATACATCAATAATTTAAATAATTCAAGTCAGGGTAGATAAAGCCAACAGGTCAGCAAGAGGTCTTGGCAACTCAGGCAAACCATGGGGCTGTAAACCCAAACACAGCTCAGCAGGAAGGGGAAAAGATGGCCCAGCACTGCTACAATTTCATTCTCTATCAGCAAATTCCTTCTGGTGCCTCCTAGGACTACCTCAGATTTGAACTTTCTTTTACTACTGCCTTATTTACATGTTTCAGTTAAAACTGATGATAGAAGTCTAGTAAAACTCAAAAAAGGATTTTTTTTAAATGCACACCCACAATAGATATCTATTTTAAAGCCAGACCTCAGTACAACTTGCTTGGCTGTGACTCACATTACTCAGTTCAGGGCAGAGTTATATTTATATGCCTTGGCTTTGATGCTGCTTTACCTGCGGTAACAGGAAACAAAAAAACTCTACAGTGATAGGATTGGATTTTAGGTAATGTGAATTATGATGCTTCCTAGCAATAGAAAACATTTAGGACCCAATGCAAACAAGGCACACCACAGAAGTTTAGCAACCAAACCCCAAAATCATCAGTCCTAAAAGATTCACCCAAAAAGTGCCTAGCATCCATCAAAAGGATCTGGGGACTCATAAGGAAAGCATCAAATGCATTTCAGCAGCAGAGAGGCTGCTGCTGTTTGTAAAATACCCAGATAGCTACAGCATTCACCCTGGAAAGAGGAGATCCAGGCCCTTTTGGCTTTTTATTTTTGGCTGACAGCACTTCCAGCCACCTTGCCCTAAGCTTCAACTTAGCAGTACTGGGCAGGAGGGGACAAGGAGATGCTTCGTGCTCCTCTTAAGGGAGCTGCATTGCTGTGCAGCGAAGAGTACAGAATCACTGGGCCAAAGAGAGCCAGTGACAGCGTGGTGAGAGCACTGAGCTTGAGGGGAAGACCTGTGTCATAGCCTCAGCCAGGATTGTGCTTTAGTCAATTAATATTTTAGTGCAAAATAAGTAGCTCTAGGAGCAGGGATGGGAACCCAAGCTTCCTGCTGGTGGGTGTCATATCCAAGAGATTAGTCATGATTTCTCATTTGGATCTCCCTCCTACAAGCACCTCTCCCTACCTTTCATAAGTGTGTGTGTGGGGCAGGGGGGAAGCAGCTTTTGGAGAAAGGAGAGTTGTGGCTGTGATCTACCCAGGGGATGCCAACCAATTAGGGTGAGAAGGCACGCAAGCTGCAGGATTCAGAGCTCAGCCCTACACTTAACACTTCCTATTGGGTACCTCCAGACTGGTACATATTGATTTTCAGTAGCTCCCAGCTCACCATGGTGGCAGTCATGAGCTCCTCCTTGCAGCACAACCTCCCCCATGCCAGACAGGCCAGGTCCTGTTGCAGGGCTTTAAAATGCACTCCAGTATTTTGGGACTACCCCTCCTACAATGCATGCCGCTTGCCCAAGGTAGACAAAAAGAATATGACAGGATCTTGTTGGAAGCCCTAGGGAACTGTTCCACCTTACTCCTGCTTGTTATGAAGTCTTCTCAAGCCTTTCTTCCTTGAGTTTTGTGCACTGTACATACGCTACTAACACATGGAATATTCTTGGTTTTGCCATCAGAATGGCAAGGCTGATAAGAAGCTTCAGAAAAATTGCCTCTTTGCCCATCTAACACATGTTCCTGTCCAGCCAGGAGCATTCCTGAGCCTAGCCCTTAATCCCTGGCCACAGGAAAACAATATTGTGCATAATTATCAGGCTGTAAGTCAAAGATGCACAACCGCCTACTGTTCATCTTTGTGCCCAACATGCAAACAGGAGGTGGCAATCTGCCCACCTCACACAGGCAGTAAACCTCAGTCTGCCACTTTAACTCACCACCCAGCCTACCAGACTAGCAAAGGCTTTTGTGTTCAAGAGGAGGAAAGATGTTCCTCTTCCCTTTTAAAAAGATATGCATTAAAGATCAAGGTTCTATCCCCTGGGTTTTATTTCTTCAGTGAAAGACCATATTAGGCTTCATCAAATAGACTCAAAGAGACCTTATAAAATAATGACCAAAGCCTTCCAGTTGTCATAACAGCAGATGTAGAACAAATGTGCAGACTGCATCCCTATTTATTTAGCAGCATGAGGCCAGGTTGATAACAGGAAAAATTTAAGTGGGAGAAAAAGGAATACATTTGTGTAGCTTGCCGCATTTTATAAATTAGAAGTGCACATTTTGATTCAAAAGAAGTCCAGAAAGTTTAGCCAGATATCAAATGGGATCACAGGCAATAATCCCCACTATTCTTCTCTTTAAATAAAAGATCAAAGTGTTTCTTTTTGAAATATTCACAAATACTGTCAACATTTGAGAATTATCTAAATTTTCAGAATTAAATTAATAATTAAATTATCTATGCACATGAATTTTAAAGTAGTTCTTAACTGCAAGTATAACAGGCATAAATGATGGCCAGAAGTCTTTAAGAACAAAAGCCAGGCCCTTGGAACACAGTATAAGCTTCAGAAGTATCTGAATGAACAACTAAAAGAAAATGAGCAGAGGTGCTTAGGTACATGAAGCCCCAAAGGCATTTGAGATCTCCCTTCTTAAAGCTTAACTTTCCATCCAAACAACATAGTGTTTCCCATGGCCCAGCAGAGGTAGATGCAGGGAGTGCCCACAGTCTCAGAAAGCCTCTCCCATGCCCCAGAAGCATATGTGACTAAATGGCAAACAGCTCATGAGATGCTAAGAAAAAAGCTTGTTTTAAAAATAGCTTCTAAACCGCCTTGCAGCTTGCCTTTAAGTAGATTTAAGATCTATTTAAAAAGCCTACCAAGTGCAACTCCTACATATCATATATTTCAAAGGTAGCTGAAAAAATATACTGCCTTCTTTCAGCCCAACATTTTCTGTCTCAGATCTGAGATTTTCACATTTCTGTGGAATTTCACAGGCACAGAAGTCTGGGAAAGACAAGTCCTGCCCTGAACCATCCAGTTTGCACCCATGCTGACTCACCTGGACAGCTTTCCCATTCTAGACTTGAAGCAGTAGATATGAGCTTAGGTGGACAGTTGATATCTGTGATCCCAGCTCTTACATTTTAGTCTTTAATATTTGCAGTTTTTCTTAAAGCTGCAGCTCTTGTTCTGAAAATATCAGCTTTCTGATTTTATTTAAGGTTTTTTTTTTCCTTATTTGCAAGAGAGAAGGCAGGACAAACCAGATGAACATGATTTATGGTCTGAATACCAAAGTCAAACAAAAGAGGGGAAAGTATGTGTATTTTTAAACTCTCATGATTTCTGGGGCTGACTCAGTTTTCACAAATGCTTAATTTAGCAGTGAAATTGAAGCATGATTATCAAAGTACTATCTGAAAGGAAGACAGAGAAACTACTGCTGGTGAGCCTTTTTGGTGTTTAATTAGATTTCCTGGAAGTGTTCCCCTTCCTTCTCAACTCCAGACATTACACTTGTGTGTCATCAGAAAAAAGAAAAGCACAGCTTTCCTTCCCCCAAAGATTACCAAGTTCCTCACAGAAACATTTAGTAAAGAACAAACACTAGGCTCTTTCCTGCCCAGTTGCCATCTCCCTTTCCTACCCAGCCCCAGGGCTACTCCTGGGATTTCCTAATCTGCATCCTTGCTGGAAAGAAGGACAGCAGGAGCATTTCGCAGCCTACTCTAAAAGCACTGAGTCCACTTCCAGACACTTCCCTGCAAGCAGCAATTGAGATTTTCTGCCCTTATATTACCCACAATGGATGTCCCTGGATTTTGAGGGGGACACCATGGGATCCCCTCTATACCAACACTGGATGCTCTCTCCCATCCCCATGCCTTTGAGGTGTTGATGCAACAACTTCACTGGCAGAATTAGTCCTCACTACAGCTGCAGAGGCTGCCCAAGCTACCAAGAATAACCCACAAAAATGAGCTTAGCCTGAAGCAGCTCCACTGAAACCAGTCCCCACACTGCTTAATAAAGCTGAGAAATAAGGCCCCAGCTTCAAGTTTTGCACATGAATTATCCCAATAAGTTCAGCTCTGATAAATTACTGCTCCACAAGCTACTATACAGGATTTAGCACATCTGATCTGAAATGGTACCTCTGGCTGCTGATACAATTGCTTCATTAAGGAAAACAAATTTTTAAAGCCCTGAATCTGGAACGAGGTAGAAGAATCCGAGTCAGAGCTGGTTTTTACTATTGAGCTCTGCTTGGGCAGAGACTCTCACCTCTTATTTATGTAAGTATTTAGATAAAGAGAGTAATGCAGTGTTAGAGCATCTGCATGCTTTTCACTTATATAAAATAAGTATCCATGCACCTCACTTCCTGGGGAGCAGTATTTTCTTCTTCCAAGTAAATTAATATTCTTAAATCAGAAAATTAAGAATGATTTCAAACTGAAGTAATCCAATTGCTTTTACAGGAATTGCCAGACTACTATAATACACAGGTATCACAATATCAGTTTATTTTTTGAGGGTCTTACAATAAGGAGCTATCAAAACAGAAGAGAAGGTATCCAACAAGACTCAATGATGTCCACGGTGGGGTGACCTCTTCAGGTGATCCTTTGGGGTCACAGGGTCTCTGCCAGCACTTCCAAATAACACTACATTCAAATTACATTGCATCCATAAATATCTGCACATTCCTGATCATACCACTCAAGAGGGAAGCCTTTTCCCTTCCCAAAGCTTAAAGCATTTTGAATTATTCTTTGAGATCTTTTCATTTATTAATTTTGAAGTCCCTCCTCCACAGACATACTTCTGCCAATTTTCTTTCATCTTGGCCAAGTACATCTTAGCTGATAAGTGGAGCAGAAGACCAAATCTGCTGCTTCAGAATATTCAGTCATTAGAAATAAAGAAAGCCAGACCTGTGTGGGGTGACAGCCAAGAACTAGCAGGTTTTTCCTCACTAAGTCAAAACAGAAGTTGCTGCAAGTTAACAGGACAGTTTTAGGTTTCCAAAAACCTGAGTATATTTAGCCTTTATCCACCCAAGTATTGAAAAGAGATTGATGCTAGGGATCTCCCCCACCCCATTTTATCCTGTTGTGCCTGCTTTCCTAATGCCCTCTTTGACTCAATTTTTAAACTGTTGCTATTATCAGCTCTCCCAGGTATAAAGCTAACCATGTTCATATGTCTCTGAAGCTGGCATCTTAGCAATCATAGGAGTTGTGGCAAAGTGTGGATTTTGAAACATCCACATTTTTAAAATAATCAAGTTCTCTTCTCCCTGCCCTTGTTCACCATTGCTTTCCTAGATTTCACAATAAGGTAGAGATTGTCCGCTTAGTGTTATTCTGTTAAAGCCAAGAAATCATGCAATCCCCCTCAGTAATTATATTCTAAATGCATCTCAAGAGCCAACAAATTGTATTCTAAGTTACAATATAATTTTCCAATTGTACTGTCACTCTGAAATTGTGATTTTTGTGGCTAAACCATCTCTAACTTCAAATAAAATGCATCTATTCTCTGCCTTGCAGGTAGAAATGCAATGCTCCTTTAAGAGATAACTCAAATTAACACTGCTCAAGAGTTACAAGCTCAAGGAGATCCTGAGTCAGTCTCTCCCCTCCCCTGCTGCATGGTACAGATGTGCTGATTATGTTCTTGATTAGAAGACCTCTCCCATGCTAACACTCTGCTTCATCAGCTCTCCCCTTGGTCCTTCTAACTTAGTCTTCAAAGTTTTAGGGAGCTCTAAACTTGTGCTGAAGTCTTGGCCAGCATGGGGCAGAACAGTGACCCTCTTTAGGATCATTGTCCTGTGGAAAGAAATCCCTCCAGTTTGCCAGGCACCCAGAAATCATCTTTAACACAAAGACACTGAAGTGAAAATAAAGATATTTTACTGCAGTGCAAAGCTTAGAAAAACCTAGTTACTGTATTTAGAGACAGGTACCCAGAGAGAAATGATAATCCATGTTATATTAGCTACCAGTACCATGCAGGAGTTTTGTGCCAGAAAATCCTGTTACTTTACTGCCAGAGTGCTTACATAGATTTGCCAAGTGGTATTTGATCCAAGACCTAGCCTCAGGCTACTCTTATTGGAAATCAAGCCTGAGCTGAGCACAGAAGCAGTGGCTTGTCCCTATGGTTGACCCCCCAGATCCCACTTTAAAAGGTTGGGCCAGATGATCCTCAAGGTCCCTTCCAACCTGGTATTCTATGATTCTATGAACACAAAGCCTTCCCTCCTGCTCACTCCTCTAGGGCTTCCTATGACTCATTTAGATGATACTTTTAATGCTTGTGCAAGAGCTTGTTGACTTAAAGATAAAACAAAGACATCCATTGGGATAGGTATCATCTGGCCAGACAGTAAACAAACCATTTATTGAAGGTGAATGAAACACCTAACTTGATATTTGGCTGGAAAAAGAAAGCCATAGAAAATTATACTCCAGCTCCAGACTGATGACAGTGGGAATACAAATCTTTGTTTGGAATGTGGGTTTTAACATGATTCAGAAAGTAATAAGCTGCTTTTGTTGTGTTAAGACCTAAAGCCTATTTTAGGATGGAGAACTCACATCATAGCAGTCATAACAGTTCAGGGGTGAAAGCATGCCTGATGTGAACATCCTTTACACATGGGCTGCAGGACACTGACTTTAAGTACAAGGTATACTTTTGTTCTTCTTTTCTTGCATAACCTGGGTCAGATATTGCTTATATGTAGCATTGAGAAATGCTTCACTGGGATGCATTCAGAGGATCCATTGCCTCCTGGTCTATGAGATTTGGTGTTATCAGAATCCTTGGGCCTACAGCCATTCATGTTGGCTAGATTCAAGTCAGGGAAAAACAGAACAGTACTCCATCTCATATACCAATCTCTACCTAGATCAGTTGTATTTTTAACAAGCATTAAGTATTTTATTAGACACATCCAAATAGGTTCTTTGTTTCCTTAATTAACACTAATGAGGTAATTCTGCAGCAATACTGTAATGCATAAACCTACACTGTAGCACCATTTGCTGGGAAAGCCTCAAGTGGTTTGAGGGGGAAGGGATAGATGCTGAGTGCACAAGAGAACAGAAAACTGATCCTCTACTCTCTCCACAGTAGGTATGACAGAAATCAACAAAAAAAATACCCTGTTCAGTAGGATACCTCTCAACCATAGGTTGATAGCTCTGACTGCATTGGCAGATCTAGCACACCCATTAGGATGCCAGACATAACTGGAGGAATGAAACAGACACATCCATCCTGCTGCCCCTGCTGTCAGCAGAAGGCAGTGCAGACAAGCTAAGCAACAGTACATTTAATGGCCACAGCAAACCCAGCAGAATACAAAGGCCTAGCAACAGAAATATAACAGCAAGAACAGGGCTTGGAGCTACAAAGAAAGTTAAAACTGTTCTTCCCTAGAAACTAGCAAAATTATTTGAACTATCCAGAATAACAGAAAACATCAGTGAAAAAATTTAACACTACAGTACAGCCAGAGTTTCTTCTTTTGTATTTATCCACCATAAAGTGTACAAAACCCAGATATTACCAAAATAGACAACAGAACCCATAGCAAAACTAAAGATCATTTCACAGCAAACTAGTGTCTAAAGATATAACTCTCGACCAAGAACTTTCCTGATACAGAATCACACAGATAATGCACCTGAACACACGAATAAAAACTAAAGCCATGGAAATAGCACATATCTATCCAAGCCTAATCAATACAGCACCCCATCTGCTGAGGAAGCCCACAACTGGTAACAAAACTTGTTTGACCTGAATGAAAATAGAGGGGGAGAAACATACCTTGTACCAGCAAACAGCCAGTGGCACTTCAACTGCCTAGTTGCTAGCAGTGTGTCTTGTCTAGTTCAATAGGAGCACAGTTTCAGAAGCTGGAGGCCCATCCTGTACAGCCCTCTGCATGCAGTAACCACACCAGACTCCCTGGAGCTCTTTTCCTCTTGACAGAACAAGAGCCTGCTGAAGAGAAGCAGGAACCACTTCACTGAAACAGGGAGGGCAGCTGGGTTACAGAAAGCTGCACTGAGATCTAGGGAGGTCCTGCAGCAGCAGCACCATGGTACTGACACTAGCCAATATGAAATCTGACCTCAATTCCACTCCAGGGTTAGATGCTCTTAATGATCATCTGCACTGTATGATCATACCCCTTACACTGAAGTCAGTTACTTGTCCAAGGCATCCCTGCTGTGCAACCTAGATGTCACCGCCTCTTGTTTTCAGATCCAGAGTGTCCCTGGCATGCTAACAGAGTGAAGCCTACACTTACAGTCACAATTTCAGACTAATCAGCTAAAGAAGTCAGGCAAAGACAAACCTCCCTATTTCTAGACAAAGCAGTTAAGTGATTTGATTGTGGCCTGCTCATGTCAGTAAGCATTTGCAGGATTAGACCACAAATGTTATGTTACAGAGAAGAAAAAAATAAAATGCAACCCCACAATCCACTTTTACTACTCTTAGGAAAAGAGGGAAATAGGGGCAGGGAAAAGTGCCTGACTTGCTCCTGTTCCTCAGTGATAGTGTCCTGTTTCCATGGAGAAAGAACAAGCTATGCATCTTAGGACAGAAGACTGAGATCTGAGCTCTGTTCATTGCCATCAGACTTTCTGCATGACCTCAGGCAACTCACTTATGTCTCTCCATGCCTCAGTGTGCTCATGAGTAAAATGAGATTCGATTTGAAATCCACACTGTTCCCTAACATACACCCATAGAAACATGGGAACATACAGCCATAGAAAGCACTGAGCAACAGTGATCAGCTCTGGACAAAACCCAGTAAATGCCTACTTAAACTTAATGAGCAGAGCCTGCCCCCTTAGAGCATTTCAAGTTAATAAGCATCTTTCACTGCACTTTTCATATATCTTCCATCTGAGATTTCAGGAATACTTGTAACTCCTGGACAAAGTTCAGCTTTTACAAGACACTCGTGAACTAGGAGCTTAATTGCCTCCTTGCAGGAAAGGGATAGATGTTAAATCACTTGTAGAAGATTACAAAATAAGGCTATGTAAGACACAAAAACACTTCCCGTAGGCCAATCCTGCCTGTAGTGAGGTCTCTAGCAGAGTTCCCACATGTCTCAGCGGCATCAGACCAGATTCTTAAAAGCTTTCAGAGTCCATTTCTGTATTCAGCATATTATGGAGTTTACTACAGCCTGAGTGGTGCTTGATCTTTGAGAAAAGATCTACAGACACTTAGTGTTTCGTATTCTCTTCAGAAACAAACATCAATGCAGGAGGCACTGTTGCCTGCTTCTGACATATTAAACTGGAAGCTGTTTTGAAATGGCAGTCATTTCTTGCAAGTACACAAGCTTGATTCTTTTAGAGTGATTTAATTTTTATTTAAATCTCCTTTCACTGGATTACCATGTTGAAAAAACCTTGCACTAAATTATCTTTTACAATAGTCATTACCCAAGTTTGTTCTTAAGGGTGACAGGTTTCTCAACTGAACTCCGAGGAAAGCAGGCTGGCCCTACATCCCAATTTAATTGTAGTTCTTTTAAATTAGTACTTGTAGCAGGAGAAGCAACTATGAAATTAATAAATCCAGAAATTCATGAAATAACTATAGGCTTTCTGAAAAACAGCATGAATGATTCATTGCTTTAGTTAAACTACTTATCATTAGCTCAAGTGGCAAAAAAATGAAGACAGCAGCTGGTGCTTTAAAATCTTAAGAAAAATGCAGAAGATAAGGCAGCATTTGGTCTCTTGAGAAAGGAACTTGACTGTAGTGTTCCCTCCCTCAAGGATTCAACTTCTAAAACCCCAAGAACAAGAAAACACACACTCTTCTGGGAATGTCTAACTCTGCATCCTTTTGATAAGGCAAACTTTTTACTTCATTTGGGTTAAATTGGGGAGTTAAAAAACCACACATCACATTTTCACTCTCCTGCTTTAAAATGCAGTCTGTAGGTTCAAAGAAGGGAAAGCAATCACTCAAAATCTTCTAAGACCTTTCAGAATAGAATATATTAGAAAGCTCCTAAATAAATGCTCAATATCCAAAGCAGCTTCAAGCACAAAATACAGAGATTATAAAACACAACCAAGATGCTTATGTAGATTATCACAGTTCTGAAAACAAAGCCATTTTTCTCCTAATGAGCCTGAAGCAAGCTATCGTTATCATAGCTCTTCTTTCTACCTGTTGGTACTAGCTAGTAGCTTGGGGTATCCAGGCCTCCTAGTATGCAACACCCACCCTGGTGTACCAACTGTTCACATGATTGGACATTACATTTCATTATCCCAGTCAGGAAAGTCTTTACTTCTTACGAGAGGTCTGACATCTGGAACAAAGAAAAGGAGCATTTGCACCATTTTTTTTACATTGAAAGAGAATGCTTAAGTTGATAAACACCTTCCTCCCCCCAATCCTTTCTCAAGGAAGATATAAAATATCTATTTCTGCAGGAAATTTCAATTAAAAGGCACAAAGATAAAATTTGACTGAGACATCTAGGAAGCATAACAGCAAGAAGTTAAAATGCATAAAACCAATTAGCAGATATCAACTGTTAGCCAAGTGCTTCACATTAAGCATTAGAGCTTGGTACCTTTTTGTTATTAAAATACTTCCATCAATGTTTACTCTAGTCTAGGTACAGAAAAAACACTTCTATTAACAAGCATCTAAGCAACTCTAGTGAAGTTACACAAACCAGTATTTCCACATGCTTAGAAGCAGACCAAAGGGGGACCAGAAGCCAACAGTTGATTTGTCCAGTTCTACCAAACTTAGTACTCATTCAAATCCTATTTCATCTGGTCTGCCACTTGGCTAGGTTTGGTAATTCACAAATAGCTCATAGGAACTTGTCTCTGAAATTACTTGTCTGCTAAGTTTGGTTACATTGGTCAGATGTTTCTGAAATACTAATGGAAAAACTAAGTGGAGAGCAGATGAACACCTTGAAAAACTATCTGCTTGAAAAAACAGACTAAAGTCAGAAGTCAAGCAAGACTTCAAAAGATCTCTTCTTACATAAACAAGTAATAAGGCACATTCTCAAAGAAGCTGATAGAAGCACTGCACCAAAACACAGAAATTAAAATGTATCCTATTTATTTCCTTAAATATAGACTTGAAGTAAAGTTCAGAAAACTCCAAAATGCAAGACAGTAGTGAACAAATAGTTTCTAAGATGCCTACACCAAACATTCATCTCAGCCAGCATCTTGACTAACAGCACACAGGTGTACACAGCCATGGATGAAGCCAAGCAGCAGAAATACATGGTAACACATCTCCAAACTACTCACCCAACTCCCCAAGTACAGTGAGCAGCAAGAACCAGGCTGACCCACAAAGGAAGATGAGCCTGGAGGTGAGGACAACCACAGTGAGCGAGGCCAGGCTGGTGACAGGGTCCATCAACAGCAAAGACGAGGCAAAATGGTGAACCAGGTCCAGCATCCAGGAGCAGCAGGAAACAGGACTATCACGTAGGTCCCAGGTCTGTCCAGCATAGAGGACCAAAGGCAGAACTGGAGACAAGCTACCTGCAGCACAGGACCAAAACCCACCCCAAAACACCATCCTCAAAACAAAGGCAAACAAAGCCTCACCCCTGAGCTTAAATAGGGCTCCTGGGCCAATGGGCAGAGAGTTTGTGGAAAGCTCAGGTGGGGCTCATCTGGGCCATTAACACTACTCAGTGCTTTCAGGGCCTCGCCTACAGCCAGTCCTAATTTGCTTTCTCTGTGTCTCTCTGGCTTTTTTTATAGTATGGATCTTTGTTTTCCTCTCCCACAGTCATCTCTTCTAATACCTAAAGACTCCTAGTCTACCTAATCATTCTTCCTATGGAAACTGTGTGATTATCCTTCTCACTGCTCTCTGAGCCCTCTCCAACTCTGTATCTTCCTGAGGTGGAGGAAAGAAAGCAAGCAGAACTTCACATGATATTCTGGAGACAGAGATATTACAAATTTATACAGGGCATAATTATTACCTGGTGTTTTGTTCTCCAAGCCTTTTTAATAATTCCAAAACATTTGGATTTTGCTGGTTTAGTCACTACTGAGCACTGAACTGCCATTTTGATACACCTGTCTATTGAAATCACACTAATACCCTGAATAATAAAAATCTAGAACCCTTTTTTTAATGCACAAAGTTAGGATTGCTTTACTTTCCTTTTCTCTGAATTTCCTCTGCCTTTCGTTGCTGAGCTGGACAGTATTTTGAGGTCCTTCTGCCTGTCTTCCTAGCTAGCCCTCATCTTCACTACCTTGACTAACTGAGGGTCTTTGGCAAAATGGGTTCCCTGGCTATCCACTCCCCTTTTCTGACCATAGGATATATCTGCCTTTCAGACCATTCAGACTGGGAGGGACCTCATGGTAAACATGTTTGGCAAGATGGTTGCAAGAAGTCTCCACCAGCAGCAGACCTGACTCCTAGCCCTGCGTCGGGCTCTGTGGGCACCCCAGCACGCTGTGGGCCTGGTAGCAAGGGATGCAGTGGGGACAGGAGTGATGTGACACAAAGCAGGTACAAACTGGGGTACTCATAAAAGGCCATAGTATCTTAGCCCCTTACTGTGTTAATCCACCTCTGTATTGTCACTGTTTCGGTAGAAATGGTGTCTGGCTGGCCAGCAGAGGTGTAAGAAGGAGACATTTTTGAGCTCTGCTATATATAGCACAAGTCTGAGGAACTGTTGCTATTAATCCCTATTCCAGCAGCGATTTTCCTGCAGCAGGGGAAGAGAGAAGCTCAGGGGCAATGCAGTTCCCAGGATATATTACATACACACATACATCATACCTCCTTACTTGAAAACTTTTAAGTTTGGCTTTAGGCTTTACCCTGGAGAAAGCCTGCTCCACATCTCTCATTTTCACCCATCAACCTTTCTCTCCCTTTGCCTATTTCTTTCAGTCCTTGTTTCCGTGGATCAGTCTCTTTGCTGTGTTATCTAACAGGGATTTACAAGTTTTGGCTTGCGTAGGCAGCTCACCCCCTCCTCCAGGTATCAGTGTGAACCCACGAGGCCTCCCTTCTAAGCTTTTGCATCTCCTGTTCCAGCTGAGGATTCATCCACACATAGTACCCTTCAACAGCAATGAAACACCTACAGCCCCAGCTCCCAGCCATTTCTGTTGTCCCTGCAGTGCTACGGGCTTATTCAGTGCTATTTTAGGAGTGATTATCATCCCCCCCTGGGTTTCCCATGTCTTTGAAGGTAGGCACAAGAAAAAGAACAAATCCTTCCATTCCCCCACAGCTCTCATTTGCTCTTGGGCTTCTTGGAGTTTTCATCCTTTTTGCCTAGGTCAGCCTGTTTTCCTTCTCAGTCCCAGCAAACACTGCTGAATACTTCCTTTTCACCACAGGTTGCAAAATGCCTGCCCTGTTGAGTACATGTAGTCTCCAAGCAGACTGCAGACTACAGCCCAAACCCTGTAATTTACAATTTGTGGTCAAACACACCACCAAGCAACTGACAAAATATCATGTTACCCCTTGCCCTCCCCACCCCAAACACTTACCCTTGCGGAGAAGGAAATACTCCTTCCTTACAAGAAGTCCCACCCAAGCTTCTGACTTTGTTTGCTCTCCTGGTCACTGGGGTCTTCTCTGGCAAAGCCACTACCTAAAATTATTACTAACACTTCAGAAATACACACGTTGGCGTAGCTATCAGCAGCTAAGCCAAGGCACACAAAGACCTGCTAGGTATTTGGAGTATTTCTTTTACTAATGCCTAGCGCATTAGAAGTTCAAAGGCAAAAAAAATGCCACTTTTGCATCTGTTGAGAACAGCCAAGCAGAAAAGTGCCGGAAGCAGATCTTACACACGGAGAGCAGAAAGCTGTTTTGCCACATCGCCCATAATCACGCTTCTCAGATGATCCTACCCAAGCGGTGGAAATTGCTGTTCATAACATGAAGAGACATAGAATGAAAACAGTCAAGAAGTCATAGACTGAAAAGAGAGAAAGTTAATATGCTCCTGCTCTCCTAGCTCTCAGGCGGTGTACTCCTGCCATGAAGACGATCTGACAGTTCATTTCCTTAACAAATAATCACAGAAATCTCTCTTACCTGGTCATCTCTTTCCCAATTCTGGCAATACTGAGTTTTTTAATAGTGCATATGCTCAGACACCAGGGTTTCTTTACTCTCTTTCAAAAGCTACTTCAGGATTAAGAAATCTTACAGAATCTCAATCTCCATTATCTTTTCTTAATTTGTTTTCATTCTTCCAAGTTCTACATCACGTTCCAATTAAATAGAGTATGTCCCATCTAAACTGATACAATCTTCACATTACCTCTTTACCTCTCTTGCCAGAGCACTATGCTATACATACCGGACACTTCCAATAGAAAAGATTTTAAAGGAATTTACTCTCAAAAATGTCTTAGGTATTTAAAATTATGTTTTTCTCTTTCATAAACTGCCTGAAGTTTAAGCAACATTTCCCAGTTGAAAAAAGTAGCTACTATTACTGCTGCAGGTTTGGTTTCACTTTTCTGTTCAGAAATTGCAGTATTAGAAGGAGTGGGAACAGAACTTAAACATGACGTCCACTGTTATCCTTACATCTGTCAGCAGGAACAATGTCTTTGATGAATTAAATAAATCTTTTCTTTTAAACACAAAACCACACAAGATTATCACCCATCTGCTTGAGAGATTGCACTGCAATTTTCCTCTCTGAGATGGCAGCTTTTGGTCAGCATTGTAACTTTTATTTTTGCTGTCCCATAAGCAATGCTATCATTTGCTGACAGCATTCCTGAATAGCTGAGAAATGGCTTTATGCACGTCTTGTAGGCAGCCAGCACTAGCAGGAGCCACTACAAGAATGGAGAGGGTAATGTTTGAAGACCTGATTGTACACAGGGCTTATGAACACAATTTCTATCCACACATCATCATGTTTATGACAAAGGCTTGAAGAAGACACAAAAAAAGCACATCTTTCCTTCCATAAGCAAAAATTTATATATCACATAAAGCTAATTCAGCTGGACTGTGAAATAGTTCCTGGGACTAGAGAAAAAGTAGTCTGCAAAGTGACACTCTCCAGACTTCCACTCTCCTTCTCTGCTCTTCGCTGCAGTAACTTTTCCTTCAGTGTGGAAGCTGAGTTGCAGGATGGGTGCAGAGGAGAAGAGAATGAGAAGCACAGGAGCATCCTCTTCATTTACCGCAAAACAGTAAGACGGTACCATCCCTGTGGAGCTTAATGTCCTCCGTGACAGATGCCCAAGCAGTAGACGTTAACTCTCAACACGTTACCTCTGAACAACAAACCAGGTGGTTATTTCACTGACAGCTTATGTTCATTTGCTGTTCATTTGCTGAGTAAGCTGTCAGAAATATAACCCTCTGATGCTGTGAGCCATGCCAAGACAAAACAGTCTTCTGCTCTAATAGGAAAGGGGGAGGAAGAATTTTTCTGGTCTTCTCTTTTTTGATAACTACTTTTATTTCCTTGATATTTCATAAAAATTAGCGATGGGCCGGCAAATTTGTGTGCTTACAACCTAAGCAGCTGCAGGACCCATCAAATCATGTGCTAAGTTCAGGCTATAATCAGTTAGAAAAAGCTGTTTAATAGATACAGGGGTAGAGGTAGGGGTGGTTCTGTGGGCCAGTATCAGGAGAGAAAATCAATGGAGCAGAGACGGTACAAGCTGCTGACTTTACTGCTTCTTTAAACCAAGGCTGCTGTTTGTTTATCATGAACACAATCCTGCAAGGTGAAAAGTACCTTCCAGGACATGTTGAGCACATTCATTATCACCACTGTCCTATCGGAACTTCTCCCAGGTAGGTTTTTTGGGAGTGCAGGAAACTAGAAAAGGGCAAAGTTTTTCCCTGTGGGATGGAAAATGTCACAAAAACTATCCATCAGGGGTGTTAGGAATAAGCTGTGGAGAACCTTGGATCCAAAACTGAGTCTTGCTGCTTATACCTCACAGCAAAATAAAATAAAAGTAGTATTTTTAATGCTTTCAAACTAAACATGACTAGATCTACAGCTGGACTTCAATGCAGAAATCCTAAAATAGCTTGCATGAGATTGTCCTAAAAGCATTTAACTTCTCAAGCTGGCTAAAGATATCTGATGACCAGTAAATATTTGCCTAACACTTAAAAAATTTCATGTCATTTCTTTGAACTTTTCAAGGCTGTACTGACACTGTGCCTGTAAGTGTTAAAACATAAACAAGCCTCAGGATTTAAATGTCAAATATACTGATAAGACTTTTCTGGATGCTTTGTGGTCCAGCAGGTTCTTTTGGACCAAACAATTCATCTTGAATTCAGTCAGATTAATTGCAGCACAAACACTTGCAGGTTTACCCTCTGCTTTTCAAGATCAAAGAAATATGTAGCACATGACTTTAGGAATCAGTCACAGAAGTGAATTTATGCTTATCAAGTGAACCTGTTTCTCTTCAGTCTTCAAGTGAAACAGTGAAGACTCATTTTCCATTTTCTATAGGGCTGTCTGTTTCAGGTAAAGACAGAAACATCCTAGCTTGTGGATAAATTGGTAGCATACTCAATTCAGAAAAAAGATGGACTTGCAATTTTCAGCATGGATGAAAGACATTTGTTTTCTATTTTCACCCCCAAAATAAAATTTGCTATGCAATTCCAAGCAAATCACTTCACCTGGATCCTGCCTTCATCTCCTACCCCACTAAACCATAACCACACCCGCATCTTCCTATCCCAAGGTGCCACTGCAATCCTCAATGTATTTTTTTGTGCTTATTGGGCCCTACCTAAAATGCTTCCTAAAAAGAACAAAGGTTTTTAAGTTCTCTGACAAAAGGCCGGGAAATGGTAAATTATTGTTTGTAATTAAAGACCAATGTATAAATGTTTTATTTGAAACTGTGAGCATGTGCAGTTACATTCCTCAACCTATTAACATACATTATTAATATAGGCATGCAATGCCATGGCAACTGACTGTGAGAACAACAGTGTTCACCGGTAAAACAAGAATGCGTGTGCCCATATATGAATATATGTATTTAATACTGGAGCTCATGTCATCAGTAATGGTATATGGTAATATGATAACTAGGTTCTCATTCGTTATTAAAAATAGTACAAAATGATACAGGCACATATAAAATCAATAAATTCCAAAGTGTAGGGTATCAGCCATTTCCTTCAATAAGAGACCCTGTAGCAGTCTCACATTCCCTCTTTCACCCTCTTAAGCAGCACAACAGTTTTCCGGGGTAGGAACAAAATTCCTAGCATGGCATTTTACTCTGTGACCAATACACTTTGAAGGGGACTTCCATCAATTCACATGTACTTGCTATGTATTTGTATTTGCCTTTATGCTGAGGTAGCGGTTATCAGGAAAATAGCCAGAAAGGGCGGTGTGAAGGAAGTCTGTGCTCCATGCCCTGATCTCCTGAGTCTGGAAGGTGGTTTCTGTATAAATACCATCAGCGGGCACATTGCCATTCTTCTATGCAAAAGCAGAGAGGGATTTCTTCTGCCTTCCTCTCCCATTAAGCTGGAGTGAGCTTGTTTTCAGCCATCAGCAATACACCGAGGCACACGTACCTACAAAGCGTCTGTGTGTTTCTGAGCTGCCACCTACAAGTTCATGGCCTGTGCTCTTAGCCTTCACTCTTCTGAGAAAGATATAGCCCCCGCAGGGCCTGAGTGATAAAAGTAAAGACAAGCTCATTCAGCAGTGTCCTCGCACTCCCTCCGTCAGCGTGAAGCAGCTCATACATCACAGCAAGCAATGGCGATGAACAGAGAGTGAACATCTCCTCAGCATCTCAGTTGGTCCCATGCACTGAGGAAGGGTGTGAGGCTGCAGCTCGAGCAGGATCAGATGAATGAGGATTATTGGTAGTTCACTGCAGCATGAAAGCCTGGCATTATCTCAATAGGTATGCCAAGGATTTTCATATTGCAGATTATTTTTTGATCGAAATGCCAAATTCTTTTCCATCTCTGTCTCCTGGGAACGATCAGAATACCCATAAAAAGCAATATATTGACATTCCTGGAGACCGGAGGTTTCTCACTTACTCCCCATATCAAGTACAGCATGATCAATCATATCTCACAAACATGAATCTTACTAGACTATCCATAATAATTGTCTTCGTTCCCCTCCAATTCCTGTCCTACAAGGCTGCTACATACAAGATCTTGCAGTGCACATTTTGGAGAAGGAGCAATTCACCACTGGAAACGAGAAGGTGGTCCTCAATTCCTCCTGGACTGGACAGACATTAAAATTTTTTAACTCATGGCATCGTGAGCTCCATTCAAAATGGTAGCCTCAAAGACCAAGTTTTATATTCTATTACCATGTTTAAAGTTCATTAAGTCAAAATTTCAATTTTGTAGATTCAGGTACTTTTAATAGAGAAATTTGAAGATGTTTACCCCCTTCTGCCTCTCCTTTCATGATTCGTAATTTTGTGAGTGTTTTAATACAGTCATAAATGTAAGGTATTACAGACTATTAAAAGAAAATACAATTTACCTTCATTTTACTTAGAAAAGAGCTGGTCTTCAAAAGGTTTTAAACTGTGACACAGGAGATTTGCTTTCAGTTCCTGCTACAAAAGCTTTCTGCATTATACTAGGCAAGCCATTTCATTGCTCTGTCCCTTCCCTATTTCTCTAAATACGTCCCTTCCTTCTCTGCTAAATTGTCTTGGCTATGTGCTGTGGCAATGCCTAGGTCTCTTCTCTCTGTGTCACCACACTCAGTTAGGAACACACAAGCTTGTACAATACCTAACAGCAAACCCAATAACCTGGCAGAAACTCAAAGCATGTGTCCTTATCCTTCACCATTCCATTGACTTCTCCATACAAAACATACCTTGGCATGAACAGACTAAGCCCACCTGCCTTGTCGCAATAAGGAGACTACCGTACCATTTCTTATAAAAATAAATTGTCTTGAGCAGATGCAACACAAGCAGATGCAACTGATTACAGGAAATCTTGCCCACCAGCTGTTAGATATGAAAGTAAGGAAGGTCCCACCTTGCTTGTTGGTCTGCACAGATGTGCTCATGTTTTCACATCCAGCCTTGTTGATTTTAAAGGGACTTCTTGCATGGGCAGGGTCTGCCCACACAGATTTTGATGCAGCATCAAGGGCCAAATTTATGGAGAAATCAGAAAAGCAGATTCTTGAAAAATGCAAGAAAAATGCATGGGTGAGGGGACAAGGTTGAGATAAGGAACGTGGAAGAGTCCCCACATCCATTTTCTGCACAGTGATGAAAAGCAAAGAATTTCTTTCACTTGGGATTACTGTTAAATATATACAACTGCTTTGACTATTTAATTTCTGTGCAAAGAACAACTGGAACTAAAAAAAAAAAAGGCTTAACAGAAGCTGATGAAAAACGATTTGCCTCTGAGAGAAAAGCTCTGAGATAAAACCATTTTTCTGTAGGTAGCTACAGAAGCTGTTAAGACCATGAGCTGCAGAGTTACCAAGCCGCATCCTTATGACCTGAATATACAGTCTGCCCTGGCACAGGTCACTGGAGCTTTTGAGGGAGGTTGGGATAGTTGGTTTGTTCCCCTGGGGCAGCTCCAGGTGCCAGTCTGAGGCCCTAGGGGCTTGAGCGTCTGCTAGTAAACCCTGCTGGTCTTTACCAGACAGTGACTCACAGGTTTTGTCTGGCAAAAGGAGAGAAGGAGTCTGGCTTTATGCTTTGGAATTGCGTACACTGGCCAAGTGGTTTCCTTAACTGCGCCTGGATGGGGTTGACACTAAGCAGACACACGTTGCACCATATACGCTCTTGAGTTACAGCCAGCTCAGTCCCACCACCCAAACCCAGCTCATTTTCTCAGTATACATTATATTTCAACATCCATGCGTTTAACCACTGGCGCTACTTTGGTGTATAAACATGAATTCTCACTAGCAGGGAAGCTGCCAATACAGAATTTACGGACAGAAAAGTGATGTGCAGACTATGATGGATAAGAGCAGATTTTACATAAAAAGCATTGCAGGTACAAGGAGAGGCTCTAGTTCCTGACCACTTGTAATCCATGTATAGGAAAACTGGTGAGAAAGAGACAGAAAGGCCAGATGCACTTCTCCAGACTAGCTGCTATCACACGATGTAAAGGGCTTGAAGGAATGGACCGGGCATGAATACATATCCACATACAGCGATGCTCTGACTCTTCCCTTATGAATATACCATACAAGTTATCTTTGTTACAAGTGCATTTGCAAAACTATGCTCCATTTCACCAGTTTTACGATATAACAAATGAGAGCTGACGGTAGTCCTCAGCAGCCCACCTTCCAACCAGAAATAAAGCAATACCGTATTTCAGGTGCCTAAAGAAATCACTGTCTCTTATTAGTGACTGTGCACTCGAAGATGAGTGCCACTTTGAGTCAACAGAAAAAAATGGAACTATGAGACATTTGCAGGTGGTGTTTTTTTTCCTGAAATGAGACTTGTCAAGGTACTAAGCAGTACACCTGGTAGCAAATGATTGCTGGATTAGGTCCTAAAAAAGATGCTAATTTTAGAGCGTCTTTGTCATGGTTTAAACTGAGAATTACCATGAAACCAGGTGCCCAGAAATACCAGCTGGCAGAGGAGGAGGAGGAGGAAAACGTGCATCAGGCCCAGTTTAAGCCAATCGTGTCAGGCTTTAAAATAAAGATGCAGGTTAGAGTGAAGGCAGACCTAATGTTCTAAATCAGTACTGGTGCTGCATTTATCTAAAGGGAAATCATTGCAGATTCACAGAAATGTAGGATGTTCAACTTTGTAAATATGCCACTGGCCTGGGACTTGGGCTAATACAATTCTTGGCCCACGGATTTTCTGCTTGTACTTGGAGAAGCCAGCTATGCGCTCTCTCTATCAAACCACACCTGTACAAGAAGGATGCCACTTCTCTGTCTCACTGTTTGGGGAAGGGGACAGGGTTTTTTGCCCACATTGGAGCTAAAGTCCCATGGAGATGGAGCCAGGAGAGCAGCGCCGGCAGGTCTGAGCTTACGTGACTAGGGATGGGGAGAGGGAACTTGCCACCACACTGAACATAAATGACGTGGCTTCCAGGAAAAGGGGGAAGCTTGCCAGAGCTGTATTTAAACAGGTGGTTTAAAAACACCATCTGTGATTTCAACTGCCAGTGCTGAACCAGAATGAACTGCTATTTGGGAGGAGCATATGAAGATGAAAAGCCATTTATGATTCTCTGGGACTATGATCAGCCAAGATGCCTGTAGACCTTGTTCTCCACATCAGTTGTGTTTTGACGCTGTGTGACCAAGCTGTGGCACAGGGGAAGGCAGCAATAGTAACACAGATGTTGTCATGGCATCCATCATAGCAGAACTGATGGTCTAAAGATAGAAAAGAGGTGGGATTTGAAGAAGGAAATCACACATTTTATTAGCCCAACGGGTACAGCTGTGGGAGGAGCAAAAAATCAGCCAAACTTCTGAACACCGAAGTCCATGTCATAGGCCACCCCATCAGAGTCCCCAGCGCTGTGAAAATCATGCAGCGGGTCAGGGCTGTGACACAACAGACTGTAGTTTTATGGCCACAACAACAAAATTTAGGAGAGCTGGTCAGGAGTGTTGATTTGCATGTCCAAGGACCCAGTCATTTCTCTAAAAGCAGTTATAAATAAAGGAGACAGCCCAAGTTGGTGGAAGTCCTTTGCTTCGGGTAGAAGGGCAACGGCCTCTGTAACAGCAAATGTTGCATTGGGGGACGGCGGGAGGCTCTATTGAAGCAAACAAGGACTTTGCAATGAGTTCAGCAGCTGTGCATAAAACCGATCTACTAA
Source organism: Platalea leucorodia (assembly GCF_965183815.1). Lineage (NCBI taxonomy): Eukaryota > Metazoa > Chordata > Aves > Pelecaniformes > Threskiornithidae > Platalea > Platalea leucorodia. Next base: position 110,988,809 of record NC_138823.1, read on the forward strand.
AATGCATCACCTCTAATTAGATTATCAGACTCTCGCCTGTGTATTCTATGAAAGCCTCCATCATTTTAATTACTGAGGGTCACATGTCAGAGGATGATTCAGGTAAGAAGAGTATTTCAGGCAGGGGCAGGATGAATTCTCTCAGTTGGGGCTAGGAAGGTAGGCTTAAACACAGCTGTGTTTTGAAAATAATTCTAATAAATTGAAACTTATGAGGTGCCAATTGCCTGCTCCTCTTGCAAGGCTTCATATAAGATGAAGGGAGGAAGGAATGAAATAACAAAACCCACTACGCACCGTCAAGGATCGCGCTGCGAACATTGGAAGTGTTATTAACCTGCTAACCAAACATGCGGACGGTCATACAAGTGTCTAAGCAGAGGTAACAAAGTAATTTACCTAATTAAATCCTGAAACTTGACAACTTTTTCTTTTCTTGAAAGTCATGAGCACTCACAGCACCTCGTACTCAGTTTCAGTAGCCAAATTGCCTCAGGAAATAAAAAGCTTTTAAAAAGTCACAGGCAGGATAGCTTGAAATTTCAAGCTGCCCCTATAAAATAAGAAGAAAGCAGATATAAAGCATCATGGTTTTGCAGCTTTTAATTTATTTTTTTCAGTTCAACTGGCATAATGTTCATCTCTCTTTCTTTGTACAATCCCCTAAAATCCTGAACTGTATGACATGGAAATTTATGTTTCTTCAGGCTTGTTCTTTTATAAAAAGCTTCTAGCATTGCCCAGTAAGGTTGACTGACACTTTGCATTATAGGACACAGTTGCTTCTGGCTTTGCCAAATGTTATCCATTTGCAGTAATACCACCTCTGCTGAATGTTTGCCTCAGGCTGATTATCTTTAATAAAAAAAAAAAAAAATCAGTCAAAACGATTCAACTGTTTCTAAATAAAATACTAGAAAAAATACTGGTTTAGACATTAGAGATTTTTTTCTTTGAAATGCTACGGTGACTTGCTATTTTGAAAGAGAAGATTGAAGTTTGGCAGAGATGGCTTCTGAGTCAGGCAAAGAAGAGAACCTGGCCAGGTTTCAGACATAAAGAAAATAACATTTAAGACATTCAGATTGCTAAAAATTACACTCCTGACTGAGCATGCAGTGCCCCAGCGTACAGCCAAGCTGCCTGCGTGCCATCCTCCCGGAGGATTACCAGGGCAGAACTGGTCTTTCCCGTAAGCCCGCATCGGTGCGGAGGCAAGCGGTGGAGCAGAGCCCAGGCACGCTGCCTCTCTCGGGAGCGGGTGGCCGGCGTCCCAGGAGCTGGGAGGAGGGAGCCATCTGGTCCAAATGCGGTTAACAAACCAGCTCAGGTGGGAAGTGGAGGAGTGCACTAAAATAAGGAGTGAAGTGAGGGCCAGGAAAGACAAACCACGGTTCAAAGCAGCAGGGAAAACTAGACTGTACAGGGCTATACAGGCTTAGGCTACAAAGCGCAGCAGGTCCGTGTGGCTGCAGTCGCTTGGCGGAGGGAGGGGAAGGAGGTTGGACCAGAAACTGCACTGAGACTGGGGCTAATGGTAACAAGAATGCGAGATTAGGACTCAAGTCACTAGGTTTCTGTTGCTCATAATTTAACTGAGTTTGGATGGATTTTCAGGGATGGTGAAGGATGTGCCACCTCCGGACAAATCTCACTTCCCTGCTCCAGAAGTCAGGTTCGCTGCAGCTGGCCAAAATGCCTGCAGCATCCTCACAGATTATGGTTTGGGTTTGGTTTTGCTACATTATCAGCAGGTTTATTGTGACCCTAAAAGATAATGCTTTGAAAGCACATTAAGACTCCGCAGCTATGTTCCTCCATTTTCAAGGTCTACCAACCATTTTCTGGTTTATGTTCATATGGTAAATCATTAGAGGCAAGGACCGTTGTAGATTATATGTTGGGAGCTAAATATGAAAAGTCCCACCTCTTGATTTCTGGGTGCTACAGTAATAAAAACTCTTAGGAATGCACCCATTTTTCTTGCCATACTGCTCATTTTAAGGTAAAGGAGTGGCAACAGGGCCACAATGCCAGCCCCTTCTGAGCACTGATCACCATAAAGATTTATTGCATCATGAATTGTAGCTCACTTTTTCCATCTTCCAGCACCACTTTCAGGCATGATATGCCCAATATGTCCACTTAGAGATTCCACACGCCACTTATATTTTAGTTTGCTTTGCCTTTTTAAGAAGTTTTTCCACCCTGCACTTTAACAGCACAACCAACCACAAAACTTGCATTGAAGAAGTCACTGAATCACTTTTCCCACCCCATATTAACTGTTCTGTAACTACACTTCTCACTCCACAAAACCTTTTTAAATGTTACTTCTTAAACAGACAAATGGTTCATTCATACGTGATGGCACGAGGTCAGCTGAATGCTCTTGATCTGCTGGTGGAGAAATGTGATTATTCTTGAAACTGTTTCTGTGAACTCCTTCATTTGAGCCACAGCACAAAGTTTTGCTGAAGTCTGATCAAACGATTTATTGCAACGACAAGCCCAGCCCGTTAAAACTATTGTTCCTCCATCTCTGAGAATGAGGACCCTTTAATGTTACATTTATATACAATAGTTTCACCTCAGCTAATCCACTATATAGCGAGTCCATAATTTTTGCAGTACAAAAGAATTCCCCTTCAAGTTATGGCGATTACTGAAAGAAAGAGCCAGACAACTCAGTTTTGAAAAACAAAATGTGTGGTCATGCACACAATCTGAAGTCATATGGTTGACATATGATGATTTCTGCCAGGAGTGCAGTGTATTTTACTATAGCTTGGTTTCAAGTGCCTTTGATTTCTTCATCTCTAAAAGCTCTGATATTTTCATGGGAAAAAAAGCAAAAATCTTATGTTACCTTTAGACACTATATCATCACATTACAAACCTTGAGACCACCTAAGTAGTAGCTTATTTTGTCCCAAGTCCATTCATACTGTCAATTTTTGACACTATTTTGTACTCTCTTTGAACAACTTTACATAATACGACCTTCCTGTCACTGTTTGTTCCCTTCAGAGCATTTGAGGTTTTATTAAAGACATACTTCAACAAAATGCATCAGATACAGAAGCTTGAGGGTACAAATGTTTTAAGGACAGAATAGATTAAAACAAAACCCCACACTCCATGACTAGCATAGATGATAAAAAAAGGAATAATATTTCAAGTTTTCAGAAAACAGAGCTCAATAGCACAATTCCCAGATATCTTTGGGCAATTTCTCAACTTGAAGAAGATGCTGCTCCCCAGCCAAACACTTCCAGGAAGCTAAAATAGAAGAGGCTACTGATTTATTTGTCTACAAGGGCTCACGTAGAATAAATACGATTCTGCTTCAATCCGCACAAAGAAGCAGGTGGGCTCAGAGGTCCATCCCTGTGATTCTCGGCACCATGTGTTTGCCAAATTTAACACCTTCCACATCCCCATCAGACAAAGATTATCTTCTAGGTGACAGTCAACAGCCGGCAGGCACCCAAGTTGTGCTGTCAGTATCCATCCCTCATTAACAGCCTCGGAACCGTTGGCCCAGAGGAATATGTATTTCCAGGGCAATTAAGTTCTTTTTAAAAAAAATTATGAAAAAGGATCAGCATCAAGATAAAGCTGAAAAACCAAAATCAGTGACCTGCTGAAGAAAAAGTGCAGAATGTGTCTGTCCTTCACTCACAGGGAATCGAGTGCCGGACACAGGGGCAACACAGAGCGTGCAGATGTCCCCTGGCTCCTGGTGGGGCACAGGGGATGGTGTGGCATTACTGGAATGGGAGGAGAGGAAAGAGAGAACTTGCAGAGGAAGGCAAAGGACTGAAATCCACAGGAATTTGGGCTGCGTGAACTCCACAGCTGACAGAATTACTTGCTTTTCAATACAGGCCAATGAAGCTGATCTCTGTGTCTTCCCAAGCAAGTGTAAAATGTACCTGGCCTGCAATGAGGTGTTCTTGGAAGGATGCGCACTGTACACGAATGCGTGGCTTGCAGAGGCACAATGTCTTAGAAATCTCTCTGACGATCAGAAAACACTAGCTCTGTTTTTGGTACTTGCCTCTCATTAGCAACATTGCGCTAAAAGAACAAGTAGTTTGCCTAAATCCTTCATAAATATCTCAAACTAATCTGAAGTAAGAGAATTCAATCCTTTCAAATCCTCCTGATGCCATTCATAACCAGGAATTCAAGTCCTGAGGAGGGATGCTGTACAAGATAGCCAAAGTCATTTAATAAGATTATCCTGATGCCTCCTTTATGAACTCTTGTCTTTCAATAGCTTCATTAATATTGACCTGAATTGTCTCCCTTGTAGACAAGCTATTTTTCAGCAATAAAAGCAGTGGATTATTTATTGACTGGTCTCCAAATTTATTTTTTCCTTTCACTTATTTTTAAGAGCAGCTCTTCAGCATGTTAATGCAAAGAAAAAAAAGTATCTCCTTCCCTCCTCCCCTGCCCCATCAAATGTGATTGCAACCTTGGATCTTCTTAGGTCCTTTCTAAACTCAGGTCATGATGAACTCCAGTCACGAGCTAGGAGAGATGACACAAGCTCCCCATCTGGGCACAAGGCTTTGCTTCCATCGGTTTTACTCTGTAAGAAAAGGTCTACCAGACAGTCACTCTCAACCCCATAAAAATTTCTTAACTGAGCTTTACCTCCTCCTGGACAAGCGCCTGGGTAATTCATACCATAACAATATATAGTCTCCAGTGAAACATACACTTCTCATTACAAATATTTTGTTAGGATTTTCTTAAACTGTTTAGAGGTTTTGGTTATAAATATGTACAAGCAGATCAAAGTGTCAGCTTGCCAGACCCATGAACAAGACCACGCATTAGCTCTTTTATTCCTGTGCTACAGTCATCAGGTATAAGGTTTTCCAGAGGGATATTATTGACAACAGCTACCCAAACCCCAAATATTTTGCAGTACTGCAGTGTTATACAATAGTACATTTATGTTAGGGACAAATACTGTATTTTTATTACACATAGCTAAATGGGCTACTTGAAACAACCAACCCCTCTGCATTACAACCTTCCCCACTGCTGAATAACATGTCAGCAAGGGTAACAACACAGAAGATGTTTGCTTTTGTCTCTCTTACTCTCAATGCTCTCTGCTTTTCATCACGGTCAAAACATCTTCATTCCTTTATCTATATGGGATTAACCAGAGCATGAATTATTCCTGCAAAAGTACGGGGGTTTAATCCCACTGATCACCTTCCTCCACCTAGTAGTTGTCATTTATTTCTACATAAAAACTGTAAAACAAACTAAGTTCCACGGCACATAACATTGTTCCATTCCACCCTTGAGAAAATATTTAGGACTCCCAAGACAAGTGCATACAGTTTACCCACATACATAGTCTGTTCAAAATAAAGATATATATGTCCAGTAATAGTTGTTACATCCTCCTCACCCTTTGGTCCATTGGGGACCAAAGACAGGAGGTAATCATTAAGAGGAAAATTTTCTCTGCTTTAGAAAAAATCAAAGAATGCTACTCCTTTTTTATAATTTTCAGATCCTTCCACAAAATCTCCATGACTTTGCAATTGGCAGTAGCCCAGTAAGCTCACCAACCAATTATCTTAAATCACCAATGATTTTTTTAATTTTTAATTTTTTTGGCTGACCTTGAATTTCACAGAGTCTTACTCAAATCTGGTTGCTACTATGGTGAGACCAATTCCAGTTAGTGATATAGAAAAAATCCTCTGCAAAGACCACCCAATTCCTGAAATATTTCGCATATAGCTTAGTTCTGCTTGCATTATAATTAGTGCATGAGTTGTGGTACAGCAATGAAGGGAGTGAATCAGTTTTCCATGCCTGCAATTCTTCTTTAGAAGATCTTATCCAGGTATGACTTTTTGAAAAATCTCTGACCCACTCTCTGTCTACCCGCATTGCAGACCCACAATATTAGCAACGCTAGGATACATCAGTGTAAAACAGTCTCCCGGTTTTGTACCATCCACTCAGTTATTAAGGACACTGGTTACCAACTATTTTGATTCAATGCCTCCTAAAAATTTTCCAGTGGAAAGAATGACCCTCTGCAGTGAACTTAAGGAGACTGAGACAGCAGGCTTAAAAATCAGTGAATTACTTTCTGCCAAATCTTTTCAGAGTATTCCACGGGACACAGATTTATTAACATTGATTTATACCTGCTCCAGCCATGATCAGGTAACGTGACAATACAGAATATTAATGACAGTGATGCTTCAGCTGCAGAGGGAAATTTATAGAGGTGACCAGTGCAAACACATATCGGGAATTACACTTCTGGATTAGAATAAGATTTTGAAACTTCCATAACTTGGCTATTTATGGAGATACTGTGTTTAAATGGGAGAACATTTAAATACTGTATTTAAACTGGAAATACATAAGTCACACTATATTGTGATCAAGGCAGCTGCAGGAGGCGATTAGGAAAGTAGTAGTGCTGGAAGTAATACCCTAGATCACTTTGCTTAAAAAAGCAGTGGGACCAAGGTCTCCTCCTTCTAGGAGCAGAAGTCCTTCTCGCAGCCAGCAAGCTGCAGGCACACTTTCTGTGAACAGACCATGAATCCTGTGGTAGAGAAGGATGTACCCAAGTATGTGAGCTCAGTCACGGATGCCAGGCCTTCACAGCATTAATGTCTGTAAATAAAGGGAATGTCACCAGAAGAAACACAGCATCGGCACCCCTGCAGCCACACCTCACCCAACAGATGCAAAATATCCCTGCTGGCAGCCACGTGTGTGCAAATTTTATGCTGGCTTGTGTAGATGGCCCATTTCTGGCACCCAAGGAAATGTCCAAATCCCATCTCCATTCCAAAGGGGTCGGTGGGGAAGAGCATTACTTCTGTGTCAGAAAGGGAACAGTTGTGTTAGCTTTGCTGCTGCAGAAAGGAGGGGAACTGTGTAATTGCTTTGGCTGTGCTGGGCACAGGCCAGGACCGTGGCTCTTGGCTAGTGTTAGTGTGATCCTGAAAACGAACACAACATCAGGACAGCTTCTTTTGGCTCCTGCTGTTCAAACAGGTCATGCAACCAAGGAGGTCTGTGTCCTGGCAGAAGAAGGGATGGGCTGGGCAGCAGAGAAGCAGGGGACCTCCTCCCTACCCCAGGCTAACACACCTCCCTCCTCCAGTGCTGAGGAGAGAACTAAAGGGCCACAAGTGCTCATGGCATAAATTCAGCTAAATCACTTAATTTCTTCCCTTTTCCTTCCTCTCCCCTTTCTTCCCCAAACGCTTTAACAGCTATAATTAGGGCAGTACCAGTGGGAAGTGGAAGGCTTAACATCTTAACATCATCTTAACATGGGCCAAGTGCTATTACTTTGATGCCCTGAACCCATAAAAGAATAGCAGCCCATGGTTAAAAAAGTCACGAGATTAAGTAAACTCTCTAAAACACTCATCTAAAAACTATATAGAATAGCCTAATACTCAGGGAGTTTACACTTCTCTCTTCTCTGGCACAGCCCTGCCATACAAGCTAAGTATATCCCCATATCCTATTAGAGTATGGGCCAGCTGAGTTAAAGACATTTTTTCAGAAGCACTGGTTTACTAGTGTCTCTGCTCTTCCAGTGTTCACCTCTCATGCAGCAAGATTTGTGTTGCATCTTTTTTAATTATCACTTTGATCATTAAGGTTCCTGAATGAAAAGTGAACACAGACATTCACGAACAGCAGATTCACAGTAATGTAGTTTATGGAAAAAATATAATGTTCTTTAATGACACTATTTTCTCCTGCAGCTTTTAATAAATGTAACTACTTAAAGTAACTAATAAAGTACATAGTATAAAACATAAGTAAAGAATATAAAGTATATAATAAAGTATATAATTAGTATGCGCTGAATGCATACCAATGTTAGTGTTACTGTCTCTGAAACAGAACCTCTGTACTGACTTCTTGTATCTACATCTTCACCTGATTTTTGCCCCCTTCTGTTGTTTCCTCCTGGACACCCTATGATTCCCTGTCCTAGCAGGAATGTAACTCATCTGCCCTGATACCCCTCTCTTTCCCCCCATGCTGGCAGCACCACCCTCTCTCTCAAGCTTCAAATTTTTTAACCCTCTTTCCCTCGTCTCACACGAAAAGGGTCACAATGAGGCAATATAATCTATTCGGCTTTCTTTTCCAGTCTGTACCAGTAAGAGTCCTGGAACCTGAAGCCTGGTCCAGAAGGCATGTTTTCTATTGTCCGCTCAGCGTTTGGCCACTGAGCAGACTGAAAACACTCCTGTTGTGAGGATTTTCAAAAGCACATGTTGTGAGGATTTTCAAAAAAGAGTTCACGTGCATCTCCAGAGATGCAGATGGATGAGTTGATTCTTCTGTTCTTATTTTACTTATAAATTTGCCAATTTGTACAAGAGCTGATTGGAGACCCTCTGGTTTAAACCAGGCCTGTTTGCTTAGGGCCAGGAGCATAACTGTGACATCCCTCGATGCCCTGAGGACAGCAGGACACACACGCGGCAGACTGTTTTCACAATTTGTCCAAGGAACTCTGTCAGTTACAGCTGAAAAATCCCATCTCTGCTGTTTGCTGTGCCTAGTGCACGATGGCTGGCCAGCACTGCATGCAATGCAGCGTTTCATTAATACAGCCAAAACCGCAGCTTGGATTACAGCTTGTGGAGCAGTAATTTTAACCTTAGTGCCTGACCCTTTTCTTTAGCCACAACAAAATGAACAGAGCTCTCTTAGAAAGAGGACAGAAAATATATTTGTAGGCATAATAATCAGCTCGTCCCCCTCTTCTGCCCCCACTCTTGCAAACACAGCCTGACTGTGAAGTCTGTCGTGAAATCTGCATGTGCTGCATTCTGGGAAGGGAGTGATGGGAGAGCATCCTTTTCATTTCCTAAATTAAAAGCAGTGATTGAATTAGCCCCCCTCAGCATCACCGCTGCCCCGCGTAGCGTGTGACCGAGCTGGATGCATCTAAACAATAGGCCCATACAGATGATGCACAATAATTCTCTGGCTGAGTTGGGATCTGTCTTCTCGGCACCTGCTGCAGCTGAAGCCCCCATCTGTGCTCCCTGGAGAGCTACAGCATGTCAGTACTTAATGTGCTTGGTGTCACTGTGCTTCCTGAGCTCGTTTTACACGAATGAAAGAGAATTTGGGGAGGAGAGGGTTGGAGGGGGAAGAGGCTCACAAAAGCGCGCGCAGACAAAGAGTGTGAGTTTTAATTAGAAAGCAGGTCGGGGGGCACTGACACTGTGGGCAAACACTTAGTGCAGTGCCGAAGTAATTGGGTGCACAAATCTCTGTGGTTAACAGGCTCTTCAACACCTATTATCCTGAGCGCTGCACAAAAAAAGTGGATTCTGTGTGTGAAAAGGGCTGGACAGCTTCATTTTCACTTCTCTCTATCCAGGCGACTCAGTGACAAGGAGGGAAGGAGAAGCGGGAGGATACCGCTATAGGCGACCAGATTATGGGTCCCCCTTCACCCTCCCTGCCCCGCTCCCTCTTTCCACTTACCACACCATCCTCCGTTCCAAATACATTCGTTCGCTTCTCCTAAACGATGAGCTTATTTTGTTACGGGTCTGTCACGTGCTCGGTTCTGTTTTTTCCCCCACTGCCATCATTTTATTATTACAAGTTTCATCATTCTCATTCATTACTGCAACTGCATCCCCAGGCTTTCCTGACAGGTAGGAGGATGAAGCCTACATCTTTATTTAATTTCTCTATATATTCAGCTTGCTTGCAAATCTGGCCCAAATGTGAGGTGACCGCTCTGCACTGGATATGCAAAACAACAGTAAGAAACCCAGAAGCATCTCTTTGGCACCAATTATTTCCTGTCACTGTTACAAAAAACTTTCCCAATATTTCCATTTCAGAGACTCTCAACTGCTTTACAAAAGCAGCTGTGAGGGTCATTCTTGTTACATTAAAACTTGCAATTGAGGGTAGCTATGAATATAAGGTATATGCATTTTAAAACTGCCATAGCACTGAGAAATGGTATAGTGCAAATTAAGTTATCAATTACCAGATGTCACATTCTGCCCCCTTATTCACACTGAGTAAGCCAAACCCCCAAATTAGGACCTTTCATATACTCTGATGATTCTGCTCTTTATATTCTGCCAGAATAAATCAGAAGCAAGTCCCCTGAAGATACAAGACAATACCAGTTTCCATGAGATCAAACATACGAGCAAGTGGCATTCTGGATTCACATGATTAAATTCCACATCTCCCCCAGTACTTTTGACAATTTTTCTCTCTATTTTACTAAAAGGTATATAAAACCTCAAAGATTTTTTTCTTGGATTTAGCTAATGGAAGTTAAGTGCCTGCATCTGCAGGTAGGCCCAAAAATTAGTGTCCTTTCTGTCTTCAGCTTGCACTTCAGAAATAATGATAAAAAAATCTGACTACTCACCCAGGATCTGCTCCACCACCCGCTGAAACACATGGGAACTGTTTCTTTCATATCAGTAAGCCCTGACTCAGCTCCTGTCGGACCTAACTTCAGACACACAGCTTTGGAAATAATAGGGGGTCCCTAAAGGTCACAAAACTTGTCACTGGCAGAGTCAGGAAAAAAGCTGAACAGTCTGGTCTTCCAGTTCCTTGTCTCACCGTCGCAGAGCAATAGCTTGGTGTGCATGAGTGAGTGAAACCTCCCATTTACATTGTTCTGCTCTTTGGTTTTAAGTTATTTATTTATTTTGCATGCAAATTCTCTTTCCTAGGCTAAGAGTGGAGGTCCCATAAAAGAGGTAAGATACCATCTATGTAAGAACTGACAGTAAAAAATGTTTCTCAAACTGCAGAGATACTCGTACTGTTGCTCAGGTGAGTTCACATGCAATTGCACAGTATGGTATACTAAGGTATGTAAGTGTTACACACAATGAGCTTTGCATTGTGGTGACCCTGAACACCGCTGTGATAGCTCTGTCCCGTGGTCACGCACTGCAATCCTAACGCCTGTGCTCACCATCTTCAAATGCAAGCGTGGAAGCCAGTATCTTCTGTACACTGGTGGGCTGAGAGCTGCTCACGAAAACCCTTCCCAACCCGGCAAATACCACAACTAGGACTGAAAGTTTTAACAGAGGCCGTTGCAATGTGCTGCAGCAGTTGCTTAATGCTGCCCGGGGAGTGCTACGCTGCGGTCCTTCGCCGCGTGTGGGGGGTGTTTTCCCAGCAGGAAATATTCCTCCTTGATTCACTTACAGACTATATTATTTCAATACTAGAAAAGCTGAGTTCATGCTATCAATTACATTTTCAAAGCCACTTTATGTTATTTGAGAGAAGTGCTAAGCACATAATGCAAAACCACAAAAGTGCTTTTTTGGCATTCTTTAACTTAGGAAGAAATGGCTATGCTAATTTAAGGTTGTTGTAAGCGTCCTCAGACTGAATTTCATCCCAGGGAAAAGTTATTATTGCTATGTGCCTTTCGAAAAAAAAAAAGGGGCTTATTTTAAGAAGCTAAGATGACCTTCATCAGAAGTAATAGTCACTGTAACACCATCATTCTGCAAATGGCACACACAGAAGGGAGGTGCCTAGGGACTAGAAAATAGAAATAGGAAATCTGGACAATTCAGTCAGTCCTTTGCTCTGCTATTGACTTATTATTCGGCCTCAGGCAAGCCCAGGGAAGTTAGTGGAAGAATTTTCTTTGACTCAGTTGTCTGCGGGTGAGTCTCTTAAACATCCTCTACACATGCTCAGTTGACCTCTCTGTAAAACTGAGATTCTGAATACTCCCAGAAACTAATTGATTAGTCTTTGCAAAACACTTTCTAATCCTTTGGCAAGACTGCTTGATGATTACCGTACACATTAATTCATATATATGGATATACAGGTATCGATATCTATATATAGAGATAGGCGTTCTCTCTGTGAAATATTTCCAGATGAATTATTGATGCTGTTTTTTAATGGCATATATGCTTTTATTAATAAAAAGGCAAACATTTAAGCATACTTTTATGTACAGGACCACATTTAAGCTACACGGGGACAACATAAAAGACAACTATATTGTCTCTCAGTGGGTCAGTTCCATAACCACTTTAAACTGGCTTAATGCAGCCTGCCACCACCAAAAAAAGTAGTTTCATCCTCTCCCCTACCATGTTTTCCTGCACACACTCTTGTGCTGGCAGTAATGCCTGCTCACTTAGAAATCTCTTTTTGTTTCTTTTTTCCCCTCCCCTGGATGTTTTTTGGCCACATCTGTTCCTCTGCATGGTTGTGTGACTGCATGGCAGCAAGAGTGCTTGAAAGGTAAGGCTCCATGTCGACCCTGAGCCAACCTGTATCGCAAATGGTGGCTTCAGGACTCGGAGAGAGGTTGTGACCCAGGGCACAGGGGATCTGGAGTCACCAAAATAACACACCAACCATTTCCTAACCCTCCTCTGCTCACTAGCTTCTGAGCAGCACCAGGTCTGCCTGCCAGCTCAGTAGCAGCCCAGTCCGCCTTTCTCTATGGTGCGTGGGAGCTTTCAGCATTACTATGTGAAATCCATCTCTGAGTACAAATACCACATGGAGGAACAGCAACACGAGACTAGTGTAAAAGCTGTCTGTGCTGAGAGCCCAAATACACACACAAGCCTTAATAATACAGATTTTAAAAGTAAAATAAAAAAATGGCTCATTTTGCCAGACAAATGAAGAAGAACAGTTATCCTGACAGCATGTGTTTTATTTATAGTAACAGGTAACATCTCTGAGGACTGCCAAATACTGAGCAAAATGCAACTGAGCGCAGTGCGACTATTAATAATGAATTTTAACTCTTAGTGGCTCACTTCACTCAGATTCCTTTGCTTCTCCTGACAAAGCAGCAGAACAAAGTATGCTGACAGCTTCCATAAATAGCAGAGATTTAAATAATTCATCAGCAGGCAAACGGGATGCACATTTATACAGAATGTGAGCATCTCCCTTGCTAGCTCTTAGAGCCCAAGTTAGCTGAATGCATTTCCTTGTAGGCATCAGTCAGCTCCAACATAAAAGAGCAATACAAGAGCACAGAATCAAAGGGAGTTGTTTTATCTGCGGTTTTACACAAGGGACCAAAACTTCCCTGATTCTTAAAGCTGCTTTGGCAATCACTAAACTTCTTGCTTGTACAGTGCAAATAACTGTATTTCTCATCTGAAGAGCTCTCCTGCATATTGAAAGAATGAATGAAAGGTGTTCAGAAGCAGGAAAACTGGCTTTCCAAGGGGCTTTGGATGCTTAGATACACTGCTGAGATGTCACTGACATTCACAAAGTCACCCCTCAAGTGACACCCCATAGGCACGTAATGGTATGCTATAGTAATGCCATATGCTATTTATAATAGCTATCTGTAAGTGAGGTAAGCTTGGACATGGAAGATGCACAGCAAAGTGTGGGGACTCCCAGGCCAATATATGATGCTTCTCCAGAAGACCAAAAAGAAGCAGAGTGAAATGCCACAGTAACACGTCTAGGCTGCTTCCAAGACCGAGTTAACGTATTCAGCAATGGTTCAGATGTCTTCACGTAACACTACTGCTCAAGTGTTTGCACCACTGTCCAAAAGCCCACAGCACTGAGCCTCTAGGTATATCTAGTGCATATCTAGGCCCCATCAGGAGCCACAAAATACTACGAATCTGCCGATTTCGTCTGCCAGGCTCAAACCAGGGGGTGCGCTCTCCATGCACCGATTTCCCTGCGCTGCCAAGGAAGTGAGCAGAAGACACCACCACTTCCTTCTGCTCTGTGACTTAGGACGTTCACCTGGAAGGCTCCAGGAATTAGTGCAGTGTCTTGGGCTTTGGGAGATATAGGTCACGTTTTTTAGACAGAGGAAGGTTTTGAATTGAGGTCTCCTATGTAGGTGAATGCACTAGCTAACAACCTGTTGGCTACAGGGAGAAGATGCAACGCTGATTCCTCCTCTGGCCAGCTGTTGGGGTGAAGCTTACTCAGAGAGCAGACTCCTGACTTATGCTCAAGTGGAGCTAGTTGTTTACAGTGAACAAAAGAAAACATATGCTGCAGTCCTAATTTGTACAAGGACTGAAATTTCCTCTATAATACACAGTCAAGCAGAATTGGCTCCACATAAAAAAAACAATTTCAAGATTAAAAAAAGTCCCTTTTAAATTAGCGAGCCTAATGTGCAAGGACCCAGCATAGCCCTTGGACATATACAAATATGTGTAAGGATCAATGTGTCTTTGCTTGCGCTTAACATTGTGCAAATGCTTCTTGAGATCAGGGACTAAATTTTCCTTTTGCAACCAAATAACACCATGGTAATTAATAGAAACCAAAAAGAAATATAGGCTACAAGATTGGTCATTTCAAGAAAATAACCCTACTATCTGAAAGCAAACGCCTGAATATTCAAGAAAAATGAGTTGAGCAGAATGTGCAATCGCATCGGGAGAATCTATTACTTATTCAGTAGCAAATGCATTAAGGATATCATCACAAGCAGTAGCACTGCCAAGTACTATTAAGAAGCTGTGCATTGAGTCAGGCTGCTCCTCATAATTTATTAAATGAATGCCTCTCTCTTCATTCCAGCAAAGACTGGCTTCCGAGATTGTGATGTTAAGAATGATTGGGTAAATTGTTTGCTGCAGGACAGTTTTCCAAACAGCGATAATTTCTATTTGCTTCGTGCGCTGTAGAAACGAGTGCCTGATGCTGACGCAGTCCCTGCGGGCCTGGCCGCTGCTCAGCAGGGTAGCCCCAAGCTCCAGCTAGGAGCCAGGAGCATTTGTCCTCTGTCGGGTGCTGCAGGAGTTGTAACCTCCTCCAGAAAAGCCAGCTGATGTGCCGGCGGTCCCCTCACCTGCACTGCTAGAGAGCTGAAGGCTGGGGACTCCCAGGGAGCATCACATCAAAGCCAGGACTGTTCAGGTGCACAGCACAGCCCTAGATCTCCGCACCAAGAGTAGAGAATGTAACAGTGTCTCTCCCAATCTCACTGCTCCTTTTTTTCTGAGTTTTTTCAGGCTATTTGGAACATATGCCATCCAGCAACCTGGCACAGCGCTGGCACAGGAGTCGCTACAGCTGCTGTAACATATACTACATGAGGATTCCCCTCAGCTGGAGGAGTCCTTAGGCAGCTGCAACCCACGAAATTTACATTTCCTTTAGCATCAGGGAGCTTGTGCAAAATCACGCCTGGGAATCAGAGAACAGGGCCTTCCAAAGATGACTAAAGGACTCCTAGTAGTTCCAGTAAGCACGTACATTTTCACAAGTTCTGTTATTCACCTGCACAGGAAAACGCCCCCAGGTCCCCACGGGAGAGGGAGCAAAATCTCAGAACCGCAGAATGGTTTGGGTTGGAAGGCACCTTTAAAGACCACCTAGTCCAACCCCCCTGCTGTAGGCAGGGACATCTTTCACTAGGTGAGGTTGCTGAAAGCCTCATCCAACCTAACCTTGAACACTTCCAGGGATGGGGCATCCACAACTTGTCTGGGCAACCTGTTCCAGTGTCTCACCACCCTCATTGTAAAAAATTTCTTCCTTATGTCCAATCTAAATCTACCCTCTTTCAGTTTAAAATCATTGACCCTCATCCTGTCACTACAGGCCTTGGTAAAAATTCTCTCTCCGTTTTTCTTATAAGCCTCCTTTATGTATTGAAAGGCCCTAATAAGGTGTCCCCAGAGCCTTCTCTTCTGCAGGCTGAACTACCCCAAATGTGAAGCCCTATGTCGGCAGCTCCCCCGTCTCTCCCAGCTGACTACAGACTAACTGCTTGGGTTGACTTCTCTGCCATTCTAGGCCAATCCTTTAAAAAAAATGCAGGACCAAGACAAAAATCAGGAGCGCACTGCAAAAACGTGCAAATCCAGAAGCAGGTAACACGTGTCAATTCAGACCTTTTTAGGAGAGCCACACTTAATAATGCCCTGCTGCTTACGCCCTTTTACAACACTGTTTTCAGGCCACAGCGAATGCTTCTGGGTCTCAGGAATCTGCGCTTTTATTTCAAATAATGCTATTATAGGAATCTGAAATTATAGATGTCCTAGGAACCCATTCTGTTTAGCCTCAACACAAGGAAACGCATCATCTTCAAAACTTTAATAGATGTACGTACATATAGTTAATTAATTTGGGGTGTTTTAAGTTGGAAGTCTCGGTATAAGAATCCCTTTGGAAAAAAGCTAAGCACCGTGGATTTCCCATCTAGACTGCCACACCCAAATTTTGAGCAGTTGTAGAAATTCTGTAGGAACTCAAATCTGGAATTTCATTTTGGCTTAACCTGGCCCCCTTCTTGTGCAGCATTCTTGATAAGCAGGTCAATTCTTGGATAAATCTTAATGCTTTGGCAGTTCCATAAACAAACACAAGGCAGTCCTCTTGATGGACACCCACAGCTTCCCGAGTTCAGAACGGGACTTCCCTCCATTGCAGTAACACGCACGCTGCCATCGATCTGTTCGCCTCCCTTGGAAGTTACCATGACTGCATCCAGCCACTTCAGCAACAAGTCAATCACTTAAAGGGGTGTAAGCTGCAAAGAAGCAGTGGTCTCCATTTATTTCCAAGCAGATCTGCTGTTATAACCCAAATTACACTAACTAGTGCTTCTGTTGGCTGCCTCAGCGCAGAGGCTACTGCCTGCGTGGCCTTGAAGATGAACTTGCTTCTCACCCCTCGAAGCACTGCCTCAAACCCAAGTTGCGGACTCTTACCAAGACCATGAGGGACAAGCCTACACCACCACTGTATACTTCCCTGGGATACATGGGAAACAGCAGTACAGAGGACCTCATAGGGATCTCATAATTAGCAGATATGCACATATTATTCTGTTTTTCCTCCTAGAAAAATTTTTGCTTTCCCAACACAAAACACAGCACAATAAATTATTAAACCAGAGATTCAGACGACCACATTATTTCCATGTCTTTGCACATCTGAAAATCGGACAACAAAATTTCCTAAGAGCAAAGATGTCTTTTTCTTTTTTTGTCCCCCAGCTTCTCCCTCGCAACCCCGCCATCCTTCTTCAAAAGAAGGTCAATTTTTCATGCAAGCTGTACACATAACTGGTTCAGTTGTTTTGATTTTGCATTTCTGAGTTTTCATGATGCTGGCACCTGTGGGAAAAGTTCACTGAATCTGGATAAGAGATAAGAGATCTACCTTGGTGTATTGAAAGAGGGCTGGCTGGAAGCTACATTTTGTTTTTCCTTTTTTCCATTTTTAAAAAATAGAACGAAGCCTCAGTGGAGACCTAAGACTCGAAAATATTACTGCAAGAATGCGGGGAGCAGAGATGAAGGGATATGTTCTATATTCTCACTCATCATACATCTTCATTGAGCAGAGTGAGAGGAGAGGAAGAGGGAGAAGAGTCATATGTTTTCTTTTGGACTATTTCCTCTAGGAAAATAAAGTTTGGGTTTAAATGAATATTTTTGGAAGCTCCAACAAAATGGACACAGCAGAAAGACCACCCTGTATATGTGAAGTCAAATGAAAAGAGTCTGCTTTCCTTCCTCATTCAAGGAGAGAATAATTTTAAAGTGAATGTTATTATCTTTGTCCTGAGCAACTGGTTTCTAGTAGATGTGAAAGTCACATTAGCTGTGGGATCTGTTTCTGTTTCTTTTTTTCCCCTCGGGGAGGGAGAGAGTACCCTCAAACTCTCAGACATTAGTTTGTAGCTTCAGGTTAGAAGTACCCGCTTATCTAAACATGCTTTCTTGTTTGTTTTCTAACAGGTCACTAGCATGGACATCTCTCAAGCCTGTGGGGGCTAGTCAAGGGACTTCTCTTGCATCTGAGGTGGTCATCCACACCACATCTTACTCACTCCATGGTCTGCAGAATGCAAAAGCAGTACTGAGGAGACACTGGGAGAGATGGAGATAACAGCTGGCATCAAGCAGTATAACCTAAAAAATCACACACAGTTATTATTAGCTTTTTCTACCCAAAGGACAACTGGGCTAAGAGACTAAGGATCAGCAAAGCTGAAAACCTAGCAAGTGTCTGCATAAGTGTCTGCATGAAGAGAAAGCAGCTGGAAGCCTGCTGGCAGACTTTGTGTCAGAGTTCTCCGTCTCAGAGGCACAGCACAAGAGATCAGAAGAGGCACAATGTGATCTGGAGCTGCGATTATGGGATTGTTGCAACCTGGATAAAAGGAAAAAGTTCTGAAGCTTTTCTCATTACAGCTGGGAACAGTTTCATCAAGGGTTCAGCAACTTGCAAAGCTGGTGTGCCAGACCGTATCTTTCTTTCGCAAATTAGCATGCTGATAAAAACTCAGTGGGAGACATGCTCCTGGTGTGAGGTACCTGTGTGGAGAACAGCACCTCTCCCTTCTGCCAAGTTTGTCTCTCAGTGGGAGCTGCTGTTTCTTGTAAATGTCTCCCTCAAAATGCTGCAGGTCTCCTGCAACATCTGCCAGTGCGCAGTTTGGCAACCATGCTTGAGATGCCTGCATCCCAGCCTCAATGACAGTAGAAGGGAACCTTCCCAGCCTTCACCATCAAACACCAGTAAGGCTGCTGGATGTGAGTTCGGCTCAGTGGAGAGTGATTTGGGTCTCTATTGGTATCTGCCTTCAGCTCCTCTGTGTTCGTTCTCCCCGTTTTGTTCAGCATCCTTTTTTGGCTTACCCATTCTTCATGATTCAACACGAGTTTTCTTATTCCCAGTGCTTGCTCTCCTCACAAGTCTGGCAGCCTTTGTGACCTGCAATATATTTGGCAGCTGGCTCAGTACAGACTCATACATGATTTTACTGAAGAAGTTTAGTCTAGTCCAGTTTTGAGGGGAAGGTCAGTAGTACAGTAACGTGCTGAAATATAAGACAGTACAGTGCCCTGTGTAAATGCAGCTTGCCTCTGTTTTATCTCAAGCTGGAGAGGTAAAGACCATAAGCTCATCACAAAAGAAGCAGCGAAGGAAACTTTAGGAAGACAGAGAGTTGAGGAAATCATATAGTTTATTTGGGAAACCTGTATAATTGCCTGAAGCACTGAGAATATTTGCTTTCAAGACTTTTGTGGGTCAGATTTCCTCTGCAGAGGCAATTTTAGCTCTGCCAATTGGTCAGAAATGACCTAAGGAATCTCATATGAGTTTAATTTTTCCACTTTATTCTCTGTTTAAAGAAGTTCCCAGAACCCTTGCTAGCATAGACAATATGAGGTTTGTCTTTATATACCTTGGGTGGGGTGGGGGGGAAGCACAGCTTCTCCTTATGTCACCTGTCCTGTTCCTTACCAACTCACACAATCACAAGATAAACCATATTTCACCTGCCTTTTAACTGTCTCTGGTAACACTTGTTTTTTTCATTATCAAACTGTATTACTGGCGTATCTCAGGCCATGGGATAATTGTTCAACAAATTAACTTCACCACTTTCCCAAGAGGATCTAGACTGGACATAAATAATCTGTTGGATGCTCAGCTGTCCTAAACTGTTCAAAAAAGTTAAGTCAGAACAAACAAAAAAAACCGAAATAGACAACTGGAGAGTATAAGTGAAATTTTCAAAGCAGCTTATGCCTATGAAGATACATTCCTGTTTATTTTAATGTGCTTAGGCTGCCTTTTTTTTAAATTCCAAAGTATTTTGTTTCATTAAGTTGTCTCAACTTCTCCACATCTTTTCACTGCTGCCTTTCTCCCATGACTACAGGTTTCCCCATGGGTTCTGCCCAACATAGGGCTTTCTTTGGCTATTAAATAAAACTAGGAGCTAGACTGTGACTTGGATCAGCCACACTATGATACTGGGTCAAATGCTACTTGAACTCTGCTTCAATCACACTGGCAGAGAGAAGCCTACTTCTGTACTGGAGCAAGTGGAGGCAGAACGGATGGTCCTTGTTCTGCTCCTCTGACCCAGTGTTTGTGAAGGGAAGGTTATACCAAGAGTACCTTGTTAATACAATCTTTCTTCCTCTCTAGAGTAAAAAAGATGGCAAAACCAAAAAGATGCAACCAAAACCAGATAAGCAACAAAATATGATGCAGGGGGGAAAAAAAAGTAATTCCCTGGGAAATGACATCTCCTGTTAACTATAGTCATAAACTCAAATATGAGGAGGCAAAGCAGGAAAAGATGCATTTTTTAGTTTAAAGTTTTGTCCCATAGGAGCTGGAATAACTTGAACGATAGAGACACCCATCACAACTTCGTCACAACATAGCTCTCAGCTGTGGAATGATTAAATCCCAGAATTAAATCAAGCATTTACTAGACTAAATAAAATCCTGTCAAACCTGATTTCCACAGCTGGATTATGCCTTCTTAGGCTACAGCAAGACAGTCAAGATTAGCCAAAGTCTTTCAAAAAGGAAGTCCACCTAAAATAACCTTTGCTTCATTATCAGGCCTAATCTTACCGAGCTGAATTATATCTTTGTTGCAACTAAAGCCACAACCCTGAAGAATTCTGCTACACGTAGGACAAAATTGTGAGCTCCCTATCTCTACCTTAGAGGAACTCCAGGCAACCAGGAAAGAGTTTCACTGTCTAAATTAATCTTTGCAGTACAGAGGCTGCTAAATTTTTGCATACAATAGCTCAATATTTACCCAGAGCTGTATGTAGGGGCATGACCTTGCCTTGAAACAGGAGCTCACCACTGCTGCTATAGAAGATAAAGAAGTGGAAGATGAGAGCTTTTTTTTCCCTGTAGTGTCAGAAGTTGGTCACCTTCCAAACAGCGGGGTGGTTTTGCTGAAGACTTACTACCCATATTCACAACTACTGCGCTGGTGCATCAGCTATTTAATGGACGTAGTGGGAGCAGGTTCTAAGTAGTAACTGAATTTAGCTGTGACATTTCATTTCATCGTGAAACAGATTTTTTTTTGCTAAGAAAATGCTCACATGCTTCCCTCTACTCTTGCCAGTTTAATTACACCTTCAATAATTCAGTCGGTAGCTGCTCAATCCTCCTAGTTAAATTATTAAGTAGAAGAGTGGAAAAACCCACAACTGAGCATGTGAGACGGAGTGCTCTAGGAATGCAGCTAGCGTCGGGCACACGCAACATCTGGGAGAGTGAGTCTTGGAGCGATTCTCCATCTGAGCCTAATCTCACATCTCCAAACACACAGGATTTCCCTTCTTCCCTCCCTCTCTGCCTTTGTGTTTTTCCTTCATCCTCCACACTTCCCATCACCTTTCCCAAACAAAGCTTTTGGGTGTCTTTGTGGTTTCCCCAGTAAAGTGTCTTTTTATATGCTGAATGGAAATGTCAGGTCCCAAACACACTTCAAGACAAGATCTCAGAAGAACAAAGAAAGGTTTGTTTTCAAGAGCTAGGGAAGAACATAAGGTAACTAGAACTTCAGTGGGGGTAAAGATAAGGGTTTCATAGAACAGCTAAAGATGAAAAAGAGAAATCTTTAGAAGAAAATATGGGAAGAAGGAACATCTAACAGATGGGTCAGAGATGCAGGAATAGTGAAACAAAGCTGATAGCTTCACAGAGACAAAGGAATGTGGAAAGCAAGAGGGAGAATGGATTTGGGATTATACATGAAAAGGCAGAAAGAAAGTAAAATGACACTTTTTAACGATATAATTAACTATCCTTATTGAAGCTTTCTTTCAGCTCCTAAATTTGCATATATGCTTCCCATTTTGATCCACGTTTCTGGTTATTAACTTGCGATAAGGTCATCCACTTGAAAAGAATTTCTGAACAAGGCAATGAAGTAATTAATTTCTCTGTTACAGAACTTGTTTAGTGAATAACAATACTTAATATTTTAAGACAATTTTCCCCTACTTAGAAGAATATATGGAATATGTGTGAATAAGTAGTAGAAAAAACCTTACCCCTCAAGGAAAGTGGTGGGCTAATTAAAGCACTTCTCATACACTGATGTAATATTAAAAAACTAATTAAATACAAAATGTGGCTTTCTGCTGGCTTTGAGAAAACCAGTGCATAAATTAATTGAAAGGTATTGCAGCCAGATAAACTACATGGCAAGCGAATCAAAACCATGCTGTTTTTTATGGGATACAAAATCCACAACTGGTGGCGGTCCACAACTAACAATCTGTGTTCGCTTTGCATGACCCTATGAGAACAAGGTGCTTACAAGACGAGATCTCGGCACTTATGATGAGATCTCTGCTTTCCCTATAGAGTACCAGCACTGAGTACTCTCCAGCTGTTCATTCCCTTTCCTCCTCCATACACATTTCCATACTACTGCTTTTCTGATAATCCCCCATGGCCTCAGGACTTTCTCTGTAGCTAAAATAAGATATAAAGCCATACTAGTCTCAGCATAATGAGTGATGCATCAGACCTCTACTTCTATATGCTGCCACTATCTTTCCAGCTGATCAGAAATAGAAAAAATTGGATACACGTATCTCTGGGTGAGCAAATGGAGGATCCTCCTCAGCACAAGCTCTTCATTGTTGTCAGTGTTACGTATTGCTGCTGCTGGAGCTGTGCAGACACAAAGCATTGTTTTGTAGGAGCTGAATTTCACAAAAGCACAATGTCCTTTTCTTTAAAGGAAAATACAAACTGGAAAGAAGAAGTCAACAAGGTACAGAGAGTCCTCCATGTTTATTGACTATCTTGGGGACTGTATGCTGAAAGTAATTTGCACCAAGTTGTTCACCAGTTCTTGAGCTTTGGCTCAGTATTCTGCTTTAATGGAAAATGACTGAGGAAGAGAGCAGGAATTGTGCCAGTCCAGGATTTCAAACTTAAAATGGAGGAAACCTGAGAATACTGCTTAACTTCTGCCCTGCATGAATTCATTTATTGCAAAATCCGGAGGGGCTAATGCAGAGCCCAGCAGTAGGTTGGTTGGAAATATGGAACCATGCTTATCCCTATGTACGCTGCTTAGATCAATAGTTTAACAAAGGTGAAATTAGCCCCAAGGCCATATGCAGAAAATAGGAGGAGGGTACTAAGAAAATTGGGCTGTATAAAATGTAAGGTCTTCTTTCAAGAAAGGTGTCCAACAGTTAATGTTTTCTTAAAATTCAAATGGGGAAAATAAGTGATTAGGTTGGGAAATCACAAGACATGCCAAAGCTATGCATACTTTGGCAGTGGGGTAAGCAGCACAGGGAAGTCCACCGTGGCCAAATTATAATGCAAATGTCTAAATCTTCAGGCATTGCAGCAAGAATTGCCTCATGGATAGAGTCCAGGAAAGCAGAGCACCAGGCAGTCCATGGAAAACGATAGCTGGCAGTTCCTCCAGCAGGAACAAGAATAACAGTTGGTGTCTGGCCTGTCAAACATTCCCCATACTTCTGGCTATTTCATTGATGGAAGAACTATGGTACACTTCAAATAGCTTAAATTTAAAAATCTCAGCTCCATATCCTCTCCAGTAAGGGCAGAAAGAGATTCTCCTTCATATTTCTCAGAGCCAAACGTGGCTATAAGATCTGTCAAAGAAGGATATGGAGTCCTTTTTTTTGCTCCTTCAAATGCTATGTTCCTGATACAGATAGCATTCTTGAAAATCATATTAACAAAGCCAACGTCTGTGCTCTTGGGAAGATACCGTCATTGCAAACAGGGTCATTACAACATCGATAAATGGAAAAGAATTAAATTACTTTTGATCAAGACTACCTATTCTCAATCAGTTGCCTGTTGAATCTGATAAGTCATATAACCTAAGCAACAGATTCAGGGATCGCAGCATCTGCCAAATCAGCAGGATGAGGAAGATACACTCTAGTGGCTTGAAAGCAAAGTACATGTCTTTGATCGGAAAGAAAAGGGAAAAAATGATCACAAATTCTCTTCCTTTGTATTTTTCAGCATGAAGTGTCTCAGAGGAAAAATGTTTTCTCTGAGAAGTGATTTAAACCAATTCTTTGCACATTGGTACTGCTGGTTTTGCTGGCAAATGATTTCTGGATCTCATGTTCTTGGGTTTTTTTCAAACAATTTAATCGCTTGCATTGTTTGGATTGTTTTTTTTTTCCCTATTAGAGAGAATGTCTTGTATATAGCAGATAAAGAAGGCACCCTATTCCTGAACCAAAAAAAACTGATCTGTGGGGGACACATCTTTTACTTCTAGGACCACACTTATTTTTAGATTCATACATTAAAAAATTTCTGGGGACAGATTCTGCCATTGTTGTTCAGCTAAGTCATACTCTTATAAATAACCCCGCTGCACAGAATGGC
Source organism: Platalea leucorodia (assembly GCF_965183815.1). Taxonomy (NCBI): domain Eukaryota; kingdom Metazoa; phylum Chordata; class Aves; order Pelecaniformes; family Threskiornithidae; genus Platalea; species Platalea leucorodia. The sequence goes on from NC_138823.1 coordinate 111,013,040, forward strand.
TTTTCTTTTAGGGTAAGACACTCTTCTGCAAGTGAAAGGAGAAAAAAAGAAGGCATCATTTAGTAATAAACCAAATTTCCAGCTTATCTATCTGAAGAGCTATGAATAAAGGCCCTCATGGGCCTATGTCCTAACAAATGTTTAGATATATAGTATCTTTGCAGCAGTTTACTTGATCAAAACACAAACCCAGCTAGATCAATGGCCACCACAAGTGATAATTGTTATTATTCCCTAACCTGTGACACAGCAGAGAATACAATGGGCTGATAATCTGCAAATAGCTTTAGTTCCTTCCTCTGCCACTGACTGAGGGAGCAATTTTGAGGAATTCACTTGCTCTTTCTGCACCTCAGTTTGCCACCTGTCAAGTAGGAATCATGCCATTTAGCTTCCAATATAAATTGCTAACATGAAAGTGATGCACGATGGAGTGGTATTTGCTATGCCATCCATTTCTGCAGTGCCATACACTCGAGTACTTTGCAGTTATTCACTCAGTTGCACAATGTAGGTATGTTTCTTGCAGTAACTCCTATTGTACTCTTTGTATTACATACACAGCAACAGGATGCCTCTTACTTCTACAACCTTGCTAATGACTGTACCTCCTTGGTCTTCAACCCTTCCTCCATTCGTTTTTCATAGTAACTTTGTGGTAATCTACTCCGTGCTGGACAAAAATATCTGTGAAGGATTCATTTGGGGCAAGAGAAATTCAAATGTCTCAGCATTCTCCTGAACTCCTAGAAGATTACATTCTTTGTTCATAAATCACCTTATCCAAAGGACTATGGCAGAGCTGGACTCATGGGCTCAACTGATGTATCATGATGGGTGTTGGAAACTGACAGGCTTAATTTTTGCTTCCTTGATTTCAGTAAAAAAATGCTTTCATGATCTCATTAAGTGACTTTGTAACACAACAGCTTGATGCTTTACAGCCTGCCTCTCAGTCACTTGGAATTACAATTTCCTTTAAAAGAAATCCTACTGAAATCAATGGCTTCTTGAAGATCAAGGTATCATTTATCCTGTTTAAGAGTGACAGAATTATATAAGCTATCTTTAATTGGACCGAATCCTGATGTTATTCTTCAACACACCTTAGATGCTTTGCTTGATCTGATTATGACTGAGTAGGAACAGTCAAAAGATGAAGGAGTAGGAACTTCCAAACCCAATGTATTTAGAACAAACCTTTCCTACAGAACTGGTCTGTCAATTTTGAGCCTTAAGCTATTCAGTATAGCCCCTTTAAAACCACTATTCTTTGTACTTAATATTAATCCCAGATTATAAAGTGAAACATACATCTTTTCAATAGCCTGTTCAAAATCCTTCATTCCATTGGAAGTATTTCATATAATGTTCTTTAGAGCTTCACCATAATGGAAAACAGAGCTGTAAGCCATATTGCTAGACAAGCCGATGAGCCTGTGTGATGGGGCTGGGAATAGAAACAGCATTAGTATACCTTGGGAATGGACGTAAAAGCTATGTCAGCTGTGTAAGTAGGGACTGACTGTCCTTCCTACACCATGACACACACTGCATTTAATGTGCCTGTTCCTCTTGAGCCTCGTGAGCTGGTCCCAAATTTAGGACACATAAAGGATTAATCAAGATTAAACCCAGGACATGTCAGACAGAACATTTCTATATGATTATGTAGTGAGAACAACTCCATCAGAACCACCTTGTATAAAGAAGAGTCTGTGCCCTTTCAAGAAACCAAGGGAAACAGCCAGATGCTTGTGTATTTGGATGATCAGAACACACTAAGTAGATCCCAAATTTTCAAAATCATAAGACTGGTTTAAAAGGTATGACACTTAAGAAAATAATAATATAGGATTGGTTTTCTGCCTCATGATTTTCCAAATCTTTGCTTCTTCATCTTTGACCCACCATCTTAGAACCAGGACATCTGCTTTATTTAAAAACAAACAAACAAACAAGCAACACACATGATCCAGGAGTGAGGCTTTAGAGAAATCCCTGACAAGTACTGCATGTTGACAACTCCACAAAAGCTTTTGTTTTGGATCTTCTGCTCCAGAGCAGTTTCAGTTTTGCTTTTCATATGTTTATGCAGCACATTCAATATGAAATGAATCCTACACCCCTTTCTGCTAAATACGTATATTGTCCTCAACCAGGGGAAACGGAAATATAGGATGTTTGAAAGAAATTCAAGTTATCAACTGATTAGACTTAATTTACCACATTCATCAAATACATTCTTAGTTTTCACCTGTAAAGCCAATCTTGTTGATATCCAGCAGTAGTTTCACAGGTATATACTCTGCATTCAAAATATATATACTTGCATACATCCATATGTCCAAGGTTTCAGTACATTGGACCAAATTCTGCCATGAATTATACTCCACTGATTTCAACAGAATTTCCTAGGAATATACATAGAGTAGGCAAAACTAGATCCATCACTGCTGCATAGCCTATTTCCTTCTCATTCCTTTCATTGATTTTCTTCCTACTTGGCGCCATTCTTGATGTCTTTGGCAGGTTAAGAGTTAGGCAAATTATGTGGAAACAACTTGTATTTACTGATTCTCATTCACTGTATAAATTACACAATGCAGTCATATGAGGTAAAAGAAGGATTTTTGCTAATATCTTATTTAAATACTAATTAACAAGTAAGTTCTAAAGATACAGGCACCTTTATCACTCGTGTGCTTCCAAAGCATCTTAAAACTTTGATGGAGCACACAATCTTCAATTCCCTGCTGAGCAACTAATACTCATTTAAACACCACACTGGTTTTCTTTTCTTTCCACCTCGTGTCTGCTGTTTGCAAATTGATCCTTATGACTCTACAGATTCAAGGCAGTTATACCTTGAAATTCATTGGAATGCTGCCAGACCTATTATGTGCAGGACTTTCTAGCTGCATAAATAAAATGTCAACTAACAGAATACAAAAAAACTAACTAACTAACAGAATACAAAAAAACTAACGGGCATACAAAGCAACATAGAATTACATAATCTGTAATTAAGAGGCATAAAAAGAGCTCCGCTATCTTCTTAGGGAAAAATGATAGGTACAACTGCAATTTCAACTAATTCATGCAGCAAAGAGCAGGAATGCATAAATATACACAAAAGCCAGTGCATTAGTTCTCGGTATAGATCTAATTAAATTTAGTTGGAACAATGAATTACAATAGACTAGTTTATGTCTCATAACTATTGTATTTTTCTTTGTACTTAGCAAATTTAGTCTTTTTGCAGATCTTTTGCTTGCACAGGTGCAAATTTCTTGAATCTGACACTGACTTTTCCTGTCCCATCTTTGGCTTGTTTTGCACCTACCAGAAAGCTACACTCCTCCGCCACCTAGTGCTTTAAAGAAGTATATTTTATAACTGCCAGCTCTTGCTGGCACTGTGTTCAACAGAATAGATGAGGACTGTGCAGAAACCTCTTATTAGAATTTCCTTGCTAAATGGGAGACTAAAAAGAAACTTGGTTTATCAACCTCTATGGATATCACAATTGATCACTGCCAGAGATCACCTCTATCTCTGCAGATCTTAGTATAATACAAAATCGTTTAGCAACTTCGATCTTCGTATTTTAGGACATTACATCATCTTCCCCGTTCTTTCTAAAATGTAAAATACAATAATTTTTACAAAAAATCCTTATAGAGGAAAAAAAATAATAGAATATAACATCTATTTAATCATATGAAAAAGAATGTCTTTTTCAACTACTAGCTGGTTCCCAATGTATCAAAGTGAAATTCCCCCGAGGCATATAATTTTTGTTTTTAAATGGATTCTGGAGTACAATATTTGTAACAACCAGCTTGCTTTTTGTTAGTTTTAATTTACATTGTTTCAAAAAGTATATGTTTCTATATTATCAGTATTGCAATTTATATTTCTTTCAAAATTACATATAAACAGGGTTTATTTCAAGTAACAGGCTATGCTATATCTTTTAGAGGAACTCTGGAATTTTTAAAATTTTTTTTTTTTTTAAAAAGTAACGGAGCTTCGTATTGTTAATGTTAATAAAATGAAGCTATGAAAGTGAGCTTCCCTTTACTCTTCTTTTGAAGGAAAAGTCATTCAAACTAAACTGTTCTGACTCGCACTGAAGATAATTTCTTTTTTGGAAAATTAACTGGTACTGTATCAATTGCATATACAAATCTTCAGTATTTGTCAGTTATTTCTCATTATACTTTTAGAGAGCATGAATACCAGATATTTTAATGACTTTTTACCCCCACAGTACTCAGAAACCACTATGAAACATTATCAAGCATCTCCTCTTGTCTGGATTGCACAAATGCAGTACTAACATAAGCAGTATGGCTGTGAAATGAATCCTTACCTAACCGTGACCTGGCAAGTATCTTAAAATGTCTAGTGTTGACACAGCCTAACTTCACTCGTGTCATAAGAACTCTATTTGTAAAACATCTTCATTGCTTCACTGATGTTATAATTCAATGAACTAATGCAATATACTGCCAATTATAATTATTACTCCATTAGCAGAAACCACGTCTTCTCTCATGTTTAGAGAAAAAGTCTTTTCTTTTTTTTAAATAATACCTCTGTGTTTCCGAGAAATTAACCCATGACTCTCAACATCCCAGGCTAATTCACCTTATTCCTCTACAGAACCTTTGTCAAAAAATTAAATATATAAAACCCAACTAAGACAGTAAGGTGTAATTGGTCCTATAATATCTGGACAAAGAAACAAAAAAAAAAATCCTCCTCTCCCTAAAATACGTACACACCTTTCCCTCGGGACAATATATCTGTCTTATTGCTTGGCTAATCTCACCTCCAATATGTCAGTCTCATCCCATGCAGCTCTGCCAAAAGTAAGCCTTCCACTCTGCATCCTTCTTGCCACCTTTTATTGGCTTCAGTTCTGAGTAAGTGAAAAACAGATATGACTGGAATAAATCCTGGACAAATTGAAAAGAACTTACGTTGTTTGCTTGGATGCTGTCAACTAAATGGCATCTATTTGCACTTATCAGCTTTCATTATTCCCTTAGACTATGGAGGAAATGTAACATCTCCGCTAACATCTGTTCCTACCAGTTATGTTTCAGAACATGGAATCTAGAGTGAGGAAAGCAGAAGTGAAGCGTTACAGCACACCCGAGCCCACTCCTTAAGCAGGCATAATTGGCTCAGGCACGTACAAACGAAGGTGGTTGTGGAAAGCGTGGTCCCGTGTCCTCCGCTTTCATATTCCTATTGTCCACGCTGCCCCTTTTCTGACTCTGACACGAGCCAAGCTACAGGGAGGTACCTACTCAAAACAAAGCTGTCGAAAGCCAGGGGACAGTACTCTGTCAGCATAGCTCCCTGAACCAGGACAGCACAGGAGCAGATACACTCAAGTGCCAAGGAAAAACAGGGACAACCCAGCCAGGGTTAGGGGCAGGCTTGCATTTTTTGGCTGCAAATAGCTATTAGACTGGCTGAGCCATAATATCAAACAGTACCGTTTGTATATTGAAATTCCAACCTAAAATTGAAAACAGTCTTAATCTTAAATGCAATGGTGCTACTGTGTGGCTAAAGCCGAAGTGAAAATCCACAGCTAGGTGCTGTAACTGCACCACTGAAGAGTACCAACGGGCAGTAGAGGGCAGAGCTGTCCCCCTCTGCAGAAGACTCAAGACGGGAAGGCACCACGGTTCTTTGTGGTTTTCCAAGCACACACGGACCACCCAGGCTACTTAATGGCAATGGCTGCAAATAATCAGCTTTGACCCTTGTCAAATTTACAGATTTCTAGTCATTACATTTCAACTCGTTATTTCACTCAAGAAATCAAGTGCACTTTGAGGGGGAAAAAAAAAGGCTTTCCATATCCCTTTAAGACAGAAAATTATTTTGTACACTGACAACAGCAAGAAACACTTAACCTTCAGTCCAGTACATAAAAAGCACAAATACTACATGGCAACGACTATTTCACTCAAAACCAGGAATATCATCAAGTATCTCAAACAGCAGCATTGTGCAGAGATCCAGGCAGGTTCTGTTAAGAGCCATGGAAATAACCAGATAACTGTATCTTTCCATGTAAATATCCTTTGTATCTAATCAACATTGGGTTTAAACTCCTCTCTCCGCCCCCCCCCCCCCCCTTTTTTTTTCCTCTCCTCCAAAAGTACAGCAGCCAAAAACAGAAAGCAGATGTCCCTGGGAAACTTAACGTACTTTATTTTACATCTATGAATGTTTTCTCTTTGTTAAAAAAATGTTATTTACAAAACCAGCACAGAACATTAGCATACAAATTATTCAGTGTACTGTATGCAGATGTCCAAACCCAAGGTAGATCCTCATTTGTATTTAATTGCTGACTGCTATGACGTATCACTAAGAAGCATTTCCCACTGCATGTTATAGAAACACCACCTGACTGCAAAATCATGTGGCATGACATGTAATTCAAGCAGGCTTCCCAAAAGTTCATAGGTTTTATGTATTAACATTGAGCGAACAAAACGGGGAAAACATTCTTGAAAATCATGATCTCTCTTGCTGTAGCAACTGGTTTTGTTTGCATTAGTTCTATAGCATCAATTTTGAACAAACCAAGAGGGACGCTTCCTGGCTCTTTCAATGATCCGCTTGCCTTCATCTTTTTCTGTGGGCTTTTCTCCATCATAGAGGACGACAGTCTCTACAGTTGGAGCATTAAATGGTCCTCCTTCCTTTTCACGTATTTCCATTCGTATCAGTCGAGTTTCTGCTTTGACCTTTGCATAACAATAGCCACAAAGGACGTGTTTCTGTTTCAAGTTTCCACACTCAGGACAAACATCTATGTTCCTCTAAAAAAGACAGTGTAAAATAGGAAATTTTGTAATTTGAAAAACAGCAACAAAAGAAACAGGGAACAATCACAAACTACTAAAAATACTAAATGAAATACCAGAGAAGTTCAATTGCCTTTTCAAAATTTATTCTTCTAAGTAAAATAATTTTTCTGTAATGTATTGCTAGGTCGAATACTTACTATGAAAACTAGTCTACAAAGTCAATACCTAAATCATTAAGCCTATTGATATTTAGAAGACTAAAGACCTATCAACTCAATTAGATGCACAGGAAGTATAGACCTTTTCTATTTATACTAGCTGTTTAGCTAAAATTCACATTTTGTTGGCTTGCACCTAACCTGTCACTGTTTATTTAACCACAGACTACTGTCACACATGATGAATGTACCTGTTACAAAGTATTTTGAGGATTACAAGGTCTTTTAAGCTTATTTATAAATAAATTCCAGAAAGCTTTTTCAGTCAGTATTGACCACTATAACGGTTCTGTAAAATACGTGAGATGAAAATGACTGGCGTAAATCTTACTCCAGCATGGTTGTTTGCCATCAACAAAATTATTTGCAGTGAATAAGGTAGCAAGCCTGCGGAAATTTGGTGATTACCTTTACTTTTATAAGCTTATTGGGATTTCTTCGCCTGCAGCGGTTCACTTCAATGGTGCGCCTTTTCTTTGGCGCCGCCATCCACAAGATGCTATCGAACAGGCTTGGCGCCTCGTTACTTTCGCTAGTGTCGTTTACCGGTTGTGGAAGAAAAGCTGGAGCTTGGACGGCTAGTGCTGGTCCTGAAGGAAAAAGAAAAGGTAATTCATTACACCCAACCCCCATTTTCGCGTGCAGCAGAGGAAATACGACGCGGATGCTACCGACTCCCCCAAAGCGAGGAGGGAAGAGCGGACAGCGGCGCCTCTCACCCCGTTCCCTCGCTGTCCCCAGGGCTGCGCGCTCTCCTGCTCCAGCACCCTCCCTCGGCCGTTCAACGGTAAAAATGAGTCCCGCCGCCCTCTCCTTCAGCCGAGAGGAGAACAGACCGGTACCTACCCCAGGGCGGGCACTGGCCCCTGGAGAAACCCGACAAAAGGCCGCGCTCCAGCCGCCCCCAGCAGCGCTGAAGGAGAGCGCGAAGCCGCGGCAACGGAGAGAAGACGACCACCAGAGCCGCCATATCCCACACAGCCCCGCCAAGGCCTCAGGGGAGGGGAAGCCGGTCGCTCGCCCGAGGGCGCACTGGGCATGCGCACCCGTCGCTGAGCCTTCTGGGAAACCGAGTGCCCCGAGCACTTCGCGGCAGAACGGGGACGGAGACCAGGACTTCAAGTCCCAGCATTCATCTCACTACCAGGAGGGGGGCGGCGAGCGGGGCGCTCGAGGACTTCAACTCCCAGCATGCCTCGCAGCGCGCCTCTTCGCCAATCGCGTCCCTCGCGGGGCCCGGCGCTGCTTCCCGGCATGCTCCGCCATTCACCACCTCCTCGCCAATCAGCGCGCTAGCTGCGTCCTCGTGCAGGAAGCGGGAGGAGCGACTGCGCAGGGGTGGCTGGTGAGGGGAGTGGAGGGGTTTGTTCCAAAATGGCGGAGCGCGGTTACAGCTTCTCCCTCACTACATTCAGGTAAGCGCGGGGAGGAGGGCTGCAGGGCTGGGCTCTCGGCGGGCAGGCCGGCGGGCAGGGGGAGGAGGGTACGCAGCCTACGCGGAGCGGTCCTGCGGCGACGGGGCAGGACGGAGCGGGGACTTTGCAGAGTCATCGCGTCGCCGGCGGGTCCGCGGAGCCGGGCCTGCGAGCGCTGGAGGGGGCGGCGGTGGCGGGACCCGGGCAGAAGGGGCGGGCGTGGGGAAAGCGGCGGGGATCAGGCGGCTTCGCCTTGGCCTGAGGGGCGCACACAGCTGCCAGGAGGCTTGGTGAGCTGAACGGCTGCAGGCGCAGCCGCGGACAGAGGCGGGGGCTGAGGCGAGAGTCCCGGGTCCCGCCTGATCTCCCTCGCTGACCTCGGGCCCAAGTGCGGTTGCTGCTTGGATCTTCTCTCGTTGCTGTAAGTCAGAGTCGCTGTGGGGCCAGCCTGAGGTCTGTCTCGTCACTGGTAGCGCCTTATAGCGAGTGCTTGGTGAAGCGGTTTAGCAAATGTTGGGTCCCCACGCATACGCTTCTGGCTGCGTAGTAATTCTGTAATTCTGACCTAACTGGAAATGCGTGGTGATAGCTGAGCTATGGTATCTTGAGAGCTTGCTTCAGAACGCATTTTGCAGATGTGGGAGTGAAAGAAGCCTTCAGAGGAGTTTTAAATAGTTTATTTCCTTTCCTGCTGGACTTTGCAGGCAGTGCTCTCCTTGCAGTTTGTGTTGTGCACAGCCTAGATGTGGGATGATTGCATGCACAGAATGAATGTGTTATTGGAATGGTATCTGTTAAAGTGTTGCTCTACTACATACACTTAAGATTAATTCAGAGAAAAGGAAATCACTTTCCATTCTTTTTTTTTGATGAAACTATCAAGCTATCCAGAATTATATTATACATATAAAAAGAAATACTGAGTGCAAGAATCTTTGTGCTGCTTTTGGTAAAGTGCCCCCTTAATCTCAGAGGATAGTAATGCTGTGTAATTGTGCAAAGTAGGTTACTAAAGGCTTGTTGCAGTTGAGCAAATGAAGCAGTTCACAATCTAAAACTAGGAAAAGAATCTCCTTAATGGATGGATGCAGCCAAAGATGCCTGCTTTACTCAAGTGGGTTGAATTCTTTATTAGCTCTTGGAAGTGTTTTCCTAAGGGAGTTACAAACTTCTTGTACTGCACAGGAGCACTACATGTTCTGAAACTTGAAGCCATTTGATTTTATACTCACATGGAAGAGAATATCTCTTCTTATGCTTTCTGTCATTCACCTGTTCCTTGTGCAGAGAATTATTTATTTTAGTTTGTGCTTACTTTTAAAATACTGTGCTAATGTTCTGTATAGTTTAATTGCTGGCATAGGAAGCTATTGTTCTGGTTTGCTTGTATTTTGTAGTGGAGAAGCTAAAATTATTACTTTGTCACCTTTATACACTGTTTACTCGATGTATAAATAACTACACTAATTGATTATTGCTTGCTTTGTTTTTTCTAACTCCTCTAAGCACTGGGTTACATGATTTTCTATTTTACTTGTGCGTCTATTAAAACAGCAGTGTCCGAAATACAGCCCAGAGAACAGATCCCACTTGCAAAATCACTTGTTCAATGAGTGACTGGCTCTGTGCTGTCCTTTTCCCTGAGGATTGAGAATGGACCCCTTGATCCCCCTCATTCTGGATGAGTTACTTTGTCAGCCTGACACCTGCTGCTCTGTTCTGATGATTCTGCATCGATTACCAGAACGACATGGATCGTTAAAACAAAATGCAGGAATACCTGGGGGTGGAATGGGAGCTGTTTCTGTCTTGTGGCCTTGACCTGATGTGTGCTTATCTGTCAAAAAGAGTAGCTGTGTTTTGCTCGTACCTTTCAGCACCAAACACCAATGTCTTCAAAACTTTTGCAAACCACATGTATAATGCCATTTCAGTAGAAAGTCATGATGTGCTCTGAAGATTTTTTCCTACTGAGTGGAAAACTTGTTTAAAATGGTATAAAGTTGGAGAACAGACTTGTCTTTCTTCAACCTGCATCCCAGTCACTGCTCCCTATGCGAGACACATTAGCTTTCATCAGGGTTGTAGGCAGGTGCTGTGTGAGTATCCCAGTAGCACTGTGCAGCAGTGAGTACTGCGCTGAACCAGTCTGGTTCTTTTAGAAGCTGTTATGAATCTTCAGACTTGGGGGGGTTTTCTTGTTGCTTTGCTTTGTTTTTAAATTCTGATTAGAACATGCTGATGTTAGGTGTAAAGAGGCTTAAAAAAGCAAGTTAGCATCAGATTGTTGTAGGAAAGATTTGAGCATATCAGAATTATGTTAGGCTTACTTTTGCATTTTCCTTTTTAGTCCTTCTGGAAAGCTTGTTCAGATTGAATATGCTTTGGCTGCAGTGGCTGCAGGAGCTCCCTCGGTTGGGATTAAAGGTATGTTCAGAAAATAACTACTTTGGTGAAGGATTCAGGATTCTGAGTATCATTTGAGAGAACTAAAATAGTTTGGACTATGTACTGGCTCCTTCTTCATCTTGCCTTCCATTACATATTTTGTTTTTCTTTCAATGGATTTTCACATGTTTTAGTGGGTTTACTATTTCCTATTTTTATTTTTCTGCAACTCAGTATTTTTTTATAAAGAAGGAAGGGGAGTATAGAGCTCCGTGCTAGGAGAAGAAAATTGTTTGGTTGATTTTGGAGACACTCAGCTGGTAGAAGCAGGCATCTTTTTTTTTTGAGTGATTCCTATCTTTTCAGTAAATAACTCCAGCTCTGTGTCCATATATATCGAAATTACACAAAAAGTTACTTCAACTGCTCAATTATTAATATGTGCTTCAGATTCTTTAGAATGGGATTATGGGAGCTGTATGATTATTTAAAATGAGAAACGATGTGTTGGGTGGATTCATCAAAGTATCTCTGTTTAATGTGATTGTAAACTTGAAGGCTTTTTAAAAAAGCGAGGAGGAAAATTCTTTACAGTCTAATAAACTTGTTCTGTGTTTTGACTGCTTTCCATAATTTTAGTTTAATATTAAAAAAAAAAAAAAATCTTGTTCCTTTCCAGCTGCAAATGGAGTGGTGTTGGCTACTGAGAAGAAGCAGAAATCCATTCTTTATGATGAAAGGAGTGTCCACAAAGTAGAACCAATTACCAAACATATAGGTTTAGTGTACAGCGGTATGGGTCCAGATTACAGGTATTAAAAAAATTTGTTTTATCGCTATTTAGATGCGTTTTCGTGCAAGAAATGTAAGAAATGGAAACAGATAGCAATTAGCCGTTTCTTTCTAAGGGTACGCCATGATGTTATATTGTATTACACTGTATAGGAGATTCTCTTTAAGTTTTTCGTAATTCAATACCTTGTCAAACAACCTTCTATCTAAAGAAAGAGTAGGGAATGAACTGCAGTGTAATTCAACCTTAGTTTCAGTTTAAGTATTTCAGAGATTACTCAGTTGATAAAGATAACCCAGCACAGTCTATGTTTTTACAGTGGTGTTATGCCAGACGTATAACTTCTTTGGATGGTATTTATTATGAGTTTTCAGTTCTAGTTGTAACAACTAGTTGGAATTTCTCTGACATATTAATTTTGTCTTTGTTTTTAGAGTACTTGTGCACAGAGCTCGGAAGCTGGCCCAGCAATATTACTTGGTTTATCATGAGCCCATTCCAACAGCTCAGCTAGTACAGCGAATTGCTTCTGTGATGCAGGAATATACGCAGTCTGGGTATGTGGTTTTCTGAATTTTGAAGTTGCTTAGAAAGATTATGTTGTTTAAATGTAAAGAATAACAACTACCTGGTGATTCAATTTTTTATGTCAAAAAGGCAGTTAGTTTTTCAATGGAGAATGTCCACAGAAGGCGTGCCAGCGGGAGGAGCACTAACTGGCAGCGGGTGAGATAGGGTCTTCATATTTTGCAAACAAACATGTCGGACAAGGCAGCATACTTCTGGTTTTGAACTGTTGGTTGACGAGTCATTCCTGATCACAGCTCTGGGCTGGGGGGAGGTGTTTGCGGGAAGGTTAACACATCCAAAATAATTTAGTCACCTTTGGTTTTCACTGAATAAATTTCACGTATCAACTGTGATTTTTCAGTTTGTTTTGGTTTTTGGTTTTTTTTCCCGTAGTGGTGTTCGTCCGTTTGGTGTATCGCTGCTAATATGTGGCTGGAATGAAGGGCGGCCCTATTTATTTCAGTCGGATCCATCTGTAAGTATCTTGCATTTGTAAATTCTACTGCTTTTATAAAATGTCTAAAATTTTATATGTGCTCATAAATACTTTCTGTGATGAGAAGAGTAATGCAGAGCTAGAACAAAAGATCCCTTAACATAACTTCAGAAGTCAGAATGAGCCATTTCAGTAGGTGCTTGGAGCAAGCCCGGATCATTCTGTGCCTGCGTGCTCCTGTACTGCTTGAGGGATGGCAGCTGTTTTTGAGGGAGATCACCATCCCTTTCCATGCCTTCCCACCTAGTTGGTAGTGCCAGCAAGGGTGGCATTCTGCAGCAGCTACCAGAAAAAAAAGAATTTTTGACTGCTTATGCTGCTCAAATCACCGTTCCCTAAACTGGATGGAAGTTAGGCCAAGACCTGTTGCATTGTGAAATGTAACGCATATGCTTTAGTATTTAATGACAGTGGTTAATTTAAGTGAGTTTATTTGCTATGTTTGCACTGCACTTCTGAAAAACTGCCCTTTGGTGTGTGTGTGAGTTGTAACGCTTTACATCAAAAAAAAAAAAAAAAGTGTGGTCACTGTAGAGATCATTGATAAGCTTCAGAAATTTGAATTACTACGTGATGCTCAAATGTAAAATGCAAAATGCAGATGCCTTGTGTAAGGCAGCTTGATTGAGGCATAGAACTGTTGATGGTCTTCATGCCAGAGGAGAGAATAGAAGTGATGGCTAAATATCCTATTAGTAGCTAAGATAAATCAGATGGCTGATTTGCAATAAGTTCTTTTATATTACTTAATCTTAAAAAAGAGAATATATGGAGTGAACCTCAGGGAAGATCTGACTGTATTCATTCTCAAGGGCAAACATGCTATTTCTGTTTAAGGAATCCTAAATCAAAACTATGCTAATGACTTATAAATTCATCTTTCAAAGTAGTGGGAGGATGAAAATAGGTGGGGCCCTATACAAATGTTTTGTACATTTCCACAGCATGTTTCCATATCAAATTGGTCTTAATGTGATCCAAAATGGTCTCCTATATACTCAGAACATTCAGTATTTTCATAATTGCTTCTGAACTTCTTACGAAGTAATTGAATACGTGATGTTTGACTAAGTTACACAAAACAATTCAATAGATTGTTGCTTTTACAGGGAGCTTACTTTGCATGGAAAGCAACAGCAATGGGAAAAAATTATGTCAATGGGAAAACATTTCTTGAGAAAAGGTAATGTATTTGACACTTGTCTGAAAGGACACTATCTGTTTTGTTCAGGTTCCATGTAAAACAGCCAGGTAAAAAATGCACACTTCTAGATTATCAGAACAAAGTTTTAAAATACTTAAGATATGATGCTTCCAATTTACTTATTTACACATGCACAGGAAACTTGCTTTATTTAAACTCCAACTTTTGTGTTTATGGAGAACTATTTCAGTGCAATAAACATTATATTCAACATACTTGCAGAAATATTGTTCTGTACAGTGTCAGTAGGAAAAGTGGTGAAATTTTTTTTTACAAATAATAACTTTGACTATTAATATCACATTGCTTACAAATAATATTGGTATAAGAAATGGGAAGATTTTAGTAGTGTTCGGGTTTTTAGAGACTCCAGGATTATTAGGATTTGGAAAGATATTTGTCCCATGCTGAAATACATGAACTTCTGTTTACAGATACAATGAAGATTTGGAGCTTGAAGATGCCATTCATACAGCTATCTTAACACTAAAGGTTAGCAAAATAATTAAGAAATAACGTTCTTACTCTTATGACTTCACTGATACGATTCACTGAACTGTATTTTCTTTAATAGGAGAGCTTTGAAGGGCAAATGACAGAAGACAACATTGAAGTTGGCATCTGTAATGAAGCTGGTTTTAGGAGGCTCACTCCAACTGAGGTTAAGGACTACTTGGCTGCAATAGCCTAGTAGAAACCAAGCAAGACTGTGTGATTCACACAAAGGTCTTTTTAATTTTGGCTACTTAAATGTTTTTGTTTGCAGTTTTTGCATACTTATTTCTACATGGTTTGTCTGAGAGATTTTTTAAATATCATGGGTGCAAATGCAACGGTCCTAATATTGTAATACATGGAATCTTATTACCGGTAATTCTTTCCCTTGATACATGGAATCTTTGTACACAAAATACTGTACAAAATGTAAAGTTATTATCAGAGCTTGAAAAAGGCTAAAGAATAAAATTTGAAGGCCACTGTTGTGGGGGAAGGTGTCTGTGTGTCTTTTTAATCATAGCTTGTTTATCTGCATAAAGCTGAGATTTCAGTATCTTTATTGTTGAGGAAAGAGAATTTTCCACATATATATGAGCCATGATGAACTCACATTACACCTTCTTTTAAACAATTTAAATTTTGAGTGGACAGGATAATTTTTTCACTTTGGAATGTTGTATAAATGTTAAGTAACTTCCAAAAATGGTCTTATCTGGTGTAAAAGATCAGGTACTTTCACAAAGAGGCAGAACAGTCTTCCATTTCAGATGTGAACTGTGATCTACTTGAGCATCTCTGTTCTTGACCCTCTTGTCTTTGTGTCTCAAGAACTTTTTTTTTCTATTACTTGGGTTATTTTCATGGCCCTAGAAATTGCACTTCTTCAACCCTGGGATATTGTTAGAAATAATGGAAGTAATAACTTACTGAAAACTAAATGCCTTTATCACCATCAATAAAAATGAACAGGATTTACAAAGTAAAATGAATATGTGATGTAATTACTTTATCCCTTGAATTGTGCTAAAGTATTTTCCAACTTGCAAGATAACTGTAAAGGTGCAGTAATGAAAAAAGCACTGAATTTATGCATCACAACTTTTACAAGTGCAGAACTAGATGCTTGAATATTACTGTGTGTGGGTGTACACATCGATACGTTTGTTCCATGTGTAGAGTTGTTCAGGTTATAGAGAAACACAGAATTTACCGCAAAAGAAATAAGATAAATGTGTACTTTTTTTAATCTGGTCTGCAGCCATGTAAGTTACTGTTTGCAGATTTTATTGTTTCTTAAAGCAGTCTGTTAAAATATTGATAATGAACTGGGAGTGATAGCTGGATCACTCTGCTTGTACGTAAGGCTAAGCACGTATGGCAGCAGCCTGACAGGTTACATGTTAGCCAGCCATAAGTAATGAAGAAAACATAAAGTATGAGTTAGTCTGCAGAAAGTAGTGTATAAGCTATTTTATCTGTTCTTTCCAATGTCTGTCTTCTGATGTTTTATGTTATCATTAGGTAAATAAGAACTTCTGAAGCATGCCATAATGAAGGTTTATTTCCTAATGTCAGAAATAAAAGCTGTGTCCAAACGGTTCATTAAGACTTACTCCAGATCACTTTTTGAGTATTTTACTCTGAAAACCAATCCATGCTCTGATTCTTCTTCTAGAGAAAATGAACAACTAGGAACTGAAACTGGAGACTTTATGTTGCTACATCTTCAATTTAGAATATTTATACACATTCATCCAGTTTTTTAATGCTATATAAATATTTAAAGGAGTTCCCTATACGAAAAAGTGCAAGTTCAGAAAATGGTTAGCATGAACTGCAGTAGCTTAGTTGCCTCATCTACTAGAAACAGTTGATTAGCGAAGAACACCCTATGAAGGGCAGTTGAAACCAAAGCAGGTTTCACATAAATCCTGCTATCTCGCTGCCAAGATGGTAACAGTGGGACAAACAAACAAACAAAAGTTTTAAGGTTGAGGGGTGTGGGTTTGTTTTGTTTTGTTTTAAATAATTTAACAACTTCCATCCATAGAATGTTACTAATTTTACAGGTGGTGAAGGGAAGTGAAAAAAACAGTATCTTCCATCCTTTCCTGTGGTTTAATGATTTAAATGTAGTAACTGTTCTGTACGTCGTACAGAAACTATGGTGCTCTGAGTAAGGAAAGTGCTGCCCTTCAGATACCCGATAATGGGTATAAACGTTGAGGGGGGTCTTTGCCCACTTCTCCCCAGCCCATTAGGAGGACAGACAACCATTGCCACACGGGGTGTTTTTACTGAACTGCGTACTTCAGAAGCGGTGTTGGTTTTACTTCACGTTGTTAGGGACCGGTGTTGTAAATAGGTGGAACATCTGACCAATGTATAACTTCACGTTGCCGAGTGCCGCCTTCTACCAGGTTGCCTCAGTCAGTGCTTTTAGGAGTGTAAACTGTTTGCATTGGTAAAATGTCTGATTTGATTATTATTAAATGGTGGCACCTTTTTCTTTTGAGAACAAATAGAAGTGTGCCTTGAGAAAGATGAGAACACTGTCACTAGGCTGTCATAGCACCATACGTTAGTACATAGTCTCCTTTTACGACGAAAAGCTTCAAAATGATGATCAGTGGTAGCTTTCCTTTGAGAGTGCTTTCCTCAGGCTGTCTTTCTGAGGGATGATTTCATAGCCCCTGTCGTCATTTCTGTGGTAATACTTAATTGCTCCATGCTTTGTGTGAAATGAGAAGGATAGGTCTATACCGTAGTCTAATGTTTTGCTGTCAGTTACTCATTTTGATGAGCCACCAAGTTGGAAGTTGAGAAAGTTGTTTTTTACACCGTTAAGACCCGAGTCCTAAAGCTCCCTGATAACACTTAAGCCCTACAGGGAATCAAAGTTTATGGGACTTGGTGTAATTTGGAAAGAATATGCATAATATTTTGAACTCGGGCCTTATTTAGAGTATTGGGTAATTTCCTTAGTGGTAGGCAGATAGACCTTGATATTATGCTGTTCTAATGGGGAAGGTGGTACGATTGGGGGGGGGGGGGGGGAGGGAGGGGTGTTAAACTACTTAAATCCTGCGCTGAAGAAAATTATTGCCATACTCAGATGACTGCACATTTAGAATAGTAACTAAATTTTATCTAGTATTTAAAGGAAACCTTTAAACTGCAGGGAACTAATTTACATCTTTTTCCATTCAAAATCCTTGGAATTTAAGGAAATAGTAATTTTGAGATGTACCTCTCAAATTATAAAATCACTTCAGGAGTGAGAAATACTAGTGCAATGCAGTAGCAAATTATATGGTGGTTGTGGTCGTTTTCAAAAAGTGCAATTAATTTTTTTAGTTATATGATATTAGCTTTGTTTTATATTTTGTAGAACAACTCGCTGCGTAAAGTGGGGCCAAGGGGGAATAAAGTGGACAAACACTCTTAATTTGTGAGAAATGACAAATTACAAGCCTGATTACTTAAGCTGACCATGAAGTATGACTTTGCTTCATTTATCTTGTTCCTAATGCAGTCATCTGAAAGAAGAAAAAGAGTTGCTGGTCACTTATGTTCTTGTTTCGCGTGTCCTGGAAGATGATCTGCCCCGAGGAGCTCAGGACAGCGTGACACCTATGAGAACAGAGAGCTTCCTTGCGCTTTATTTAACTCGTAGGATGGGGATCTGAGAACAGTATCGCCGTTTCGTGAGGTTATGACTTCAAGCAGGTTCCAAGGTGATGGAAGATACAGGTGCAGTAGCCCCCTTACAACTTGCTTTGGCTTGCTACTGCTTTGCAGACTCTTGTGAAATCCTTTAGGCAAGTAGAGACAACCGCTCGCGGCAGGAACCAGCCACCAGCGGCAGATGGAGAGAAGGCGAATCTCTCCCGTGCTGCCATGTACTGCGGCAGCATGGAGGGAGGCCCGAGGCCGCGGAGATGGCTGCTGTGTGGAAGCGGGCAGCGACTCAGGACTCGCTCACATTTCCCTCCAAATGGTTTAATAAGGCCCGTTCCTGTTATCTGAGCTTCCTGGACCCAAACTGCATTCAGCCATGGTTGCTTCTTCCCCGCCGAAGTTCAAGCCCAAGGCTGACTCGTCTCTGGCCTTTCTGGCCTAACGTAACGCCCCCGCTCCTTACGACCGGCTCTCCGGGACGACACACGTACCCCCGCGGGGACGGCGGCCCGCCCGGGCGCAGGCCGGCCGGGGAGGAGGGCTGGGGCCGGCGGCGCGGCGAGGCGGGTGCGGCGGCTGTCCCCGCCCGGCGGCCCCGGGGGAGGTGCTGGGCCGGGCCGAGCCGCGCCGCGCCGGCCCGGGCCGCCTGCCGCCGCTGCCGGGGCGAAGGCTGCTGCCGCCGGGTTGTGAGTATGGGCTGCGGGCGCCGGGGGAAGGCGGCGGCGGCGGGGAGGGAGCGGGGCCCGGCAGCCCCCGGAGAGGCGAGGCGGGCCCGGGCGTGTCGCGCCCTGACAGTGCCCGGGGGGCAAGGGGGGCAGGGGCCCGCGTCCCGCAGCCGCCCGACCCCGCCGCCCGGCCTGCCGGGGAAGGTGCGGCGGGCGAGGGCGAGGCACGGGGGCGCGGCCGGGGCTCCGCCGGCGCCGCCGAGAGGGGCTGGGGGCAAGCGCCGAGGGCACCCTGCCCTCACCCAAGATGGCGCCGCGACCTCCCCGGCGCCGCTCTCACGTGATCGCGGAGCGGCGCGAAGGTGGGGGCGGCGGGCGGACAGGGCCGGATCGGGGGCGGGAGAGGCGGCCGTTTGCGCCGCTCCCCGCCGAGGGGAGATGCGGGCCCCGGGGGGAAGGGAGCAAGGGTAAAGCGGCGCCGGTGCGCAGCTGCTGAGGGGAGGCGGGCTGCGGGGCGGGCCCTGAGAGGCGCCCTCAAATGGCGGGCGTGTCCCGCGGGCGTGGGCACGGCTTCCCCGCGGGACGGGTGTGCGCATGCGCGGCGGGCTGAGGCCGTCTCAGCGAGCGGTCTGACAGGGCGCTTTGTAGCAGCAAACGTTTGTGTGAAGGGTTTTGTTTTTTTCCCCACCTCATTTTAAGGAATAGTTCTTATGAGAAGAGCTGCCCGGCGGAAAAGGGCCTGGGGGTGCTGGTCGACAGCCAGCTGAACGTGAGCCACCAGTGTGGTCAGGTGGCCAAGAGGGCCAATGGCCTCCTGGCTTGTGTCAGAAATAGTGTGGCCAGCAGGACCAGGGAGGTGATAGTGCCCCTGTACTGGGCACTGCTGAGGCCGCACCTCGAGTCCTGTGTTCAGCTTTGGGCCCCTCACTACAAGAAGGACATCGAGGTGCTGGAGCGTGTCCAGAGAAGGGCAACGAAGCTGGTGAAGGGTCTGGAGCACAAGTCTTAGGAGGAGCGGCTGAGGGGGCTGGGGTTGTTTAGCCTGGAGAAGAGGAGGCTGAGGGGAGACCTTATTGCTCTCTACAACTACCTGAAAGGAGGCTGTAGTGAGGTGGGGGTCGGTCTCTTCTCCCAAGTAACAAGCAACAGGACGAGAGGAAACGGCCTGAAGCTGTGCCAGGGGAGGTTTAGGTTGGGTATTGTGAAAAAATTTCTTCACTGAGAGGGCTGTCAGGCACTGGAACAGGCTGCCCAGGGAAGTGGTTGAGTCTCCGTCCCTGAAGGTATTTAAAAGATGGGTAGATGTGGTGCTTGAGGATGTGGTTTAGTGGTGGACTCAATGATCTTAAAGGTCTTTTCAAACGTAAATGATTCTATGATTTCGAGGCCTTATGGTTGATAGTGAGACTGCCTTGAAGTTGTGCCAGAAAAGTAGTGGGGTTTGTGGGCTTACTTTCACTGAAAAACTTGAAGTAAGCTTTGTCTTGAAGCCTTTTTATGTTTGTAGAAGTTGAAGCTGCTGTGGGGAGGGGTGCCAAAGTAGTAACTGGGGAGTTTTACTCATTGCTTTACATATAAGAATAAACTTGTGGCAATGGTGAGGACTTTGGAGGGGAAGAACTGATTTTACTGGCCTCCGCTGACCCTAAAGAGAGTCAGTAGGTCACGTTGGAAGACATTAGGCTTTTTGGTTGAGAAGAAGGGGGAGATTTTGGTGATGTTGGATATTGACCAGGCCAGTAGCAGTTAATGCTGACTGTATTTGAACTTGTGCATAATGCAAGGGTGATTTCAGCTGCTTGAAGCCAGGCTCCACAGTTGCCCTGGCAGAGCCTGTTGTAGGACCCAGGCCGTATCCTGTTGCTCATTTTCAGCTGAAGCTGTATTTGTCTTGCCCTTTAGTACCAGTTTGCTTCAACATGCAGATTAGGTAAGAATTACAGGAGCATCTGTTTATACTTGTAGCTGGGAGTCAAAATTGATTCATTGCACTACTCATAGTGGCTATTTACTGCCTGACAGAAAAAAACGGTATTTGCTGTGCTATTGAATCCTACATTTTTCAAAGCCAGCCCACATTCAGTTAAGTAATTCCTATCATACTTTTCTCAGGGAGACATACTAAGGTAATATGGATGTAAAGGAACAGACTTACCGGATGCAACATAGTAAATCTCTAGTAGAACTGGAAAACATAGAGATTTCTAGATGCTCCTGGCTCTAGAATTATGACTCATAGTCTATCATGATGCTGTGTAATGTTGGAACTTTGCCAGGAGGTTGTTAGGGGCTCATTCACTGAGTTGTGCAGTGTAAGTTGGAAGCTGGAGAGGACAGAGCTGTGCTACCCATAATTGTAAAAATACAATGGCCTTCCTCTATGCTGTGTTAAAATATTTGCTGGGAGCCAGGCTTCACAGTTTTTATGTCTGTAAGCCTGGTGGGTTGCTTTTATATTTTAATGGTAACTGTGGTGAGAGGGAGAGGCAAGATTCGCGTATGGCATTAACAGGACTTCTAATTTTGCTCTGGATGGCAACTTTTGCGAATGAGCTGTGAGAGTTGAGATCTAAGTGACTAGTTCAGTGAAGGGCTTGCATGTGGGGGGGCGAGGGGGGGAACCACAAACTTGCAAGGTATGTGTGGAGACTTGAATGCTGCTGTTCTCCCTTGCTGAGAACTGACATCTGAGGCTGTAGGTTGCATCCTCAGAGGCGAAGGAATTGAACTCTTCGGTGGGACTTGTGCTGAGGTTCCTGATGCTTGTGCTTTACAATACTGGTAGCTGTTGCACTAAATTTACAGCAGAGCTCCAGTGTATGCTGTTGCAAAGACCTCTTTTGACTGTCTTTATTCTTGGCCATGCAATAACAATCTTCTCTTTTGCTTTCACTTGATAGGAATAATGTTTCCAACATGTCTGTGCAGTCGCTGCTTTGTGAAAGAATTGCTGTTGCCAAAGAACTGATCAAGAGAGCGGAAGCCCTTTCCAAGTCCCAGAAAAGGAGAATAGAAGGTGGGGCAAAACTATGTGGCAAACTGAAGGCTGAGCTAAACTTCTTACACAAGGTGGAGGCAGGGAAGGTGGCTATTAAAGAATCCCATCTGCAGAGTACAAACCTTACCCACCTCCAAGCCATTATTCAGTCAGCAGAGAACCTGGAGGATGTTGTCAGTGTCCTCCATGTCTTTGCTTATGAGGACAGGTTTGGAGACAAACAGACGCTGGTGGTAGATGTTGTTGCGAATGGAGGTCACACGTGGGTGAAGGCCATCGGTCGGAAGGCTGAGGCCCTGCATAACATCTGGCTGGGCAGAGGCCAGTATGGTGACAAGAGCGTCATTGAGCAGGCAGAGGACTTCCTGCAAGCAAGCCGCCAGCAGCCAGTGGAGTACAGCAATCCCCACATAATCTTTGCGTTCTACAACAGCGTGTCCAGTCCTATGGCAGAGAGACTCAAGGAGATGGGAATATCTGTGCGAGGAGACATAGTTGCTGTGAACTCACTGGCGGAGCCATCTACAGAAAACACACACCTTAGCGCCAGTGAATCAGATGAAGAAGGCCCTGAACTCCTGCAGGTGACCAGGGTAGACCGGGACAATTTAGTGGCCAGCATTGCTTTTCCTACCCAGATCAAAGTAAACGTATGCAATAGAGTTAATTTGGACATCACTACCTTAATAACCTATGTCTCTGCTCTGAGCTACGGTGGCTGCTACTTCATCTTCAAAGAAAAAGTGCTAACAGAGCAAGCAGCTCAAGAAAGGAGGGAGAGAGTCCTGCCTCAGCTGGAGGAGTTCATGGAGGGGAAAGAGCTCTTTGCCTGTGAATCGGCTGTCAGAGATTTTCAGTCCATCTTGGAAACGCTGGGAGGGCCTGGGGAGAAAGAGCGAGCTGCGTTGCTTGTTAAAAGAATTAATGTGGTGCCAGATCAGCCGTCTGACCGTGCCTTAGGACTAGTGGCTAGTTCAAAAATCAACAGCCGTTCTCTAACCATTTTTGGGACAGGAGACACTTTAAAAGCCATCACCATGACCGCAAATAGTGGTTTTGTGAGGGCAGCGGCGAACCAAGGTGTCAGGTTCAGTGTTTTTGTTCATCAGCCACGAGCATTGACAGAAAGCAAAGAATCTGTTGCCACGCCTTTACCAAAGAGCTGCCCACCTGATAATGGACTATAAGTCATTAAATGAGTTAGCCATTGAAATATTGCAGGTGCTACAGTGGAGGCATTTGGAGAAACGGAAGAATCGTAACAGTACATTTTTGGGTGTATATCAGTGAAAACAGTAGCTGTAGCAGTGGAAGGGCTCCTCGAGGGATTTGCAATATCTTTACTCAATCCTTGCGGTTTTTTTGTTCAGCTCACCATTAATTTATTCACTAAGGTAATAAGATTTCAGTGAAAATTGTTAACTGGCTTACAGTATATTAATTGTATCCATCCCTATTAAAAAGTTCAGTTAAAGCACAGTTGCTGTTGTGCCCTTGTCATTTTTGCTCTCTTCAGAGAGATTAAATTCAGCACCTTAGGTGTACTTCAGAACTGACTTCTGCAGAACTTAAATCTTTCTTTCACCTATCCTATTCAACTGAATTTTTTGTTGATTCAGAAGTACCTTGTGTTGAGACCTATGCCTTTTTGGGTGTATGCTGTTTCATGAAGACGTGACTAGTAGCCATGAATAGAAAACAACTTAAGCCTTCTTTTACTGAAAGGAACCTCTGTATACCATGTTAGACTGAATTGGGCAACAGCTTTAAAATTCCTGGAAAAATCAGTTGAAATTGGAGTTTATTGGCACTAATGTGTTGTGACTCTTGGGCCAAACTGGACAGCCAGTGGTAGCAGACCAAGGAGGCAAGTCTGCTTCCCTTTTCTCTTAGCCTTTGCCCAAGTGCGAAGTCCTGCTGGGTGCAAAACCCAGCTTGAGGCTTTGGGTAACAGAATCCTCCTAAACTGAGCCTGCACCCAGGTAGTTTCTGATACTAGCAAGGTCTCTGCTGAGGACTCATGGTGAACTCGAATTTGGCTCTGTTGCTTGTGGATTACCTGAAACAAAGCCTCACCGAGGTCCTTTAGTGTCGGCGTGGTGATGGAGGAGGATTGTGGGGTATGTTGTTAATTGCTAGTTTACCCTATAGTAGAGAGAAGCTTTTTCACTGGTGGTGTAGTTGCTGGTTTTACTCAAAGTGTAAAGTAAACAACTTTTTTTTGTTTTTTCAGGAGAGAGTTGCTGTTCTAGTCTTTCTTTAATCTTTTTCTTTCTTTAGTCTTTCTAGTGTTTTTCTGTATGCCGTAATGACAGCGCTTGCTGTTTGGTATTAATTTGCATCAGGTTCCTAGTGGAAAATTTTGAGATGTCAAAGTGAACGTCTTGGCCCTGAGCTATACGTTTTATCAGGTCAGTGAAAGAGATACCCACTGAATATTTTATAGGCTGTTGTTGAACAAGATAGCATTATTATGCAGCTTATAGTTCAGGCAAAGAACATTCCCTTGCCTCTTGCCACTCCACTCTAAATTTCTTCCTACAGTACAAAGTAGCTGCAGTGCTGCCCTTAGCCATAGGCTCTACCTATTTCTGTCTCCAGTACTCTGGTATACTCCAGCACTGATGTAAAGATACTGGCATGCCAGCAAAACCTCTCTGCGTGCCTCTTCCAGCCGAGTAAGCTTAACTCCAAGGAGCAAAAGCGTACCTTTTGCCGATACGACTCTTGCTCTGCTCTGTTCTTCCTGTGCCTGTAGAGTAACCTGTTCGGAGTTGTTCACCGGTATCCACGTGCTGCATATCTTTACCTGTAACTTCTAACAATGCAGAGGGTCGTCTGCTTTTCACCTGCCTCTCGTTTCTGCGGGTCACTGAGGTGGTTCATGGGGTTTAGTTAAGGTGGGTGGAACTGGATTTTGGTTTTTTTGCTGCTTCAGCATCCAGTCTTCTACCTGCCAGTTTCACAGGTCTCTCTTGGTGAGTTGTTCTAACAAAACATCTAGCTTGTTTTCCTACAGTCTAATGCTGTTTAACAAAACTCCATGGCAGGATACATCCCCCACTGTATCCATTAATTTTCCAGAAAGTTCTTCTGAAGGGAAAGGCGAAGCAATGCAACAAAACGATATAAATAATACGTTGGCTGTGCTGCAGACATGCAAGTCTGCCTTCGTAGTTAACAGCACAAGCTTCATCATACAGGAGCTTAGGGAGATAGTGCTTTATCATGGTATGGTGGATTTATCAGAGCACAACCACAGGAGGTGCTTTTCATTTCTGCCATGAGAGCTCTTACTCTGGGCACCTGTGTGATGTCTTTCCTCTGCAGTAGGTGTGGGCGTAGAGGTGGGAGAGGCAGTCTGTGAAGAATAAGAAGGAACTGCGTGTCTCAAAACTGTGTTTCTGTTTGGTATCAGAAGTCCTGAAAGAAGGTACGAGAAACCTAGTGAATAATTTATGAACAAACAACCTGGGAGAGAGAGAGGGTCTTTTCGTTTGCAACTCAGAGCTTTAAAAGCTGAGGTCCCAACAGGCAGCTTACTATTTATCTCGGATTAATCTGTTTTACAGTCTTACGGGATATACTTACAGCTAAGTGCATAGTGACAGTGCAGTTATGCATGGTAATTCATTATGGCCTTTTAAGAACTAATCCTTTGTATTTAAGTTGCTTTTAATTTGCTTGCAGCCTTTCTACCCTGATGAGGGTTTTGAATGAGGGAGCTGCTTCATTCCACTTCTTGCTGTGACTCTAAGAAGTGGGTTTCCATCATTTTCCTTGCTGTATCTCATTCAGTACTCCTGAATATCCTCTTGGGCACCCTCTAAAGAGGTTTCTCCAAACCACAGATGAGAGGGCAGTGACCTGCATTCTTGCATGGTAGGTGACCCAGAGAAAGTAGTGAAAATTTTCAAGTAACCTCTGTATTGCCTAGATCAGAAGCAGGTGAGCTGTTTGCTCTATTTCTTCACTCCTGCTGCTGCAGAGCTAGCTGACTTGTTTTGTAGTGATAGTTTTGTATGAACATTTAATGCAACTCTGTTTAAAAGCCTCCCTATCTGGAGCCATCGTGTGGTGATTTTCTTCATTAGCAGTCATTTTTGCCCAACATGTTATTTGTTACTGAATCCATTTTCTTTCTCTTAACAATTTCTACCAATCATATGAGCAATATTTTAGGAATACGAAACTCTAGAAATTATCTGCGTGCCACTGTGCAACTTGAGGTTTTTTTTTTTTTAATTGTTATTTTGTGTCTCCTTGTTGCATGGTGCAATAAAAAGCACGGAATGTGGGTGTTCTGTTTTTTGTTTTGTTTTTGTTTTTTTTAAAGCTATTTTTACCTTCAGTGGTTTTCTGGCTTATTGGTCAAACAGAAGAGCAATGCTGGCAGGCGGTAAGAATTGATTTATAAGATGAAACCTTGAAACTGAATGCTGGCTTGGAACCAAAACGTGTTTTGATTGTAATATTTGGTGGCTTTTGTATTGCCTTCCAAGATACTGGTGATCTACATATATAAACCAGTGTTCTGGTTTAGTGCATTTAGATAGCTTCTACTTAATTTTACAAATGGGGGATTAGATGTTGGACTTCCCTTATTTATGACTTTACAAATGAGTAATTAGAAGATACCAAATTATGTTTGAAATTAAGTTGGAAAAAAGGGAAATCCAAGACTGCCTATCCTTTCTTCCAATATCACACAGCTGCTTTGTCTACACTACACCAGGTACTTGAGGATACAGAGACATCTCGCGTGCTGCAATTGATTTCGTTTGGTTATTTTTTTCATGAAAATTTTCAGCATTAAGTTCCTTGGCAAAGATGGATTCCTAAACTGTTTTGGAGAACCTTGTTCTTCTGGCACTTTTGAATTTATTTTGCATTATCTCTGTATGGTTTCATAGTCTGCAAGGAGAGCCAGCATGTCTGTTCTGTGCAGCCCTCAGCCTGCTCTCTTTGCTCCAACAGTAAGAGTACCAAGCAAGGAATGCTGCGATTGATGCCAGGCAGTAGAAAGCACTTGGATATTATATGAGATGTAGATAGGTGAGTTAAGTTGTTAATACATTCATCTTTCTAATTCGTCTTCTACAGTTTTGTCAAAAGCAAACATTTTTGGACACAGCTGTATATGTTCTTTACCTACTGTTCTGGCTGATAAAATTTGCAGATAAATGACTGGTTTGTCATTGTACCTGCAAGCCCTGAAAACACTCAGAGGGAGTTCCGCATGTTGCAGCCACAGCTGTGTAAAAGTGTTATTCTTTGGTAGGTTAATGGGTGTTTCAGACTCTCTGCCTCCTTTGATGATGCCCTCAGCAGACTTAGAGCAGTCTGCTGAAGTCTTCTGGAGCCTGGCTGAAAATACTTTCACAACCCTGTTCCTCCGTTCCTGAAAAGTGAATGTAGGCTTGGTCACAGCAGTAACAAAATAAGAAAATACAAGCATCACTTGTTTGAAATAAGTTTGAGAGGAGACCTAGAGAAAAATACCCTAAAATCTTTTTTGTTAAAGTGGAGCAGGGAACAGCTTTACAATAATGACAAAGCATGTAGTTGCAATGACATTCTTTATTTCAGGTTATTATGCAAGCAAAACAGCGCAGGTCACCTTTTATCTAATTAACCTGGTAAAGTAAGCAAGAATTAGATGGGTTCTTGAACTGAAGGCTATGGTTACAGTTCTCCTGCAAGCTGTAGTTTTAGGAACTGCTCTCCTGTCCAGCTTGCTGCAGTCACCGCGTGTGTCGTCTTTTGTGGTGAAATCAACTCTGTAGGTACGTGTGGCTGTTGCTTTTCCATCAAGATTTAATGATGCAGTTTATTCTAGAGTAAAAACAAAGAGAGTGAACGTAAAACTACTACACTGAGTAACAGCACTGCTTGGAATTGCAACTTTGGGGCTTTGCAAATTGTTTCCTATGAAGACCATGGAAATTAAGATTGTTCCTACATAAACTATTGTAAAGAACAAGCAAACAAACAAAAAAAAAACCTCCTCAAGCTTTCATTGTTCAGAAGATCCTTCTGTCCATTTAAAAGATCCTCACTTATAATGTATTATATAAGACATTCATATCTTTTAAAAAAAAAAAAAAAACAAAAACAAAAAAATCAAACCCCAAAACTCCAAACAAGAAAAACAATTAAAAAAAAACCAAACAAAAGAAACCCAAAAGAATTAGCATCATCTCATAATGAAGCTGTGTCCCTTTATTCGTTAATGAGGCTGAGTGCATGATAAAGCAGCTCACTGTGGTAATGAGAAACAGGGAGATACAGGGCACAGAATCTTACGCTGCAGTTAGGTACAAAATCCAGGGGCTGGAGGAGTGAGTAGCATGAGTGCCTGATAGTGGGGTTTTTTTTGCTGAGGTTCATTACATGCATTTACTGAAGCATTTGAGGTCTCAACGCTGCCCTGGTGCTAACAACAGTGGTGAAGGTGATAGTTTACAGTGAGGTCAGGAAATTCTAGCGTAGTGCTTCCTAGTTTTGGTGGTGGTAGTAGTGCTGACTCATTTCAGGGGTTGCTCCATTTTCTGAAACCACACTGGACATGATACTGTAATTTCCAGTTTTCCTAGCACAGACATAGTCCTAAATGCTGTTCAAGTAAGTGGGAGAGACAAAGCAAAAACATTTCAAAGGAAATGTTTTCAAGGGAAAACACTCTCAAAAGATAAGGCAGCTGATGTGAACAAGAGTAAAGGAATATGGAAGGTTAAGTCGGTGTCAGATTGTCTTGCTAGCCAGACTAGAAGCATGGCAGGAATTGGTGAGGATGGGGGAAAAGTAATTCTTTGGTGTATTCCCTGCCATGTTCTGTGCCCTGCTGTGAGCTCTGAAGAAGCTGCTGATGGCTCTGAGGGACAAAGGGTAGAGCCTTCAAATGTAGCACTGTTCAAGAGGAGATCTTTGGGTGATGTTGTATCACCCAGCCTGGTGTGTGATATCAGGTGTGTATCAGCAGGTGACTGCTCCATAGGGATGGATGATATGACAGACCCTCTGCTGGTTTGCAGTCACTGCATTTCTGACTCCTCTTCAGGTTTTTATTCTGTAGGGGATAATTTGGCCCATCTTTACGCAGGTGAGGTTCACTAGAGTGAAATGTCACTCAGGCAGACCACAGGCCTTCATAATAATGAAACTCCACCATATAAATCTGTTTTTGGTTGTTTGTTTTTCCACATTAAGAATGCATGTTATAAGGCATCATTAACTAAATCCACAAGAGAAACCTCTTTCACAGAGAGGGGAGGTACAGCCTCCTTGCTTCAGATGCAGCTGTAAAACGCACTCATCCATAATAACACAATTTATCTTAAGGATTCTCACCTTCCTTTCCCTTGCTAGCAATTTATTTACGTTTTTGGAAGGAGGAGAGGAGCAGAAGGTGGCTAGATCTCTGGCATGCCAGATACTGCTTTTCCTTGTAGTCTATTTCTGGCAGGGTATTTTTTACGTCTTGCCCCATTATTGCAGGGAAGGTAGGAGCACTGGAGTAACGAAATTGAGATAATAACAACATGAACAATCAAAGACAAAACGGGTCTTACCAGATATTTCAGTCGTTGACTCCTGGGTTGGTTCTTTGCTTGGCTCTGCACTCGTCTTAGGGGTAGATTCAGTACTTGGCTCTCCGCTCAGCTCCCAAGTGGCCTGTTCGCCAAGAAGCACTCCAGTGTTCCCAGTCTGCTCCATGCCTTCCTCCTTGTATGGGTCTCTGCTGTAGTCCAGGGGGAACTCTGTGCTGGGTTGCATGCTGGGATCTCTGCTTTGCGCCACGCTCGTTGCCTCAAGCACAGGGGTAACAGGGGTACCTACAAATAAAATGAAAGGAATTTACATGGATGAGGAGGATGGTTTGAAACGTCAAGTTACTTCTAGGGATATCTAAATGCGTACATAGTTGCTTTTATGGACCAGAGAGCCCAAGTAGGAGTTTGAAGAGGGGAAAAAAAAAAGAAATCTGGGAATAAGTACACTCTGGAATGTGAATCTTATTCACAAAGATTGATTTGCCAATATGTTTTTGACTCACCTTGTGCCTTTAGCAGATCGACCAGAATCAGAGCCAGCAGTGCTGAAAGGATTGTCATCTTTTTCAGCATGGTTAACTAAATGGCACGCTAAGCACAAGCGTTTGGAGCGAAACTTGAAGTACGTAGCAGACAGAAAGCCCTGGGTATTTAAAGGCAAGCTCATACCTCTGCGTGCTTTGGCATCTTCCTGAAAATAACAGGTTGCAAAAACAACACCCAAATTACATTCTCAAAATTAATTTAGGACCTGTCGGGGACTGTAACCAGTCAGTTCCTGCCCCTTGCTACCGGGTGAGATAACCTTTACCACAGGCAGTAAAGGACATTGGGGGCAGAGAGGAGGGGCAGTGGTGGCCCCAGACTGCAGTAGCACCGATAGTGGCGTCACTGCGTGCCTCTGGCAATGCTGGTTTCTCAAGGCAATTGATCCTGTTGGTTTTGAATGAGGATCTTAAAAAATCCTTTGGTATGACACTTGACAAATTGAATGTGCCTCATGGTAACAGGTGAAAGGTGAGGTGTGACTAAAAAATGTGCAGCTGGCTTCTGTGTTGTAAGGAAATAATAGCAGTGTGAAAGAACTGTGATGTTTTGGTCAAGGTTGGATGAGCATTTCACTGGGAAGCCTTCCTTTTTCAATGTTGAAAACTTGTGTGTTTGTGCGTGTGTGTATCTAGCCTGTGGTATCTGAGGCGGTATCTCAGCCCCAGAGTGATGCATTTGAAAGGTTTGGACAGAACCAGACCGATCTCCAGAGAGGAGCCAGGTCCTTTGTGTGGTTTAATCAGCAAAGCACAATCGTTGTTCCAAGGGCCATTTCTGATGCGGAAAAGATGCTCTGGTTGCCTGGATGCAGCTCTGCATGTTCTTCTCCATCACCACTCACCACTAATCAGGGAAGCGGGTCATGGCAAGACACTCGGAGGTTGTGGCAAATGTAACTAGGTTAGTTGTGTTTCGGGGTCTGCCGGGGGAGCAGTGGACCTCAGGTCTGTCTGTTCAGCGCTCTGTGGTGCAGACAGAGATCTGTGGGCCTGGTTCTGTATATTACGTTCGTATGAGCGAGTGGTGTAATTGCTGTAACTAGGAATTCTGCAGTAATTAGCAGAATTAAGTTAATGTCAAGTCAATGTAAAGAAATTCAGAATCTGGCTCTCTAAGATTTTTTTTTTCCCCATTTCCCTGATTTCACTTGTTTAATATTGCATTAACTTAGTTTTTCAGCACAGTGTTTCTTTCAAGTTGCTTCTACCTCTAGGGTTTGCCTGAGGCATTATTCTTCTCATCAAGCTTTTTATGGTGCAACAGAAGGATTTTATTTTTTTCTCGAAGCATAAAAGAAAAGCTGATGCCCATGAACACCTACAGACACATGGCTGCTGCAGTAGATTTCTCCCGTGTTACTAGTTTTGATTGAAGGCTGATGTGGAACATCTTTTTTTCAAATGTGAATGGAAGAATTTGTTGCCGACTCACCTATAGGAGGTAACAGCATGATGCACAGGTCAGAAATCTGCAGATAACTATCTGCGATGAGCAAGATTCCTCAGTATAGACTAAGAACTCTTGTTTTTCATTCTTGAAAATGTTTTTCTAACACACAGTTGTTTTCATGAGGTGGTGGACCTGCTATTTGTGAAGGAAGACCAAACAAATATGTCGCAGGTTCTGTTACTCCTACTGAGTTATTACTGTGCAAGGAAACAGGAATTGTCATGTTACTCCCTCAGTGGGTCTCAAATTTGTTTCTGAAGTATTTAATGACTCTATGATCCTGTGATTCTATTTATCTTCCCTTCTCACGAGGCTCACTGAGCAGTGTTGCCCATCTTGCTCTTCCCAGATCTCTTCTGCTTGTTTGTTACAGCTTCTAACAAATTGGAAGCAGTGAATTTAAGCATTTTAAGGCAGGGTTGCAGGTTAGTTGTTTGTCTGGAGACAAAGTTAGATTCACTGTTTTTTCACTGCTGCCAGTGATATTGTTAAGAGTTGTTAAGGAGAAATCTCAAAAAGTAGTAATCAAGGGATAAATTTTCAGTAGTTCTTCTTCTTACTGTTTGGGGGTTTGGTTGGGTTTTTTGGTTTTGTTTTTTTTTTTTTTTTTTTTTTTTTTTATAAATTAGTACACAGCCTGTCACTATTCAACATCTTCAGTGATCTGAAAGTAAATACAGTTAACATTGCTGAAAGAATCAACAAATTAGATGAGATTCCTGAAGGATAAATAATGGTGAGGACAGAGGTGTGTTACAGGTTTATTGCATTTAGCTACATTTTTTTCAATAGGCCTCAGTCAATAGGGCAAGTTACGTGTACAGGATAAAGGAATAAAAGCCATACTTAAGCAATGGAGGCTGCATCCTGAAAAACAGTCCTTCTCCAACTGTTTCCTTCCCCAAATTCTAGAACATGGCCCTCAGTCTAAATATTAACAGCCATTATAGAATATAACCAAGTTAGAGAGTAAAGAAATGAACCATAAATGTTTATTGCTGGAAAAAATCCCTCCCTATGAAGGGAGAAATCCTTTCAGGTGCCCAATCTGTTTATTTCATTAAAAAGAAAGATACAGGAGTGACTTACAGTTTGTAGTTTCATAGGGGAAAAAAAGTGCTAGGTCCTAAAGCAGTCATTAATGGCATGGACAGAGGCATAACCAGAAACTGTGGCTTGATGTCAAAACAAAATAAATGATTTAGGTACTAATCACTGGACTTACTATGAGGGAACTGAGTGGTATTTAAAAATCCTGATGGATTAAAAAAAAACTTAGGCATGATTATCCAGTGGTTCCTCTTAGCCTTGTGGTCTCTTGAGTCTCAGTTGTCCAGATTATGTATTGATATGGGACTCCTAGGGAGAGGCAAATAGGACTTTAGTACTGTGGAGATGAATCACCACCTTCCTCTGTGGGGTGGTGGAAGATGTTTGGTCTCACTGTTAAAATGCAGAAGGTTACAGCATACCAGGCACATTTGTACAAACTTCATACACTATGTTCAGCTCACTTGTGTGCAGAGGATGGAAAGCTGTGCAAGTATCCACAGAGCATCTTTAGTCAGGAGAATAAAAGTGAACTCTGCCTTAACTGAAATCACGTTTTGAAGGATACCCAATAGAAACCTGACAGTGACTGAAAGTGTTTGCTAATCCGTGGAGCAGCATAGGTTGTGATGATGCTGTCTTATACCATTGCCGTGGAGGGACAACTTTACTTGTTCTCTGTACCCGTTTGGTTGAGGTGCCTTGGTTGAGACTGAGACTGGCACCTGGAACTCCGGTAGGTGTGAGACGAGCAATTCTTCCTTCTTACACTTCTGTGCCTGTGCAATGGCTGGAGGTGAAAATGTACTTATTTTGCATTTATTCCAAAGATGCAGGTATTCCAAAGGTGTGCTGTGCAGGGAGGCACAGTGCTAAGAGGTTTTGACAGCAGGTAATGGTCACTGAAGCAAGTTGTGATATGTAGCCTCCCTTCCCCCTCACCTCCAAATTGGGAAATGTAGTGCAGGGTATTTATTAAAAGGGTTTTCGTGTACTAAGAATATTGTGAATAAATGATACTAAAATAATTCTTTTAAATGTATTTCTCTTCTTCCCCGGCTGATGTTTGTTATATTTCTTTCACCTGAAAGCGAGCTGGGGCCATGAAATGAAGCTCAATGGAGCCAGGATCAAAGCAAGGGATGTTGTTTGTCAGGTGGTGGAGGAACTAGCTGTCAGAAGTTTATACAGGCTCAAGAGAAGACTGCATATAAAAGTAAAACTGAGGGTAACTAGATACAAGGAAACAACACCAGCCCTAGAGATCCTCAGATGAAAAATAGGATCATAGGATAATTCAGCTCGGAAGGGATGTCAGGAGGTCTCTAGTCCAATATCCTGCTGACAGCAGGGTCACCTAGCTCATACCAGTTTACTGAGAGCTTTATTCAGTCTGGTTTTGAAAGCCTCCAAGGGCAGAGCCTGCACAACCTTTCTGGGCAACCTGCTCCAGTGCTTGATAGTCCTCATGGTGAAAAAGTGTTTCCTTATATTCAGTCTGAACTTCTTTTGTTTCAACTTCTGCCTGTTGTGTCTCGCCCTCCCCTTGGGTACCACTGTCAAGCCCGGCTTTTGATACCCTTCATAAATAGCTGGAAAGTGAGAGAGTGTTAGTTGGAGGCTGGCATATTACATGTGTTTATGTGCATATAATATACAGGCTGCTTCTAAATTCTTGCTTTTCTCTGGGCATCAGCTTATGGCCGCCTTTGCAAACCGGGCACTAGGTTAGGTGGATCCTTGGTCAGGCTGGGTTATGTTAAACATACTGACTAGTATCCTTTGTTGGACTAGTGTAGGAGGGAAAGATGTTGGTCCTAATCTGGGTATCTGAAACAGCTGCAGCACACTTAAAACCAAATGTAGCTGATTGTTTTCATTGCTATTTGAACAATAAGCAAATTCTAATACTAATAATGTGGGGGTTTTTTAAGTGTTGCGGAATACTTTTTAGGCAGAATAATTTTTAGTTTTGCGATCTTACCAAAGGATGTAGTTTGGGAAATTGTTTAATTTACAGAAGTAGACTCAGTGGTAAAGACCTGTGAGATTAGATTGCACAACATGAGACAGAAACTACTGTTTTAAAAACAAGCTATTTTTTTGTTAGCAGTAAGGACCAGATTTTCTGGAAAGGTGAAAGGCGCCAAGACTATTTCAGTCTTTTCTTGTGAGCTGAGGGTTGTAAGTGCCCTAGGGCATCTTGTGTCAGATATAACTATTTGTGTTTATGGAAAAGGATCTCTGCTAGTGTCCCTTCAGGTACTTTATTTGTATTTTGGAAAGAGTTTTCTTCTTTTTCATGGAGGCTAGGTTGGGAGAAAAGGAAAGTCAAAGATTCTGTTTCTTCAGAGTCAGGTTCCCCAGGAAGAAGAGGAGTTTGGTGGACTGTACTTAGTGCTTAATGTTCCAGCAAGCTTCATGGAGCTATTTTTTTGTTTGTTTTGGTTTGTCAATAAGGCAAATCTTGGCCTTTTCTGGAGAATCTGGGAAAAAATATAAAGTCAGGATAGGTTGAGTTACATATCAGAAGCTCTAACTATAACTGTTTGGAATAATGTTTTGTGATTCAGGCCAGACTTTCAGCACTGCTTGGGACTCAGCCACTTTTTTTCCCCAGAAGTCCGTTGTAATTTATAAAGGTGAAAAAATTTTTATCACTTCACAGCTGGGGATACTGAGGCACAAACGAGACTACAAGACTGAATGAACGATAACCTGCTGCCTCTCAGGGATGTCTCAAAATAAAGTATTTATCTTAATTTTTCCAGAGATGGAGGGTGGGGGGAACCATGAAGAGGAGGTGAAGGAGGTCATGAAAGAGAAAAAGATGTTCTGCAAAGTTAAGATACCTGTGGTAGGTCAGAAGGAATTGGTGTTTTGGGTGTGTGTTCTTTGTAGGCCATGTCTACAGTTCAATGTAGAATAACTCAGGAATGGTAAAGTTGAAACAGGTCCTGCTGTCCTCACTTGAGCCCTGCACAAAGTTGAGGTCCACTTTTATCACAGGGAGGGTAAAGAAGCCATGTAGTAAGCTGTTATTGGACAATTTACCCACAGAGAGCCCTTCTTTCTAGCTGTCGTTAATGAGGTGTTTGGGAAGGTCCAAATCCCATGTTTGTTTCGGATCATTGTAGGTGTTATTTGGGTTGTCTCATTCCCTCCAATAACACTAAGTGCTTTTGGAATCCTGTTACATTTTTGGCCTTATTAAAATCTGATGACAGTGATTTCCATGAGCTAATGATGGAAAAATGAATGAAATGGTTGAGAAATTAACCCATGATGCATGGCCAATAGCAAGGTGGAGAGTTGATCTTTGCAGAAAAGCTGTCAGAAGTCACCTGTTTTATGTGTCTTCATTTCTAAAGACGTTTCAGAGCTGGCTTTGATGTTTGACTGGCTAAATCAACCTAGAGGTCCACTGTGTAAGGAGAATATCCAACTGCTCAAGTAAGGCAGCTTTAAGTCACTTCAGTGTGTAGAAGAAAATGATCTGATTCTGTTTTTCTTAAATGGTCATCTCCTAGGAGTGGTTCATGCAACTTCCAAAGAGAATTGTGTGCTATCTATTTAACAACTGGGTACTGTAACACCTAGTCATTAGGTAATGTAACCTAATGTAATGTTATTAGATGAATGTAATGAAAATAAGGTAGATAGACTGTAGATAAACAAGAGGCAGCTCCTCTAAAGCTGTAAGGACAGAGAAGATGGTTTATACCTTGCCTTTTCTGCTCAGTCTTTCAGTTTATAAGAACATGGTAAGCTGGAAGCAGTATGTAGCTGTGTAGCCCTTGATTCCTCTGTAGAAAGCTTCCACATTGCTTAAGCACTTCACTTTGACTTCCTGTTAATTGTACCAACTGAAGGAGTGAAGAAAAGTAAAAGACCGAGCACGTGATTCTTTACTTTTCCTGCCCTTTATTAGGGAGAACTCTAATTTTGGCTATGTAAATTTGAATTCTTACATATGAACTGGTATAAAAGCCTTTACAGAAGCTCCTGTTTAATTTTGAGAGGTCTAATTTGATACAATTTAAAATGGATTGGGTTGCAACTTCCATGGATTGAACCTGGGTAAAGTAACAAAAGATCATTCCACCAGCTTAATTAACAAAACAGAGATGCCACCCAAAAAGACAGTCTTGATTCCCTCTCCCCTCTCAGCACATGGCTGAGAAGAGAGTCATGTTAGTGGCAGTGAGCTGCTTGGTCACCTCAGCTGATCTCATCTGGTTGCTCCATAACTCAGTGGAAAGACATAAATTGAAATGGTGGGTTGTAGTTACTCTTTTCTTTGTCTGTTTAAGGACAAATTGGCAGTAATTACTCCAAAGGGAGCTGATGGTGGTGGCGGTTTTAGGCCAGACACAGTAATACTGTCTCAGAAGAGCCCCTGGGGAGTTTCTGGCACTAGTGGGCAGCACCAGATAGAGCTGTGGATTGCAGGGTTACAGCTCAGAAGTGCACTCAGGGCTTCCCCCTAAGCCTTGTTGTTTTAGTGGAAACTCCCATGCCACCCCAGCCTTGTCCACAGCTACTGACAGTGCCAGGGACTGGCACTGGAGAACAGGCAGGAAAGTAGGAGCCAGCAAAGCAGATGTGCAGTTTGCAGTGGTATCCTGCTGGGAAAAGACAGGCAAATGGGATTAGCTGATGCATCGATTTGGTAGTGTGTTTAGTAGGAGATGCAGGCTTGGATATTTTTCCTGCTTTTATCAACATGATATTTTCCATGCTCTACTTTGTATTCTTGTTCCATGTCTTTCATGTCCCAACAGCATCATGTCCTTTCTGCCTTTCCTTTCTGTGTCTGTTTCTCCCGTCACTGTTTTCTAAATGCATGTTTGTCACTGTTTCATAAGACTGCTTTAGTCTCCCTTCCACGGAG
This sequence comes from Platalea leucorodia, assembly GCF_965183815.1. Taxonomy (NCBI): domain Eukaryota; kingdom Metazoa; phylum Chordata; class Aves; order Pelecaniformes; family Threskiornithidae; genus Platalea; species Platalea leucorodia. The sequence goes on from NC_138823.1 coordinate 111,050,309, forward strand.
AGTCATCCGAAAGAGGTCAGGACGGAAGGAGCTCACCTGAACTTCGCCAGGATGGAGTGGATAGAAGTATTTTCTTATCTATAAAACCTCAGGCTCTCAACTTTCTGCCAGAGGGCAAAAATGCTTACTCAGAGATAACGTGTCCCTACTCAACCATTGAGATCTCTGGCTTACCAAACAGCATATTTGACCCCATAATGTCATGGCTTCCCACTGCCTTTGGGAGCTTTTCTGAAATGGAGTGCTTTGTGTGGGGAAGGATCTATGGAAAAACAAGTGCCATAGCGGCACAGATACCAGAGCTTGCCTGCTCTGCAAAGGGTGTTCACTATAGTATCCTAATTCCAGCCGGCTCTGAGAAGATGGGAGAGAGCTTAGCAGGGGCACCTCAACTCTTCTGCAGGAGCCACGGAGAAGACATCTCAGTCGAATGTGGAAGATGCAATGCAAAATGATTTTATTATTTTGTTCTGTCACTTTTTCAAAATGTTTCAAGTTTCTGTAGCGCTCTCAATCATTTTAAGCTTTTGTATGACACACCAAGTGCTGGCAATATTAATACAGCACAGCAACATTACCTGCAAGAATATCACTTTTGCTCGTGAGAGGAACAAAGATAAATGTTGGTCAAAAATACACTGTATGCTTTAAAAATGGTTTGTGAGTAGCATAATAAAGTCATAGATTTCATGTACAGGACGATCTTTCTTGTACCAGGAAATGTGCTCTATTATGAATTGTTTTCCCTCTTTTAGGAATCAGTATTACTAATGCTCGTGGAAGCAGTGTTATCAACTTCAGTAAGAGCAGCTGTGAGGAGTGCCAGAGCTCATATTTTCTGCCTTTCTTAATCTTACGTGAGCAAAGAAGTCATCTTCCTCCCCTTTTAGAATGCTTCTCTTGAGGTAAATATCACACTGGTAAATTGGGTTCATCCAGGATTTTTGGTTCTCCATGAATATCTTTTTGGTATGTGCCTCTGTTCCAACTTCGTAACTTCATCATTGGTATCACTCTTGATAAGTTTTCCATATCGACAGCCCTTAAGCACAGCAGGTGTTGGATCAAGCAAGAGCTTTCTTTAGCATCTTGATTATTCTCTTAGATGTGGGCTTGGATATCGATGGATCCTGCTCAGTTTGCAGTTATGGTATGTGCTGTTTATCTTTCTGAATGCAGGACTGGATGGGTATGAAGGATGTTTAACCAGTCAAAGGGATAGCTTGCACATATTCAACGTGTTTTGTGAAAACTTGTTAATCCATAGTGAGCCCATTGGAAGAATAGGGTTACTTTAAACCTTTGCCACTATCAGCACGTGAGTGAGAGACCTTCTCATCAGGGTGTTCTTGTAAGATGCAGGTCATCCATCTTCAAATCACTGCCCTGATTTGTACTAATATTTTAAGAAAGATTTTTTTATCTGGGGAGAGGAGGGATGTTTCAGTAAAGAAGTCAGATCATCTCTTTTGGGATGTTTACCAAAAAGGCCATGCTAAGGCAATAATAGGTTCTGTACAGTGTTGAGATCCATCTGTGTCACTCTGGCTTTGGTCTGGATAGTCATAAGGTTTTCAATGGGATTGCTGTTGCTTGTGCGTGCCTTAAATGTTGTCGTGTCAGTCTTGATTCTTTAAATGCTTCTGGTACTATTTGCCTACCATCAGTAGCGAGGTGGGTTATAGAGCTCATAAATTTCACTCACTCTTATCTGACTTCGCTTTGGGATTAAGACGTTTCTAAATTTTTGTGGAGCCAGTTGAGTTTTTTGGGTGCAATACTTTCCCGCTGGAAAATATTAATTTGCCAGCGCTGAAACATTCAATGTCGCTGTGTTACTGTGCCAAAACGTTTGACAGAAACCAGGGAGAGAAGCTGGGCAGCCCGCGTGGTTTCCTGCCAGCCTGCACCCCCTTGGCTCCCTGGAAGAGCCTGGCTGCCGAAGCACTCGGACAACCCGCTGCTGACGTACAGCCTCCCCAGGCCAGCTCCCTCAGTTCCTGACTGTCCTGGTAAATCATGGGGCTGAAGAGTCTGTCTTGTGAGAAGGAGCGAGGAGAGACTGGCTTGTTCAGCCTAACAAATACAGGGCAGGAGGTGACCTGTTTTGCCAGTCATCAACATGTCAGGTAAATGCTGCAGCTGAAGAAGAGCTGTTTCAGGTGTTGGCACAGGGACAAAAAGCTTTACGTACATTTAGACTGGAAAAGGTAAAAGGAGGACAATTTTGCAAGAATCTTCAGAGGGGAGTAGTGAGTCAAAAGAAATGTTTTTTGAGATGAGACATGAGAGGTGGATGAAAGGGATTATGTGATCTGATGGGGATAACTGGGGGCTGGATGCAGTGATCCAAAATACCTCTTCTGACTTCCCCCCCACCAGCACCCTCCCTGAGACAGAGCAAGCTGGGCAAAAATGAATATTTCAGCATTTCTTCCTCTTGTGATTTTTACTACTTAAGTCCTGGCTTCAGATGATTTCCCTTTCTCCTCATTCTGCCCACAGAGGAAGAGAAATGGAGTTTTCACAGAGGCAGGATTACATTTTACAGCCTGATCTAAACCCCAGTGACATTGGGAAGGGTCTGTCTCTCTCTCTAGGCCATTTTTGTTCTACGTTGTTCGGTTACATCCAGTTTCCCTATTTAACAGTACGAGGCCAAGAATGGAAATAATGGGCAGCTTTGCTCCGCAGCACAACTTCTAGGTGGTTAATACTCCTAGGTAATGTATATTCCTCCACATCCCAACTTTCTTTAGGCTCTTAAAATTTGATATTGAAGCTTCTGTTACACCTGTGTTTTAGTCTGTGGTCATGCAATTACTTTTTTAACTCCAACATAAATTCACAATGCTGCGGATAGCTCTCCAGCATATCCCTATGCCTGACTTCTTGTTCCCACCCTCCAACTTTTGCCTCTGTGACATTTGTCTGGCTATGCGGTCAGACAAGCCGGGGCACTATCTGGCTGAAAAAGGACTCGAAGGAGAAAAGGTTGGTTTCTGCTGGACTTGTTTCCCCGTCCTGCCTCATTGTGCAACTGTGCGAATGCCCAAAGGCAAAGGATAGTAATGACTGTAGGAAGGCAGAGGTGTGGAGGATGGACTACGCTGTTCAGCGGTGACCTGGGTTTATCTTGTGACCTTAACAGCAGCTGAGTTGCAATGATGAAGGCACGCAAGGCAGAAGGGATGCCAGAAATGGAGGCAGAGCTTGCCTTTTCCTTGTCGACAACGGAGCTATTTGTAACGCAAGATGCTGACTCCCGCCGGGGAGACGGGACATTCTGGCCCTACGCAGGGTGCTTGCTACTCAGTAGGTCAAGCTGTTGTGATTTGTGGCTAAGCAGAAAGGCACTGTTAGCACAGCAATCGGGATTTCTGTTGAGAAAAAGCATTAAGGGACTATATTAAGGAAGAACTATTCTTTGACTTAAAAGTAGGTGTCAGATGATCAGCTAGGAGAGCTGTGGTTATCTGCTTCTTTTCTTGGGACTAGAAACTGAGGCCCTGTAATGCAAGGTTTGTCTAATGCAGGTATAAGTACTTTATAAGAAAATCCTGATGGGTTCTGCTGTTTGTGTGGTGCTGAAAGAGTTAAGAGGAAACTCTTCATCTCTGCTCAGCCTAGCAGCATCCAGTTCAAAAGATAAAAGCACTCCTCAGCAGGAACAGGCTGCGAAATGTATTTGAAAATAAATTCTTTAATGCCAATTGTCATTACGAATTTATTTTCAAATACGTTTTGCAGTTTGCTCATGCTGAGAGGTCCTTTTATCTTTGTAACTTCCAGACTATGGGGCTGAACAAAATAGGTAGCTTTCCTTTTAAATAAAGTGGAAAATATTGGAGCAAGATTATATCTGTCACAGATTATAAAATTTATATGTATTTCTCATCAAACCCAAATTCCCCAGGGACGCTCAGATTCGCATGAGGTCTCAGAGTCCTGGATTTTGTGCCTCGGTATGTGATTGCTTTAGTGGAAGACCGTGCTGTTTGCATTTGCTCTGCTGACACTCGGCTACACTTGGTCGCATGTACATAAAAGACAGTCTAAAGCTGTTTATAAGGATGATACTTTAGGTACCACGATGAGTCAATGTGTCATGGCTGAGCCCTGACACTTAGGTTCAAACTTGGCAGTCCTGGCTACATGCGTTATGATTTGTTAGCAACCTCTTGAGTAGGAACTAAGTACCGTAGCTAGCTGTAGCTTGCACTCAGAGGCGGAGTGTAGTTTGTGTATTTCCCTGACTTCTACCATTTTTTGGACAGCATCAATTACTTAACATGCTTAAAGTCCTGTGAATCCTGTCTGTGCTGGAAAATTATGAATCCCTTTTTTCCTTTTTTCCTTTCTCAGAAGTACCTTCCTCAGAAGGGGAATGTAAAACACTAGACATTTTCAACAAATTTGTAGAACGAATGAATGCTGAAGCAAAAATTGCGCACATTCTGGAGGGTCCCAGCCTAGCAGCTTTGCCTGCTTCCCTGACGTCGGTAGGACATCTGGAGTCCCCCATGAAGTCAGGTTTGTCACGCAAATGTTTAGTCGGCTAAGCTCTTAGATTTATTTTTTAACATTTTTTTTTTTCCTTGCAGCTCTACAGGAAGACTTTCTTGTCTATACTCAGACCTGTTCTTTTTGGGCCAAAACATGGATACTATTCTAGTTTTACTGAACGTTTTCCTAACATGGCTAGAGGGGGATTTGTTACATAATTTGCCACAATCACGCTCAAAGAAAATTCTTGGAACTTGAAAAATGTATTGGGAAATATCCCTGAACGCGAACAAAACAAAGGGGAATAAGGGCTTCAGGATCTGACTCCCTGACAGGTCCTGATTATGTGTTAATGGCACCACTATTTTAACAGAAAAGGACACTTAAGTCGGGCAAACAGGACAGTAGGGGCACTATTAATTTGTGTCTATGAACGAATGCTTTACAAATGTCACTTCCTCTACAATATCACATAGTGGGAATTATGACACCATCCCTTCAGTCTTTTTCATATTACATAAAAAAAGCTATGTATTTTTTTTCTGTTGAAATTTACAAACAATAAGGTTGTTCCAGCATTTCTGAGTGAAGTCCACCATATACACAGAACAGTCAAACAAGGATTTTATTTATTTATTTTTTTATTTATTTTATTTCTGATACTGTGCTGACCTCTAGAGAGGCTAAGCTTGGTAACCATTTAGGAACTGAAGGTTTGCACGTAGGGCTTCTTGGAGGTTTTTAATCACAGTTTGCATTCTAGTAGAGCTCTAAAAGCGCCATTTTAAATCTCCATAAAATATAGTTGGAAATAATCCTACATGATTGGTTTCACAAAATATATCCCAAGCACTTGGGCACTGTAACGGAGCTCAGGCTTTGGTCTGATAGCATGTTCGTAAGCAGATACAACAAGAAGGTGCTCCCAAAAGGGACAGTCTTGCTTCCCCTGTTTCCTATCATGACAGGCATGTTTCTACCCTTGCTTTAGTGCAAGGCTGCCCGATCCTCTATTGAAACTGTTCAGGGAACTGCCAGTGCCAACGAGATGGTGGGAGCACACAGGCAGGACACAGAGGCTGTATCCGTCAAAAGGGGCGGCAGCCAGCCATGAAGTTGCTGTAGCTGCACTGTCAAATTGCACCTCCATCGAGCAAACGTGAGCGAGGGGTAGGTTTCAGGTTAAGACTGTTTTCTTGCTCTTGTTGAGTTGCATTCAACACCATAGACATGCTGCTTGTATAGAGTTGCCCTTTACAAACAGCAGCTCTAGACCCATGTGGATCAGAGGCCTTGTATATGGGAAACACAGTTTTTAGGGGCTTTCTGGAGACAAATTCTGTAATTAATATCTAAAAAAAGATAAGTGTTCATGTGATATCCTGGGACGGTTGTAGTTCTTACCTGATTTGTAAGTATCTGATTTATTCAAAGCAGTGGAGACTTTCTATCCTTCCCCTTTCAGGTTTATTAGAAACTGTTTTGACTGTGGTTTTTTTGGTCTCCAGTTCATTCCCTTTTTGGCTCTCCAGAAGGTGCCCAAATCCCAGGCTTTACCCTTGCTGTCACTATCCTTTTGAAAGACAATCTCATGGTTATGTGGGCAGAACTAAGCAATGTGAATCAGTTGAACTTTACTCTGTTCTCAAGTCGGAGAGTCACTGGTACGTCTGTTGTATCCATCTTTTGATTTCACCTGCTGGCGGTCCAGGGAAGTGAGAGATTGGCTGAGGGTTTGGAGGAGAAATTTGCATCAGAATTGGGAAAAATGTCAAAGAAAAGGATATGGATGGGCAAAGAAAAGACCTCCACCCCCAGAAAAATAATCTGTGTCCCTATCTCAGAAACGACTGAGGCAGGGACAGGTTGGAGGTAACCTGGAAGAGCTGAACTGGATGGTGAGAGACCCCAGGTAGGAGGTCTGTGAACTGGATTAGCACCCAGGGCAGAACCCAGAACTCCTACCTTTGACTTCTGGAAATGGCTGAGAACCTCACGTTCTCATCCTCCTGTAGCGCTAGCAGGAGGTGATTCCTTACTGCTGCTCTCTCCCTCGGGTAGCTCAAGTGAAGAGTGGCTTGTGGGGCACCTGAATTTCATGCTCTTATAGGCGCTGGTATGATGCTGCGTAAGGAAGCTTTGGCATTTTTGGCTTGCTCATTTTGTAGGAAACTTATAAACAGAAAATTGTGTTCATAGAACATTAATATGTCTGCAAAGTCAAAAGTTATGAGATCTCAGAATTTATCCTTGCAACTTTACTTTGACTCCTGATTGTAATGCTATCATTTAAATACACGATACATGTAATTTTTACTGTGGCATACCAGCCTCATTTGTTGCATGATGTGAAGGGGAGGGGGGTGAATAATAATTTTGTTGTTTGCAACCTGTATGAAATTTGTTTAATTTGTTGCAGCAATTGGCAGGAACATAAGGAAAACAAAGATTTGGTGTCATGACTACACAGATGAATCTTTCTTGAAAACAAAGGTTCTTTCCTGGCCTCTGCCAAAGGTGCCTTTGAGGGCTGATCCGCAGAAAGCCCTCAAATGCACAGAAAGCGCATTTAAAGAAGCGCTTGAATTGACAGGGGTCTGTGCTTTGTGTCCAGTACTCACCACTCTGGATCTCTGTGATTACTTGTACATTTTCAACACCTCCCTATATCTCAGCTGTGGAACTGAGAGATGAACATGCACGTTGCAAGTATTTTAGGTAAGTTCATGATGTGCTGGAGGACTCCCACAAAGGAGTGATGAGTACTATAGAAAAGGCTGTTAGGATTCATAATTCTGTGCTTAGATCAGCAGGGGGAAAGATTTACTTTTAATAGCACAAACTGAATAATAATAGCTATTCTATAGTTCAGCAGTCCACCACAGGCTCTGGATGAAGCAGGGCACTTAGGTTACATAGGCATGTGGCTCAAAGGACCTGTATAAACATTGCCCAGGAAAATCATAGATCTGCCGCTTCCTAAAGATGGAATAGTTGACTGTGCAATGTCCACAGTAATATTTGAATGTAATTTTATGTGTATGATAGACATAACGATAGATGTCCAGATGTATGACAGATGTCCAGAAGCATTCCCACAAGCTGGTTTTAAAGCTGAAAGGCACAAAACACAGAGATGATGAAGAAAAATGGGAGTTGGAGAGGTTGTCTGCTTTGTCATTTGCTATACCATGTACTGTTGAAGTGACTTCCTCATTTCACCCATTAGGGAAAAAGCTTTCTATTGAAATGAGTAGATAGCTGCCTATGGGGGAAATAAAAGAGATGGTAAAGAGTGAATATCTCGGTTCTAAATGCTAAGTCATACTCCTACCTCAAAGCCTGACTCTCTGAGGTGACCAGTGGTATTGAAACACAGCTCAGAGGAGATGGCCTGGCCTGGGTGTCCCAAAGGGCTTTCAGCAGGGTGGCAGAAAGCAGCAGAGTGGCTAGGAACAGTTTCGGGGACCGAGTCTCAAGATTTTGTGTGGTTAGTAGAATTGATGCAGGCCACCTTAAGGGAATTAAGGGTGACTACAGGTGATTAATGTTCTGGTGAACCTTCTCCATTTCACACCTTGCCTAGGAAACTTTGCTTTTTCTCCATTACAATAGGAATTAAAGTGTAGCGCCACCAGCGAAGGGTTGAAAACAGTCAGTCCAGTCTTATTAGCTGCTATAGTGCATGCTGAGGTCCCTGGCTGAACTTGTTCTTAATGTATACAAATATGAGCAAAAGGGCTTTCTAAGTAAGGGAAACTTCTCATATCCAATGAGAGAGGCTAGGCACCTCTTCTGGGATCAGGTCTGGTGTTGAATGCTGGGTCATAGCATTACTGTACCAATACATCAACTGTAAGAAAGAGAGAGAGCACACTTTTCTTTTTTTTTTTTTTTTTTTTTTTTTTGGAAACTAGTTCAATTGCTGCAAGCAGCAGAAGGGTTTTGCAGAGCCAAGATCACAGCAGGGATGAAAGAGCTAGCCCTTATCTCTGGAATTAGAGGTACTCATCTGAGAGAAATGAAAGCGCATTTCCACATTCTATCCTGCTATTGAGATTTCTGCCCAGTGCTTTCTAATGCTGATGGCTGAAATGGAAAATGTATGTGTCTCCAAAATGTTACGTTTTGTGACTGGATATTTCTCCTGTGCCTGGGTTTTGTCCGTGGACTGAATGTGTATTCTTTGTTCCAAGTTTCTGAAACCATGAACTGAAGAACGTCTCTTGGGAATTTTAACAAATCTCATTGCTTTTTTGTGTGCCTTTATTTGCGCCACTCTGGCCCCAGAAATCATACAGTAGTTCATGGGGTTTTGTCTTTCAGTTTTCTTTGCTGTGTTGGAGGCGAATTGCTAAGTGAGTTCTGTGTTGGCTGAGGTCCAATGAAAGACGGTGGGGAAAGTCAGGTTGATGCTGACCTACTACTCCCTCAATCACAAAGAAGTCTGTTAATTAAAACCAATCCTGTTTTCACGGATACCTGATCTAGTGAGGATGGTATGTGAAGTACGTGACTGTAGGACTGCTAATTTTCTGTGTCCAGAGATTGTAACTCAGACCTTCAAAAATACCAAGATGCAGTAAAACACATTTTTTGCCTTGTTTTTAATTTTGGGGGTTTTTTTAGGGGTGGATGCTGTCAGGGTTGTTCTCACTGACTCATATACTCATCAAGACTCATAAACACTTTCTAGGATGCAGCTGTTGTGCTGGCTGCTTACTGTTTCCACCTCCCACCCCATTTGATTCCCATATCCCCATTAAATTGGCCTCCTGTTCCCCAGTGTCCTGATATCCCTGCACTCTACTGTTTTGCAGGATCCGGGTTGTTCCCACCAGTTTCTGTGTCCCATGTATGCCCTAGGTTTGCTCCTGGACTATAAAATAGGAGCCATGTTGCTGGCTGTAGGATTGCAGTGAGAGTCAGTTTTATTTCCTCTTGTGAATAATTTGAAGCAACTCTTAGCTCCTGTGGCATTGGCATCCATTTCGAATAAAGAAAAAAAGCTACAAGTTGGCTACTATTTTGTCATATTTTATAAAATAATAGATTAGAAAAAAATTTCTAAGTCACTACCTTTGTTACCAAGTTGAAGCAATGACATTGCTATGATGCTCTGGGGCCACGACAGCCCTTGTGCTGTGGACGCAGATGGTGGTAGACGCTACTTGATGGCTTGGCCTGTGTCTTTTGATGATGATGGGTATATAGGGCATAAAAGACGGCAAAGTCTTCCCAGATCTCCAGCTTTCTGTTGTCCCAGTGCCCTGCTCTACCCTGCTGAAGTAAATGAGGAAAGAGCAGAAAGAGGTCTCTAAGCAACAGAGGACATAGCCACAGACCAGTGGGGACCAGGAGGTGGTAGTGGTGGTGATGATGGTGGGAGTGGAGGAGAGAAGCATGGGAAATTAGGAATTATTGGTAAGGGTTGTTGTAGGAGGGTACGACAGAAGAAATGAAGAAAGTAAGTGTTACAAGGACAGTATAGGAATAAGTGAGAGCCCACCTGGGGGCAGGTGTGGGAATGGACATCACCGCTAATAGCTGCAGGGAAGTAGGAGGATATGTGCAGAGATTAGGAAGGAATAACAACCTATCCCTGGCACATGTTCTCACAGCTGATGGGAACCTTGCAAGGAATAAGGGACAGCTGAACAGCTCTTCTTGCAGCTAATAGGGCCTTTTTCCAGCCTGAAGATTTTTGCCAGCAACCCCCCACCATACTGTATTCTTGAATGAGGTTTTCATGGGTGTGACAGAATGGAGCTCCTGTGTTTCTCTCAGGAATAATGATGATAAAAACCCTGAGTGGTAACAACCTGATGAATATGGTATGAGATTTTCCCATGTCAGTGCCTTGGCCATTTGTGGGGAAGGGCAGGAGGAAAGCAGTACAATAGCTTCCCAGAGAGGTGATGAGGGACAGGTATTGGTTTTGAAAGCCTTGTTTCTTGTCACAAACTCAGTTTGGTCAGAAGTCGGAGTTATCACCAGAGAGGACTACTGAATATTAAGAATTGCTTTGATTCCTGTTGCGAGGTGTGTATTACCAGGCATTGCCAGCAAACAGGCTGGCCTGAGATACGGATGGAGGCAGACGTTCTGAGAGAAAGCAAATGCAGATTGACCTCTCAGATTTTCTCTGTGGGAGAGTTAAACATGTGCCTGATGCCTCTTTAGTTTGTTCTATTGTTTTGCATAGGATTTTTTTGTAAATACTGTGTGTCACAGAGCTTGTCAAAGGGTTGAAGCTGTCATTGCTCTGGAGGGAGCCAACTGCAGATTCCACGTGTCCCAGGCAGATACTCTAAAACATGGGAGGACTGCAGCCCAATGCCCTAGTGAAGGCTGGTAGCATCGTGCAACTCTGCTCCAAGGAAAGATGAACACAAAGACTTACTAAAGGTAAATTAGAGGGTACTGGAAAAGACTGAAAACTTTTTTTGGTTTCTCAAAAACAGTCTGTTGTAAGCTTGAAGTAGCTGTGTTCTAGCGGATGGTTTTTTATGACCCCTTCTGCGACTGGCCTCAATTTAAGGGCTGTGGCTCTGCTAAGAGCACTGAGCTTGTTCCCAAGAAGCCCATGCTCTGTTCCTGGCTTTCCATCCAGTCTGCTGTTTGGCATTAGGCAGCTCACTGTCCTTCTGTTTTTCCTCATACCCTTTACACATCTCATCTCTTAGAATGACAAACCTGTTGGGACTGGCGCTCTTTCTTTCGATGTGGCTGCAGAGCACCTAGGGCAGGGGGGCATCTGGCATCAGCCAGGGCTTTTTGAGTTGGTGGTTCCCAATCTGAGGTCTGAGGGCCTGCAGGTGGGTCTGGGAGCCCACTGCAAATGGCCTGTGGATCTCATAGGCCCTGAATGTTGACAGGGCTGATTACTATTTGCTAATCTGCAGGGAAAAAAAAGCCAGGCAATAGTTTGTCTAGGTGAATGCTGTCTTGTGGGCAGTAGCAACACAAGAAGGCAAAGGCCTGCTATATATCTGAAAGAACAGTGTATGATTCTCTGATAAAGGGATGTATAGCTTTTGTCACATCCTCGTTGCTAAATTTAAACTATTTACTTCAAATTGGATTATTATTCCATTTAAACAAAACGCACAGTTGCGTTTATTTTCTAAAATCAGAGAGATGTGACTCTTTTTCAGGCCACAAAGCAATATGTATTATTACTATTATTTAACTTCCAACAAAACAGAGTTTTGCTTGCATTCCTATCGTATTCTGAAAAACTGAATTCCCCTTTGGCCACGATAACTGTCTGTTTCATAGTCTTATAGATGTGTTTGCACTGGGGTATTAAACTCTGGCTATATTAAAGGAAAGTCTTCGCTTGGAGCAGGTTTCCGCCTGAAAAGGTTGTTCTCTTTAAGAAATGTAAATTACTCAAAGCTGCAGTTTCAGTTTCTAGCAGTCCCACCTGCCACTCAGGAAGTGTCTGTTTTCAGAAGGAATTCCTACGGGGAAAGAAATTCCCCACAGATTAGGGAGGATTTTTCATGTAAGACTATTTTGATTTGTATAAGGGACTAAAAGGGCTATTTTTCATGTCACTGGAGAACTTCCAGCTAAAGAGATATTTTTCTTTTTGAGCTACTTAACTTGAAGGCATTCTTGTTGAGGAGTTCCCAGGAATTGTCACAACTAAGTCTGTTAATGATGTAATTCTCCAAAACTTTCATTTAGAAAGCAAGAAAAATAAAGAAGCTAGAGCAAACCCTCACCCTTGTGCCTGGGACATCTATTATCTTAAATATATGACTTAAACCCCAACATCTCAGTGGCAGCTCCCGTTATCTCTAGCAGGTCTGTGGGGCAGGTGCAGCAGGACGTGCTGCCCAAAGCCCGGATCCCCGCAGCGCATGCGGCAGGGGGACTGTCGGACTATGACAGCACGTAGAGGCTCTCTCCCTGATCGGTTTTCTAGTTGAAAACACCTTTCAATTGCATTGGAAAAAATAAAACCGGTTTGGCCTTTGGAAAATATGCTTCAATCAAAATCCAGAAGAGGGAGCCCTCCATCAAAATAAGGCTCTGAACTGGCTCCCGACCAAGATTAACAGAAGTTTCCACTTTCTCTTCCACCTGCTTATAAATCACTCGGTGGAATTTCTTGCCTGTCTTGCCTATTCTTTAAAGACTAACAGCTCACAGTTTCTAGCTTTAAACAATATCATTCAAGAGCTGACATGCATGTGTGAGATTTTTTTAAAACTCTGGCTGGACATATCAGATATGGAACTCAGTCCCTATAAAAGAAGGGCTTCCATTATCCTGCAAAGCAAAACATCTTTTTGTCCCATGCTCAGTATATCACACCGCAAGTTCTGATTTTCACTCACAGCAAAGCCTTCCTAAGCTTTAAGGAAACCTGCAGCCATCAACCTTGTTCTTGCTTGGCTGAAGTCAGTGAAGTTTGCTGTTGTCTTTGATGGCACAAGGAGCAGGCCCTTTAGTATAATAGACTGTGTTTATACAGGAATCTCCCTCGGATCCGCACGATGAGTAATTAGCTCTGAGCAAGAACCAATATCTGTAGTATATCGAAGCCAAATGACCTTTTCGGATATTGTGCATGCTATTTGTAATGTCTGCTGTGCTCACTTTTTAACCTACCCATAACAGCCCCAAATGTCCAGAAGTGCTGATTGCCTTAGTTGCATCAGTTTCCAGCTGCTGAGATTTTGGCGCTGGGCTGATAGTCATTTGTAGATTTCTACAGTTTACTGCTTGTCCTGTCACACCCTGGGTGTACTGGACAAGTCAGAGTAGGTTTGGGGTCCATCCCTCTGGTAACCAACTGAGAGTCCTCTGTCACGTTTTCACTTCTTCCCCCCCGCTCCCCCCTCCCCCCAAATGTCAAGGATAATCTGCCTTATTGTGGCTCGTTCACTCAACGGGAGTCTCAGATTTTGGCTGAGTTTCATATGCCTTCTGCCCCTTTACTTATGCAAAGTAACTTGTCATTAAAAAAAATAGTCAGTCAAAACTAAGGCAAACAGGTCTTCAATTTCTCATCTAAAATGTCTCTCTCCTGTCTTTTCTGACCCTCTCCACTGCCTCCTGTAGTCCAGGGTAAAATCTAGACTTCAAAATACCTTTATTTTGTAAACATCTAGGTATAGCAGAGAATAGCTCCAGGGTTTGTATAATTCTCCCGCATTACTACAATGCTCCTCCAGACTCAACTCCGGTGTGACTCAAAAGCATAAGTTTTGCTTAGGAACTAAATCCCTTTAGCTTCCTTGAATGCTACTGAGAGAAGATGTGACAGTGACACTGCTTGATAGGACGGGACTTGAGACAGCAGCACCAAAAGGTGCATTGTATTAGGCAGGAGCAAAAAGATCCATGACTGCAGATTCAGTGGCTGAACTCCCTGTTAAAGACACCCTGGGCAACTCTGCCTTTTTTTTTTTATTTTCTTTTTCTCTCTTCTCTTTCTCTTCTTTATGAGTTTGTGCGAAGCATTCAGCTTTTCAGATACCTTCCCAGGGCTGTTACTCTAGTTATCTGGACTATGTCCTCATCTTAATTTGTCCCTTGATGTACATTTGAATTAATACAGCTAAACATTGAATAGCCACTCTAGTCATAACTGTAAAGTGAATTTATTGAGATAGATAGTTTAAATTATGTGGTGAAGTCTAATCAAAAAAGGAAGGAATAGGCTAGATTCTTGGAAATTAAGCTTTCAATATATTTGTTATCCTGTATTATACCTATGAGGTGAATGGTAGCTGCCAGTGTTTTATGCTTACACGCAGTGGCTTGTTCATGCTGTGTTGAAGAAGACAGTAATGTAAACATATTTAGAGCACAGTATATGTATGCTTTCTTGAGCTTTAGAAAAATGCATGTGTGTTATTCCTGAGCTGTGTGCTGTGATCACCCATTTCAGAAAAGTCTTTGGAGCGTATTTTGAGAACGGCAAGCACTGTGGCTAATTGAGTAAGTTATGGCCATCCTGAGGTCTGCATGTTATCAGTGGGAAGGCAGTAGTGGAAAAGTTACTTCCCTTCTTGTCCCCCTGCCAAAACACAAGGTTAGACTGGCAAATTGCCTTCCCCATGGGTCTGAGTGCTGGAAGGTGAGATAAGGCTGTGAGATTTCTTTCTGTTGGAAGGTGAAAGTGTTTTGGTAGATTAGATACCTTCCTGCTGCTGGAAGGAGAGCTTGAACGGGAACACCAGCGCCCTGAACCTGTGTTCCTGTTGAGGACGCTTGCTGCCAGCCAGGAGGCAGACAGGCGGCGGACAACGTGATGACTTACAAGCCAGTCCACAAGCAGTGCTCTGCCTTGCAGGCCACAGCAGTGTAATAAGAAAGGCTACAGATCCATTATTTTCGCACTGACATTTGTTTTCTTTTTTTTTAATAAAACAGTGTAATTAAAAAAGATCCTAAATCAAATCAGTTCTATAACAGAGCTCATGGGCTGACTGCAGTTAATGCCCTTAAAATAACCCAGTAATAAATGCAAAAGTCTCCTACTGCCCAAAGACAACCAGTTAACTTCCTTTTATGAAACTGTAGGTCTTTTTATTAGGCTACAAAACTGTTTCAAACAAATGAAAACCAAATGTGTAAAAAATGTGAGTGTTTTTCTTTAAACTCGTACCAAAATAGCGTAAGCCACAGGGCTCTTCAAGCGACGCTCTGCCTCAGTCTCTCCTACAGGCTGGTTTGTGCTTTTGAGAGTGAATACAGGGCTCATCTATTGAGCAAAGCGCTGCATCGTGCTGTTAGATAGAGGATCTATACAGTAACTGCACTGGAGAGATTAAGCAGCCATTCAGTGTGGAACTATTCAGAGTAGCAAACCCCGAGATATGCAAAGCATTATGCAACTCAGATTGGCACATGTTGTGTTCTCCAGCCCAAAATAGTTGCTATTGTGGAGACAGGCTATTTTAATATTCACATGCAAAAGCTTTCAACATGTACTGAACCTATGTCTTGTAATATTATTCATTCTAGTACTAAACAGACATGACGCCAAAACCAGCCCTGCTATAAATGAGTGCATCTCCTATTGAGATCAATAAGAATTGCACTTGCTTACACCAGGGCTGAATTTTTGCCTATAAATTACAAACAGTTCCACTGTGGATGGAAAATATATTAACCTTCTGTGAACATAAACCTCAGTGTGTCTTCTGTAGGATTTTGCTTTTCAGTGATTACTTCCTAACTGGAGAACAATTACATTTCAAGTGGGAAATGTTTTAGCAACAGATCTTTGTGTACCGCCTGAACATGCTTGTGTCTTGGCCTTGGAGAAAACAATTCATGTGTAATGATCATAGTCTGGGCACTTAGGTCTTGAATTCTGATAAACTCCTTGTAAAGACTAAAGGCCAGGCTGTTTTGGCCAAGAGAGCAGTAAATGAGACTGCAATAAGACATGTTACTACATGGAGCAAACCTTAATAAGCAAAATACGTAGCTTGTTTTATTTCGTGTATCAGTGAGTCTTGTCTGGTGAGTTACTGAGTCTTCCAGTTAAACACTACCTCATCTGGCTCATATTTCAGTCAAAGGCTAAATCTCTGCTTGTATATTTATCTGACCGTGCAGATAGTACCTGATGCCAAGGCCCATTAAGATACATAGGTTGTCATATCTCCCTGCGAAATGAAGGCGAATCGGGCTCCTAAATGTTCTTAGTTCCTTTGGGCTGCACCGGATTTAGGAACTGGCACATGTTAAGTGACCAACTTTTAAATTTCTGTCTGTGCCACTGCTGCCTGTGAAATTTTTGCTATATGTGCTCCACAGGGAGAGAGCTTTTGGAGGGTGAACAGCCAAATGTGTCTAGGACGTGGAAATTCCAGAGGAAACCATCTCATTCGTTATAGACATCGGGCAAGAGTCACACAACGTGTGAAAGGTCCACAGAAACTTTTTGGGTTTTTTTGGCTCCCCTTATGCTATATGTATAAACAAGCTGTGTGAGGTCCATGGCAAAAGCAAGTTGACACACAGAAGATAAGGTCCCCTATTTTAAAAATGAAAGTCATTAGAGAACAAGATATTGCATTTGAGAAAAAATGGTGATCTTGCAGTTAAATTGTGTAGAAAAGTGCATATCTTTAAAAGGTTGTACACAGATCCTTAATTTGAAATGTTTTCTGAATATTAAGTGTTTAATTGTGCACTGTCTCAATGCAGTTGCTTCTTAAAGGAGTATAGATTATATATTCCACCTAGTCTTCTATGGAATGATGTATGACATTTGGTCAAATGCATTGTGCTCTCAGGATAAATTATAAAGTACTTAAACGTATTTCATTACACATTATACTTCATCTTCAGGCAAAAATGTGTTTTGTCAAAATATTGATTTGTATTATCTGGGCACGTTGTATAAAATCCAAGACTGAATTTCATCTTAGGGAACTGTGCAATTTGTCTAACCATTCTAAGGAAAAGGACATCAAATACATATGAGCAACTGTGTTGGTGAAATGAATTTTAATCATGTTTATCATCCTTCCAGATACACTGTACAATGGGATTTGATAAATTTCACTCCCTAGACCTTAGTCTGATCGCTGATGAGATAGGAATGTTACAACGTCCCAGTGGCATCGAGCTGGATTCCTGCTCTTAATAGGGTGCTGATAATATAGACACTAGTAATTTATCTGTTACTTAAGAAAAATTAAATCTGATTCCATGAAAGGAGGAAAAACAAATAAATGAATATAGGTGAGAATTAATGTAGACACAGCCTGCAGAATAGAATTGGTGTCTAAAGGTTTTAAGGACTAAATGTAAGTATTTGAGGGATTGTTTTTTCTTTCAAAACTTGAGAGTCATGAAACATGGAGTCTCTTTTTTTTTTCTTTTTTTTTCTTTTTTTTTTTTTTCTTTTTATTTAACTTTCCTACAGATTTTCTATGTGACCTTGGAAAAGTTGAGGCTGATTCTGCGCTGGAAGTCAATGGGCCATATTCTACAAAGAGATGAGGACCAAAACTGCATCCTTCCTGTACCTCCTGTCTCTTCACCTGTAAAAAGATGGCTAACGGCGAACTCCTGCCTCCTCGGGCTGTGGCAAAGCTAAATCACCTGGTATTTGCAAAGATTCTGGTATCAAAAAATGTGGGCTGCTTCTGCTTGAATCTGCTGAGACCCTCAAGGGCAAGGGCTTTGCTCTGGTTGTGGGTTACCCACTAGAGGGCAACATCACTCCCGCACATGAAAATGATGCATACACTACTTCATCCAAAACTTGCTGAAAGCAAGAGCAATCTTTTCTTTGGCCTTTATAGCTCTGAATAAATGCAGGGGTTTTTTTTACTATATTTCAATATTAGCTGTGAAATGAAATGGCAGTGTGTTAGCACTCCCATGGCACTGTTGGCAGCTAGCCTTAGAAAAAAAAAGCTTCAAAACCTTCCAGTGCTGGCCAGAAACACAATAGCAATTTTTATTTTGTTAGTGGTTGATACAGTGCTAATATCCTTAACAGCTGTGACTATGCAGTGCTTTGAGTGTTGCATGGCTTTGGTTAATTTTTATCACTTTTATCTATTTGTCATGCGACCCAAGGACATTTGAGGTGCATGTCACGGGACCTGGAAAAAGAAAGACATCCAGTGGATCCTGAGCTCAGGGAAGTCAATGGCAGTATTTTTGATTTCATGGGGTCAGGACTCTGCCTGAGGTTTTCCCCAAAGGCACTGGCTGCCAGGGCTCTGTGGGCACTCATGAGCCTTCCTGGCCCTGACCAGCCTCTACTCTCTGCCCATGGGCCCAGAAGCCCCGTTTCAGCTCAGCACGCTTGGCACCCAGGGGTTGCCCGACCTACACTGTGGGCATGTCTATCTCTGACCTTGCCTCCTGGACGGACCCATGTTGTAGTCCTGTCTCTAGTCCTACCTCTGGCCTTTGTCTGCTGGATGGACCTTGGACCTGGCTGATTACTTTGCCTTGTCTGAGGCTGTTGATGGGACTCATTGCTATCACCACCTGGCTCTACGCCATGTTCAGACCTGGTGGGGTCTGTACCGTGTCACCTGTGCTAGGTCACACGTGGCTTCTGGCTTGTCCCCACACATGGCACAGCCCCATTCATGCTGCGCCCTGACACTGCTCCTGCAGAGACTGAATTTATGCCCTGTGAGACATCCCCAATGAGAAATTCAGTCAAACCATTTAGAGCGCTTGAAGTGAACAGGGGGGTTATCATAAATCTTTGCAGGATCACAGGTCTCTGTAATGCAAAAATGTGCAACCCTGAAAATACAAATATTTGTATACAACTTAACTGATTGCTAATGCAGCTCTTGCACCCACAGGAAGCTGGCTTTTTAGATACCCACATCTACTAAAGAAATGGTTAGTCCTTGGCCTTACAGAGAACAACTTGAAAAGTGAAGAACTCTGGAGGTCAAAAGAGCAAGAGGTCAAAAGAGAAATATCCAGATAATCCCACTTGCCTTTATTGTACTTGGAATTTGGGAAATCAGGTGTGTTTTAAGCTAATTTCATGACTTATTGCAGTTTAATTCTTGATGCTTGGCTGCCCCTGATTAGCCAGGCATGGAAGATGATAGGCCGTGATATTTTTTTGTTCACTGTGAGGCAAAAGGGGCAAGCTTAAGTCAGTTTTCTATTAAGCTTTCCCCTTCAAGCATCCAAACAACAAATGCAGAGAAACACGGGTATTTAAATTTGAAATTCTGTTGGTGGGGTAACAGCTTTCCCAGTGTACTTATCTGTAGGGTGACTATTACTTCAGATTTTTTATTCTCTTTTTCTCCATTTTTTGTTTAAGAAATACAACCTTCAGAATGATTGGGAATTTCTTTTGGATGTTGCTAATACGAGATGCGAACACGCACGTAAAAATTCAAGACTGAGTAGTTGATATTTCCTTTGTGAGCCTCCGGGTCCCGTATCCGATAAGTGTCATGGGAGGGCTTTGTGGAATTCAGGTGTGTTTCTGGGTGATCCCTGCACTAGCTTTGTTTTTTGAGTTGCAGTGGGAGAAGTGTCATTGTTCAGTAGCTAGTTGCAGGGAGAAACTTGACCAGCCCCAAATGGGAACTGCAGCATTTAACAGGAACTTCAGGCTGACACGGAGGGCATGTAAAATGCCACAGGCTTGTCTGTTTGGTGTAACTAATGCTTCTTCCAGCTTCGGTAGGTGCAAGGAGGCAACAGGTTTTGTGTGGAACACGTACCGCTCTGAAGTGAAAATGGGGAATTGTTTTCTAACTGAGGTTTGGAGATAATAGGTATAACGATGTTTAAATTCCCCACTAGCACAGTTCTGAGCGTGCTGGGATCTACCAGCCCAGGTCCAGGAGCACAATTTGCCCTGTGAGGTAGGGGATGCTCTGGGTGTGCTTGCACTATATAACGTACTGCAGTACCAGGAGAGCACAGGAAGACCTAGCGTAATTACTGAGTTCAGATGAGCGTAAAACAGCCTGTGTTGGATCTCAGGCTAACGTGGCCATGCACTTTTGGAAGTAGCTGTGAGTGCAAACTAGGTCGTGTGAGGGACTATGCTGCATCAGTTCGATGTGACTGTATCAATAACAAGTGAAACTGCTAAAAAGAGGTATTCTTTCTCTTGCCCCTAGCAGACATATCTCTAAGGTTGTGCTAATACTTCAGACAGTTATTTGGTTATATTTGGCTGGGTGGCTTTGAAAAAGAGTATTTTAGTAAGGAAGGTATTATTTATTGCTGCTCTTAGGCTTGTACCTGTAGATCCCTTTTGAGACAGGCACATCCATGGTTTTCTACAGCATGGATGCTCAGTGGGTAAAGAGGAGAGTCACTGTGCCAGGAGCGCTCCTGGTGTAATCGCTGTGACACGTGGAGCAAAGCCAGCAAAAACTTGGGGTTAGGGAAGGGAGCAGGAGATCAAGGTAAGAAAATAGCTACAGTTTAGTAAGATAACAAAGTTGACAGCTCACAATTTACCTAATGAATGAAATGGGAATGCTTCTTCCTGGAAGCACATGTGCTCTGGCTCCTACTGCTGTTTGTCTCTTGCTACCTTCCTTCCCAGTTCAAATAGTAGCTCAGCATTGGTCAAAAAGGAGGGTGTTCTTCCCCAGGACGCTGCCTTTCATTGCTGTTTTGTGTGTGTGTCTTCCCCATTGCCTGTTATCCTGTTTTCATGTAGGATTAACACACAGGATGGTGATTCTGGAATGACTTGTTTTACCAATAAACTATTGTTGATGTGGCAGGGACTAATGTGATTGCATTGATTTGTAAGTTGTACTAACACTTCCAGTTGATGGCATAAATCAGTAGGTTTTACTCTTTTGGTTATCCGACTCACACGTTTCCTATTATAAACTTTTGCATAGATTTGCATAGATTGCTGAGTAGCACATACGAAATAACTTATGTTAGTCCACTGTCTTGGACTTCATAGAGTATAAGTCCGTCAAGCACAGACTGGAAGCCCTTGATTTAAAACAAAAGTGCCTTCAGAGTATGGTCTCTAACCCTCACAGAGTGGATTAATTCATGGAAATGTTTTTAAAAAAAGGTACTATTTTACAGGAAGGTAAGTATATTTTTCCAGTAGATTTAATTGTCAAGATGTTTTTAGAGAAAATGAGCCCTTGCCACTACTAATGAGTAAGGCAGCTGAAATTCCTCTATACCCATGACTTTAATTAATGTTCAGCTTTTCAAAGGGTTATGGCAGTAACAGTGTGCAAAGTATTTCTGTAAATTGTAGGAGGGTTAGAGAGTAAATTGTTTGGGCCTGCCAGTCCGTGGAGAAGTTGTAAATTATTTGTAATAAGGGGACTGTTTTCTGCTTCTGAAGTTGTTGCTATAAAAAACATACGGTATGGATGCCACATGCTACTAAGGCGCTCTATCACTATTTTGTATGGTTGATGTCTGTAAAACATCTAAGAGGGACCTTCTGGTGATGATATCCTGAACACAAACCAGCACAGCACCGAGCCGTAAGATTGCGGGTAGCCCACAATCTTTAGTTCTCTGGAGTGAAAACTGCTCAGTAAAATTTTTCTTACACTTAACGCTGTCTTTAATTGACAGCATTATCAACGGCATCATATCTACTTGGTATTTCTATCATATGCATGAAGTCCATTATCCAGGAGTGTTGTGCTCAACTATCACAGTACTCAAGTCCGTCTGGCATAACACATGGATTTCCTTTAATCAATTCTATCTGAATGATAGCTAGCTCCTTCCTCAGTATTTTTTTATAAACCACATATTTTCTTTTTCCCATTAGGAGATTGTTTCCAGCAAGTGTTGATAGTATCAGTAAGGCTGTAGTTACGCTCATAAATGAACAAGTCTTTCTTGTCTGTCTTTCTTTCTTTCTTTCTTTTTTTTCCTTCCTTTTTTTTTTGGTGTTTTACTGCAGAGGCCAGCCCAGCACCATGCAGATATAGGCAGTGAAATTATTTTATACTCTTTTTACATTTTGATGTCTTGACTAATATGGCTCAAACCCATGATTTTTGGGCCTGTTCTTTTTTGTAACCTTTGCCTTTTGTTTAGTCGAATGGGTCAGTCCAGAAGAAGTACGATATTCTTCCTGTTTCATAAAATCCTCAACCTTACAGCTCCTTTCTAGTTTGTAGCTGACTCTTCAGGTATTTCTGCCTTCTGTTGTCTTCTGCTTGCAGTACCAAAATGGTTTCCGAGAAGATCAGATGAATACTGCTCTTCTTTAGCATCTGTCCAACTCTTACATAGAAATTTCATCTAAAGGAAAGTGCCAGAATGCTAATTCATATTGTCAGAGACATTGTTCCAGTACTCAGAAATAGACTCTGATATGCCATTCAAGACTGCTATAGCATAAAGCTTGGGGCACAGATAAAGAGAGATCCTCATCTAAGACACTGGGAGGAAAAGAAAGGAAGAAAGAAAAAACAAACTTAGGAAAAAAAAAAGTGGCAGATCCTGAGGCAGCTTGAATAATATTTGAGATGGAGATAGATTTTTATCAGTGTGGTAAAATAAGTCAGTGTTAAAATTAATCTGTGAAGAAGCAAATTATTTATTATAACACTTATTAGGCTTTTAATGAATTTTGAATAAATATACTTGAATTTTTTTCAAATAGTCTAGAAAGATTCAAAGATGTGGATGCAAAACGTCCACAGAGCTGGGCAATACTTCCAACAGGGTGCCAGTGATATTAATTATGAGGTTGTTAGTGATGTTTTGCAACTAACATACTTCTGCAGTTCCTGTAGTCAGATATGTAAATCATTTATAACATGTGGATGCAATTTACAGTTTATTGCTATGTTTGATTGTCAGTCTTTAATTCTGCCTTACATTAAAGCCATTTCAAGCAATTGGCAACGCCAAAGTTTTCCCTGATACGAGGAACAATTTTTGCAGGCATTAGATGTTTCTGAATCAAAGACTGGCATTTCTCAAATACATATCATGTTATTGGGCCAAATCCTTGGATCTTAAGAACCCCAGATTTTGGGTGTGTTTGCAGTTGAAATTCTGCTCTGCATATATGGTTTGAAGGATTATTTGTACTTTTTCAGAATATTTCCCATTTGCTGCACAAAACGTCTGTACTGTAAACCCTGTTGAAAATGATGTGTCAGTGAAGATACCCAATTCAACCAATTTCCTCAAAGGACTTCACCTTCAGCAAAGTATAGTTCTTCTAATTCTATTTATTTTAATCTATTATTTATTACTTATTATTTAAATAAGAATATATTATTTTCCATTTATTTATTATTGAATAAATAAATTATCTATTTATTTACTGTTTAATTTTATTTATTTAATTTATTTCTCTCTAGGATTCCTACCATACTGCCTGCTTAAACATACCCTGCCATTTCATACCTGACAGGAAGGTAAAACCTAATGTAGAGTTAAACTGGCAAAGCTCCTCTGTAAAGTTCTTTCCTCAACAGTGAGCATGCTGTGTGTTTCCAGACACTTCACACTTCATAGCCATTGAGAAATGTAGCTTTTTGACAGTAGAATGGGTGAAAGGTCCATAAATGTGAAACATGAGGGTGTCTGAATGCTGCTGCGCTCCTTACCTTTCTACATTACTCACGTGTGGTGTATTGCATATGGACACGACTGCGCAGCAGGGCAGCAGGGTCCGCAGAGCAGAGCAGGCGCTGTCCCCCGTGGGTAGGGTGCATTGCGGTGCTGCCAGGGAAGCGGGGAGTGGGGATCCTCCTTTAACTCAGCCCCTCTGGGGCTCATTGCCCCACCAGCGCCCTGTGTGCCCATGTAGTGGGGCTGCATGGCACCAAATCCATGTTACAGCTGAACTCTCCTGTGCCCCATTCCTCTCCATAAGCCCAGAGATTCCTGTGCCTGATACAGAGGCATGTCCTTTTATTTCCAAGTGATTCGTGCTTGGGGAAACAGGATGAAGTGAGTCCTTTACACAGCCTCTTCCATCTCCTCAGCTCTGCTGGAGAGATTCACACAGACTGACACTTCTTAAAATCCCCGGACCTCTTGAAAAGTGTGCCTTTCATCCCTCCCTCCCGTTATCTGGCTAACATTTTGCCTCTGTCGCCCATGCCCTCTGAGCTCTTGTAACCCCAAAGAGTCTGCACAGACAGAAAGCAGAGTGTGGGCAGAAGACAAGAGCTTTGTGTTCCCCTCGGCTGCCCCGTGGGTGTTGCCACTGAGCCCTCCTGTGCTTCCCTGCCAGCCTTATGCCTGCTCAGTTTGCTGTGAAATCCGCGGAGAGTAAACAATAAACTAGCACAACTTTTGTCATCTTGTGAGTGATTGGGGTTTAGCCTCGAGCGTGTAAAGCAGAATATGACTTCCAGCAAGTGAGACAAGGAAACAGAATGGAGACCGGGCAGGACACGAGCGCTGGGCTTCACTCCTCGGCCTTGTGGTGAAGTGGAGGCTGATGTGCAGGCAGGGGCTGAGGATGTACCCAATGAATGGGTATTTTGTTCTTCATGACTTTTCCTGAAGGATTTCTTTCCCAGCAGCAGAGATCAGCTCAGAGTTATGCAAAGTTGAGGGGAAAATAATGTAGCAAGGTTTGAGGCGCAGCTGGAGCTTCAAAACATCTGTGTGCATAACTTCAGACCTCTCTGAAGGACTGGAGTCCTGCCTAGGAAAAAAATTCTCTCTTTTAAAAATGCCTGTAGAGAGGTAGTCATTGCTCATATTTGCTGCTGAAGCACCCCTGCATTTTGCATTAGGAGGACATTTGCAAGGACTAAGAGGCAAGATGTACAGGAGAAAATTGACACCCAAGAAAAGAATAACTATTGCGTTTTGCAGCTTGCAGAGGAACAAGTGTTAGATAAATGCGTATGACAAACAGACCCTGTTTGATCTCTCTAAGAAGATTTGACAAGTCAGACACACAGGAGCCATAAATTACCTGTAATGGCAAAAATTACATCAGTTATAACCTTTTAAGCAGTTGTGCCTCATACAGCATCAATTCAGAGATAGTAATCTAAGGAGAACCAGTCTCTATACACGTTTCCCTTGTAATATACAGCTACAAGAGTAAGCTGCGTATGATTTTCATAAAACGTGATAAAAATCTAACGGTACTAGGCTGCACACCGTAAACCTGTGCAGATAACTGGCTCAGACTCTAACTGATAAACATACTGGGCCAGGAAAACCATTTTTTACTTTAAAAAAGAAATGGAAGTATGATTGAGATGTCATGGTGTGGGGGTACTGCATGGGGAAGATTCCCATAATCAGTCATCAGCCCGTTTCAAAGACAAGCTGTGGAGCTGGAGGGGGGGGGGAGCGGCTGCCAAATGCTGCAGAGCAGCATGGGGGGTGCTGTGCTCTTTGCACCCATGAGACCTCCTGTGCCGCCTTTAGAGGATTTCCCTAGGGGAGTTGCTTTGCTTTGGTGCCTGGCTTGCAAGTTGTTAAAGAAGGCAGGGTGGGAGGGCAGGGAGACACCTCCAGCAGATGCTGCAGTTAGCACCTGGGCACCAGGCTGACCGCTGGCACCCGAGGAGCTGGCTGGTGCAGCACAGAGCTGCATATGGCATCCGTGCCAGCAGGGCGTGACAGCGCAGGTCCTATAGCAATGACCTCTGCTAGGGGCTTGTTTCTCCCCTAATGGCAGAACTTGATTTTCCCCTGGGGCCCAGGAACAGCACGTAGGAAAGACACTTTCCACCCTCTGCATGGCCTTGCTTGTGCTCAAGCGGCTGCTCTTGGGGCTGGAGGAAAGACTTCCAGGCCTGGCTTCGCTTTTAAGCAGTCCCTGTGCACATCTCCTGCTCGCACGGCACGATCTCGGCGGGTTGCCTCGGCTGGGAAGGGAGGCGATTTGGCAGTCAGAGGATGAAGACAAGCTGATTTCGGTGCTGGTACCAGGCAGCCTTGCAGTCCCAGCAGAGAGGGCTGCTGGGGTTGTGGCTTGGAGCATCTTCTTTTAGTTCGATGGTCATTTTAATTCACTTTTGATTACTGCCTGTTACTTCAGTCCTAAAGGCCAAAATTCTTGCAAGGCTGCTTTCCCAGCAACTTCCCCCATGAGTTGAATCACACTAGGGAAAGCTGCCGCATGGGGTTTTTTTTTTCCCCCTCTCAAAAATAATTTGTTTATATGGTAAGGAAAGCTCTGTTTGTACTGCCTTTTTGGGTAGGAAAGGAGGGAAATATACGCTGATTCTAAGAACTGTAATTTCTGTCTCTGCGCTGCTTTCTGTCAGCGCGCTAACCACATCTTCCAGAATCCAGCCTGGGTGCTGGCAGGCTGCAGGCTGCCTCTGGCGGGAGCGGCCTGCGTTTGGTCCGGGGACGCCTCCGCTCCCGAGGTGTTGTTGCTAATGGCCCGGTGATGCCGTGACCCCCGAAAAGGTGCTAGCGGCCATGTTGCTCTTCAGCATGGCCCTGGGTTGGGCCCAGGTGCTGGCGGGAGGCTGCAGGGGTCCCTGTGAGGGGAGGCGAGGCCGGGGCTGCCCCGCGCCGGCCACAGCCGGTTCCAGCCGGCTCCAGCGGCCCCAGCGCAGGGCACAGCCGAGCCCCTCGGCCACGGGCGGGGCCTCGGGGGGAGCGCGGCTGAGGAAGGGCAAAGCGCTGCCCGGCGGCGAGGGGAGCGGGCAAAGGTGCGAGGAGCAGCGCTGCCAGCCCCGAGGGGAGAGCGGGAGGGGGGGCTCCCGCCGCCTCCCCCCCCGCAGAGGTTCCCCTGGCGCCCGGCCGGAGCGGGTGGAGGCCTCCCGAGGGAGCTGCGGCCTGCGGGGAGCCCGCGCTGGGGCCGGGGAACAGCGTGAGAGGGCCGGAGCGGCAGGGAGGAGCTGGTGTGGGCTGACCGCAGCCCCCCATTCCCCGTCCCCCTGCACCCCTCGGGGGCAATGGGGTAAAGGAGTTGGGAGTGAAGGTGAGCCTGAGAAAAAGGAGAGGGTGGGAGGAAGGTGGTTTAATTTGTGCCTCACCATCCAACTCTATTTTAATTGGCAATAAATTACATTAATTTTCCCCCAGTCGAGTCTCCTTTTGCCCATAAGCGATCTACTTGACCCACAAGCTTTTCCATTTATTTTCCCCACCTGTTCTGTTGAGGAGGGGGAGCGAGGGAGCGGCTGGGTGGGCGCCTGGCAGCTGGCCAAGGTCAACCCACCACAGGTCCCAGCAGGGAAATGAAGCCATGTCCGTGCTGTGTCCCACACGGCTGATTTGTAGGCCTGGTAAGTCAGGGATCGGCGCTGGGATGTGTTGCTGTAGCTGCTGCACAGGGCTGGCGAGGTCTGCCTTCAGGAAGGGGATACCGCAGCAGTCTTTCCTCCTAGGGTGTCACTTTGAGGTCAGGTTTGAGGTGCTTTTGGGGTCCTGGTGAACAAACAGCTGCCTGGTCTGTCATTTAGGTGAATCAATGTGAATTTTCTCTCTGTGAGTCATTTCACCCAATGCCTTTCACAGACAACAGATCACTTCAAGCAGCAGTGCTCTCTCCATCTTGTTTTCTGCCTGAAATGCTTAAATGATACTATGTGAGTAAAGTATCTGGTAAATAAACCCTGGGAGGGGTGCTGGCAGGTCAGCCACCCTCCTGCACTGGCTGCGGTGTGAACAGGCGGTGGGGACCCCATGCCCTGCTGCCAATGCTGGCTGCCCAAGGTGGGACTCCCGAGCAAACACGTATGCAAGGCACGTGCTTCATCTGAGGGATGCCCGGCAGCGTCCTGGCTGCACAGCTTTGAGAAAAGAAACAGCAGTTTGCTGTAAACTCTCAGGCTCAACTGCAACAAACCTGGAGGGATGCGATTTTAACCCTATGCCGTGGTCTGGCAGCTTTTTTGCAAAGGAGAATTTTGTGCAGTAATTCTTATGAGGATACAACACCGAGTTTGTAACAGGAATCAAAAGTGCAGGTAGTTTCATACACTGAATTAGACTATTTGAAAACTTAATTAAATTTTACCTGCATTTTAGGCTGTGGTCAGTCAGGGATTGAGGAGAAGGAAAAAAAAAATTGAGTATTAAAGGTGTGGTTGTATACTTAATCTGATCAGCACTGCACATAGAAACCTCAGTCACATCTGCGGGTACTTAGCTAGTTGTTGATTAGAAGAGCAGGACGAATGATTTGCTTCATTGTAGCTGAGAAAGGAGGTGGCCTGTACAGTGGACATTAATTTCTCTCTGTCGCTTGTGAAAGGTATGAAGAGAGACCTTGTACTGAACACAGTGAATTTGATTCTCTCCTATACATACAGCCATGAAGCTGTATGACACAGGGCCAGTAGTTTACTCAAACTATCACTTACTCGAAGCATTTATACTATCCCCAGCTGCCCTAAGATGACTGCTTTAAAAACAAAAAGATCTCCAGATACCCCATGCAGAAAGAAATGGGTCGGCTCTAAAACTGTCTGGCTGGCAAAATTCTGTGCACCCGTAGGGGTGGGCCATTGACCACGTGCTAATCCTTGATATACTGTTGGGGCTTTTATTTTCATCTGTCAGTACTGAGAGGGTGGTAGCTGCCCCTATAGCTCAGGGTCTTCTGAGCTGTGGGGTGGGAGAAGTAAACGTATTGCTGCCCCAGCCCCTCATTAGTCCAAATTCTTCTTCTGGTACAAAGGAAATCAAGAAGAGATGAATTTTAGGTCACTTTCTGTGGATACGTACAGCTGAACAGCATGAAGGTGATGAGACTCAGCTTTCTGGGAAGGTTCAAACATAGCTTCTGATTTGAAGCCCAATGTGTCACATCTTTTTTCTTTAGCATTTTATTTGACTGTGATCAGGCCATGAAATAGATGTGAACAAATTTCTTCAATGTGCAACAAAACGCATAAGGGTATCTTGCTTTTAGTTAGCTTTCTTAGAGAAATGTGTCATGTTCAAAGTACGTGTCTGCCTGTCCCTTCACAGAAACTTTTAGGGTCTCTATGCAGTTTCTTCTAGACCTGGAAGAGCAGCAGAAGTCTCAAAAACTCTGACAAATTTCATGAAAGAAGCCTGGAGAGAGGGGAGAGTCCCCAGATGAGAGCAAATGCTGAGGGAAAGACGGGAACTCAGCTGCTACATATTCTGGTGAGTAGCTACTTGGCCACCCCACACAGGTGTCCTGCCTGGCTAACTGGAGAGCCGCGAGGTGCAGGCTAGCCCGAGTGTATCATCCCTCTTGCTGACAGTGGTATGGGGAGGGCAGGTGAGTGGAGTTTGGGAGAAGGCACGAGTCTAGAGGAAGCAAAGCTTTGTTGCATTTGCTTCTATGAAAGAACTTAAATGTCTCCCAGTGCCTCAGAAAATGGCTATTTATATTTTTATTTTTAGCAGTCTACATTTCACTGTAGTTTGCGGATGGCAAGGGTCAGGGTTCTGTGATGTTCTGTGTTTGTCCTTAATTCTTCTCTTTTGAAGTCGCCATGACTTGCAGTAGAAGCCTCTGTATTTGCTAATATAAATGGATGCAACAGTTCATCTTTAGCGTAAATATCACTTATTTATTAGCAATAATAAAGGCATCAGATCTTGCACTGGATTTTTTTTTTTTGAGTTACCAGAAAACTGAACTCTTGCTACCCCAGAAATTTGAGCCTAGGGAGTTCAGTGGTTAGTATATGACTACTCTAGGGGAACAAAAGGTACCTTTCCAATTAAAGTTAATAGAGGGATAACTTCAGACACACAAAAGGAAAAAAAGACACCTATAAGTCATGGTGAGTTCAAAAGGAAAGAATTAAGGTAGGCACACAAAGCATCATGGGAAGTGCTATTCAAGCTACCATGTCAAAAAGGCTGATTAACAGCAGTTCCAAGTCTACCTGATCACCAGGGAGTCTTACTGATAAAAATTATTTCCCCTCCAGAGAGAAGAATCTCCCTGAACTGAACAAATGTGTCACTTTTGAATAAGGATTCATGAAAAGGCAGAAAAGGAGAAGAAAAAAGAATAAAGGTACGCATTCACCAAAAGATCTGAAATTTGTAACTTGTGACTGTTTGTCAGTCTTTAAGTTCTGAATGAAACTGCAAGTCATACGTCAGTGAGCAGGATTCGGATCATTAGTTTTGCATTTCTTTTTTCTTTAAAAGTGGCTGTTTGCAGATAAATTTCACTGGCGTTGGTTGTAATTGCAATCAGGGAAATCTAATGGCTTTGTTTGATGTGTTGCTTAGACCTTCCAGGCTGTAAGGCTTTTCAGTAGAGTCCTTTAAAGATATTGATTGAATTCTGGAGCTACTGTGTGAAATTTGGTGGTCTGTGCTGTGTGTAGGAGTCAGACTAGATGAGTGTGATGTTAAATTCTAAATGTAAAATCAAATTATTTCAGGTCACTAATGAATTTTGATTATATTTTCCCCACCTATTTTATTTTCGTAGATTGTTTTCAACACTTTGAACAGCACAAGAGAAAAGAGACATGAGAGAAAATGCTATTGGAATGTCTTTTTTGTGAGCACAATGTTATACAAATGCCAAAATTTCTTTTATTTGGCCTTAATCTGCTGTTTGACCTTTTATAATTCTCCTGTATATTTCCATGGTATTTTGGAGCACTTTCTCTTTGAATTGCCTTTTTATGTTTGAATACCTCAGTCGTCTTTATACCCATGGTTTGTTTCTCCATTTGTGGCGATGTGGAATGGGTTAGAGAACAGGATTGCCACAGGTGGGCCGTTCAATATGAAAATGTAGGCACTGGAGATATGTTATGCAGGGTGGTGTTTGGAAGAATTATAGCGGACTGTGTGTTTGAGCCGCTTTCTCTGGGCTACCACATTTGACATTAACTGATGAAATTTAGGAAAAGTTTTGCAATGGATGTAGTAGGCTTTGTTGGACTGCAGCAGGCAATTTGAGATACAGCAGGGATGAAACAAACAGAAGCAGTGGTTCTTTGGCTGCAGCTGGACAGTAGAAGATGAGCAAGTTCAGGCTGTACCAGCTGGGCAAAAGTGGGATGAATTTTGAATTTCAGCCAAGTTGTGAGGAGCTTCACCAGAAAGAAATTCATGCTGTTTACCTACAAAATGGAGGTAGAAGGGGACTTTAGGTAGCGATCTGCTAAGTGAGAAATATTCTGTCTCGTAGGGGAAAATGAAGGTTTTGCCTAGACTGTTGTATGTTCTAGATAAAATATCGCCTTCTGAGAAATCATTGAGAGTTTTCCCTCTGTTTGTTTGGCTCAGCGTTTTCAAAAACAGTGGGTAGCGAGTTTCACGTTACGTTTGTGATGTTTCATGAAATACCAGTTCTAAAACTGTTCATGACGTGCTATTTGTTTTTTCTAGGTGAGTTATTACTTATGTTCTCATAGTTGTTTTTGCTTGAAGTTTTTAATGTTTATATGCTGCTATTACTAGAATTTAAATGTTAGAGTGGGCTTTTGTTAGCTCATTTCCTGAATCTGCTGTTCTTAACACCTTGGGGAGGTGTAGAGTATGAACTTTTTCACTCAGTCTTTCAGCATCTCATCGTTTATTCATAATGACATTGTAAAAATGCAGAAAATTATGCAAAGAGCAGCCTAAATGTAGTGTAAATTTATCCTAAAAAGTGTGTTTGTATGTATAGAAATATGTGCACCTGTATAAAAGATTAAATTAAATAACATTTACATTTATACATTATATTACATTACACATCATATTATATGGAATATTTCATTAAACCAAGGAGAAATTCTATGTAGAATTAAAATATATAAATTAGTATCTTAAAACAGATGCATATTGCACACAATTATCTGAAATATAGATTCATTTAATCTGTATATGCACTTGCTGTTGTCTGATCCAAATGAATGAGTTTAACATTTAGTAACAGAAAAGGAAGATTATTGTAATTTTCTTTACTTGACTGTAGAAGACTACCACCCAGAAAGCAATTTATATGCATTTAGTGTTAAGTTCATAGTCACGAGGCAAGTTACCCACATGGGAAAAAGCAGCAGTGTTGTTTCTGTTCTGTTTCTGTTTGTTTCCACTCTTGGTGTTAATATTTCTTTGACTGGGAATCAGTTATTCTTTGCAGAGACAAGAGAACCACCTCTTTGCAGCCAATGTGACTACATCTCTGTAGCAAGCTGTACCACGGTAAGAGCTTGGATGCATCTCTGAGCTCTCCAGTATTCAGCTGGAAGACTGGGGCCCCATAGCAGTCAAGGGACTCCTGGGTTATTTCTCTGCTATTTATTTGAGAAAGCATTGTAGGCCTCTGGTGCTGTTGGCTTTCATGCAGAAGTCTTTCTGTCATTGTTCTAGTAAGCAGTTTTAAAACATGAGTATGTTTTGGGAATTCTGCTCAAAAGAAAATGACAAGCATATTTAGTAAATCAGAGCTTTTTTGGTAGGTGAGCTGACAGCATGCTTCAAATATAATTGATTGGTGGTCGATTTAACATCAGTAATTTCAGCACACTGTAGCATGTTTGACACCCATTTTATAAGGCATTGTATGGTGGGAATAGTTTCTGCGGGATGAAGAATTTCTTTGTTACAATAGGAAGAGGTCAGGAGAAGGTAGGTTGGTTGTGAAGAAAAAAAATTGCTTTCGGTAGAGGTGAGAAGAAATTATATCATTATTTGCTTTAACATGTCATTGGTCTCCTCTCCCTCTCCCCCTGAACATTTCTCTTCCTGAAAGTTTCTGAAGTCAAGAGTTTTTCTTCTTGCGAATTTTCTTCAATTTCTTTCTTAACAGATTTAATTTCTATCTTTTTCTCTTGGACCTTAAAGTTAAAGATACTGTTTAGCCCTCTATATGTTGCTTTAACAACATGAATCTGCCCCCTCCTTGGTGAGGAGATCCCCCCTCCTTGGACCTTCCTGGATTCAGTTGTCTTCTCCCCCAACACATTTAATTAGAAATGTGTTTTTGCTAGAAATGATCATTGTCTTTGTCATTTAGATTATGTCATACCTTTCTTTCAGCTTCCTGTATTTTATCAGTGTTTAGTTCAAACTCTCCCTTCTCATTTAAAATCCATGTATCTTTGCTCTTCCCTACTTGCCTTTGCCTATTTTCTTCACTTTCCTTGGTCTTTTTTTGTTCTATCAGGAAATCAAATTAATTTGTTGTTTTGTTACCTTCTTGCCCAAACTTGGCCACGCCATCTTTCGTGCTGCCTGTTATGGAGTATCCTTCTTGAACGTTTAAGCGGCTCTGTCCTTTGCCCCACTGAAGCCGGTCTTGTTACGTTCACCTCTACTGTGAACTTAAGCAGCGGCCTTAGGGGAAAATTGTTGTTGGTTTCCCATTAAAGCAGTGATGTAATTATGCTGGTTGTAGCTCTGTGTCTTCTCCCAACTTCAGTTTACTCATCTGGCTTTCTTACGGATTTGAAAAGTACCTAGGGCAGGTTGTATCTGGTGCTCACAATAAGTATTAATTTTTTAAATTATTTGTTAATTATGTTCTGGGCAGTTCACCCTGGGGAACTGCTTTGGCCTGATTCTTTAATCAAGGACACAAAGCTGGGACTCATCAGCAGTATGAAGGGAGTCTGGGGTAGTGCACAGAAAGAGCTGGATGATGTTGAGGACTACAAATGGGACAAAATTTATGAGTGCAGAAGATAACGTCATGCATTTGGGGGCTCTTACTGAAACCTGCTTCTCTAAGCTGGGAGGTCATCAGCTGGAAATGACTGAGAAACACACGGGAGTTACTCCGTCACAAACTGACAGTAAGCTGCAAAGATATGAAAGAGATAAATGCAATCCTAGGATGTCTCAGGAAAGATAATTCCAGATAGGGAAGTATTACTGCCTGCATACAAGGATCATTAATGAGACCTTGTTTAAGATGATACCATATATGGTTTTGACTAAGGGTGTTCAAGAAAGATGACCTGAAACTGAAGCTTGCATAGACAAGGCTATAGGGATGATCAGGGGAATGGAGAGTTTGTTTTACAAACAGAGGCTAGAAAAGGTTGGCTTGTTTAACTTAGCAAGGCAAAACCTGAGAGAGTATACAATTTTTTGTCTTTAAAGATATCATGGCAGAAAATAACTTTTTAAGCTGAAGGGCAATGTTGGCAGAGGAACAGAAGGGTGTAAACTGGCTAGGAGTACATTTCCATTGGGGTTAAGAAACAAGTTCTGAACTATAAAGCAGCCAGACTCTGGACAGACACTCCCTGGGAGCAGTCGGGGCACAAAATATAACAGAAGTGAAGGTGAAGCTCAGTAAGTTTATAAAAGGGATTATCTTTAACCAGGCTGCTCCTGAGAGCCAGGATTAGATTCCCTGAGCCAGGTGATGCATCCTAGGCCTACGGCCTTCAGCACCTACAGAGTTGTCTTTTTTTTTTTTTTTTTAAATTTTATTTTTTTAATTTTTTTATTTTGTAGAGAAGCCATTTGCACTTGAGCCATTGTTTCAAAGAAATGGGCCATTTGCAGATAGCAGGATGTGTTTGTAACTGTGGTTGCCTTCCAGAAGTAAACAAAGTGTCCATCTTTATCTTGATGTGGGGTTTGGAGCAGATGCTTTTTAAATCGCATTAGTTCAGCTCAGCTGACTGAACTTGACTGAAACTCTGCTTTTCTAAAACTGAGCCATAGGCGTTGAAATGTTTCTACTGAAACAGTCTGTGTAAGCTAATTCAGTCAGTTGAACTGGTTTGGTTAAATAAAGCAGTTTTATGTTACTGACACACATGTTCAGCCCTTGAATATCATCCACCATCTGATAGGAGCTAAATAAAAACTACTGAAAAAATTTACATTGGACAACAAACTATATTTCAAAAAAACCAAAACAAAACCTCTAATGATTTATAGATTTGTCTGAAACAACTGCTGGATGTATCTATATAAGGCTCTAACTCCTTTTTAAAATAAAGGATTAATAGTGTTGACTTCACTGTTGGACGAATCTCTTGCAAGTGAAAGGAGATAGGGATGCAAGACAATTTCCAGTTACTTCTATCAGAGGACCTAATGAAAGGAGAAAACCATAATAAGAGTTGTAAATTATTCCCCTCCCATGTGCTCTAAAAGGACGAGTTTGGCATTTGATGGGATGCCAATGTGCTGCAAGTGTTGACTGCTGTTCCTTAAGGCCTTATAAAGAAACAAAGCTAACAAAAGACACTACAGACAATATTGCAGCGAGTGTTTCTTGGATGTCAGACACCCTCCAGCCCACAGCACTTTGATCTTGGGAACAAACCATAAAGAACAAATAGAGTAATTTTTCTTACATGCTAACATTTAACAGTGAGGTTGATGAACTTCTGGAAAACTAGCATAATGGGCATGCCTTTTCCATTTGTTAAATTGTTTTGACAAGGGCATATTTCATTTAAAGAGGCTGTTTTCTATTCCTTCCCTTTTTGGTCTCTGAAAAAAATGAAAGTGGAACCAATATAGAACTTCAGAGCATAGATCAGCTCACCTTCCATATGAGCCAAGTGGAAAAAATATCACTTAAATTCTTTTTTTTTTTTTTTTTTTTTTTGGGGGGGGGGGGGCGGGGGGGTGGGTAGGAGGGTAGGGAGAAATAAGAGAAAAAAGTGTGTAGACAGTATAGCTGGGTATTTGTGAATTTTGGCTCAGTCAGCCTTTTCACTGAAAGCCTCAGTTTCCGTTAAACTTGCCAAAGAAAATGTATGAAATATATTAATACACACTGTACACATTAGGGATGAAAGTAGTGACTTGGAGGCTATCAAAAACCCTCTAGCGCTCTCTCTGTAACTAGACATGACTGTATCGGTGGGCTCTACCATGCCTGGTTAGTATTTCCCATCCTCAAAAGAGATGCTGCTTTTAAATTTTTGTATCTCTGTCCTTTCACATTTCCTTAGGAACTGAAATTGGGAAAGTAGAGGACATTCCCTCCTGCGTTGCTAGTCCAGCTTCTGCAACAGGGTGTTATACTCCCCCAAACCCTGTTCTTCCAGGATCCCCTTTTCTCCATTTGCAGACTTAAGGCTTTGGTCTGTTTGGTAGGCATATAAACTTTTGTATGTTAAAGCTCAGGCTCTATTCACAGATTCTTCTGAGATTCATTTTGCTAGTGTGTATCCATCTTCCTAGATGCTAAATTTTTTTTTTTTTTTTTTTTTTTCAGAGACAACGTACTAGAATAAGACACTCTTGGAGTCTTGGCTTCTTGGAGTCACGACTTCAAATTCTGACTAGATTTAGCCCAAGCCTTTCACTGTGAGGACATGCTGAATTATATGATTTCTGATGGAAAACCTTGGTATGTCCAGGGCTCTGTCTGAATGGATGCTAACAGTCTCTGGGCATAAGAGTCTGGGTTTGTTCCACCAGTCTCATTCTTTCCCACTGTTTGCAGTGTAATGTCTGCATTTCAGCAATGCTATGAGAGACCCTAGCTATCTAAATAGACCCTACATATTGCCTGAAAGACTTCATCCTCTCCTTGTTACAGAGGCAAATTAATCCACCAGTTTCTGCTCTTCGTGGTTTTCCTTTTCAGAGAAGACAATTATGACCAGAACCATTGCTGAGACATAACCGTATCCTTAGCCTTTTCCAGGGCAGAAACCACCCCCTCACTGGCAGAAACGCTGGTGGATCCTTGCATTTGATTTCAGGTCCTTATTCAGCTATGTCCTGCAACATGCTAAAAACGAAGCTCAGGATGCCTAGTAGATGTTTCTCAGATTCTGTCCTGACCATTCACGGGAGGAGTAGTGTTTATACTATCCAAATTCAGGCATCTATCATGGGCTATGAACTGCTTTGTCTCCTGGATCTATTTGTGTTGCTGGACAGGATTACCATCTGCAGCTGGGTATCATACATACGTGTGAGCTTGTGTCTCATTCAGATCTGTAAGCAGAACTGCTATCTGGAGCAAAATGAGCCATTTTGCAAAGATTTTCTGCTTACACAGTATAAGCTAGCAAGGCTCATTCTTCCCAGTTTGGCACACCTTTTCACATTTATAATACAACTTAATTGCAAGTGGTTGCATGTTTGCAGTTGCATGTTTTCTTGCAAATGTTTCAACACTTCTTACTTGTTCTGCCTAGGGGAAGTGGTAACTGAGGTAGGAAAAAAGATAGTTCTGCTAGAGGCAAACCTTCTCAAATGACTATTTTTTCTGTCTTCTGAAACTGCTTTCTGTCTCATGGCAGTTAACATGATCTCAGTAGAGCACGGCATCTGCACATAAACCTCTTACCTTCAATTTCTCATGCGAACAGAATACAGAAATGATGGGTTAGGAAACAAGGACTAAAAATATCCATAGTTAATTTCCTTTTATGTTTTGACTTGACATAGGTTTTGGGCAAGTAAAGAAAAATTATGCACAACATGATGAATTTCCTGATTTTTTTTAAATTTTTTTTTTTTTTTTTTTAATGTGATCGAATGAAATAGTTTCTGGAAATCACTTAAGGTAGGAGACTTCCAAAGTTTCTACAGCGGTTAAAATCCTGCCACATTAGGCCAAAGGATCTAAACTCTATCAGAAAGTCAATTTTGCTTTAAGATTTATCCTGTTGCTTCTTTCCAGTAGGAAGTCTTTTATGGCTTCTTTAAGATTTTCCGATGTGGTTCTTTAATGAAAGCATGGTAAACCTTGTGAAACTTTACTTCAGTCATGTTCATATGAAATAGATATAGGCTTACCTGTGCCTTTAGGTATTCACAGATAATGAGCAAGAGGCACAGATGGCATGTGAAAGATTTCCAGGAAACATCCACAATTTGACATATGTCCTAATTTTGGCTGGGATAGAGTTAATTTTCTTCCTAGTAGCTGGTATAGTGCTGTGTTTTGGGTTTAGTATGAGAATAATGTTGATAACACACTAATGTTTTAGTTGTTGCTAAGTAGTGCTTACACTAAGTCAAGGACTTTTCAGCTTCTCATGCTCTGCCGACTGAGGAGGCCAGAGATGCACAAGCAGCTGGGAGGGGGCACAGCCAGGACAGCTGACCCAAACTGGCCAAAGGGCTATTCCATACCATATGATGTCACGCTCAGTATAGAAACTAGGGGAAAGCTGGCCGGGGGGCCACTGCTCAGGAACTGGCTGGGCATTGGTTGGCAAGTGGTGAGCAGTTGCATTGTGCATCACTTATTTTGTATATTCTTTTATCATTATCATTATTATTATTACTTTCCCTTCCTTTTCTGTCCTATTAAACTGTCTTTATCTCAGCTCATGAATCTTACTTTTTTTTTTTTCCTGATTCTCTCCCACATCCCACTAGGGGGGCTGGGGGGGAGTGAGTGAACGGCTGTGTGGTGTTTAGCTGCCTGCTGGGTTAAACCACAACAACATGATATCTTATCCTAACTCTGGTTGCACTGGAGCACCATCTTTGTCTGGGAAGCTGTGTTCTGATGCCTTTACCTTTCCTTCTCTGAAGAACAACTCGAAAAACAGGAGGACAAGTCTCCAGCAGATACGGATCTGTATAGCTACACTGATTGGCCCCTGTATTAATAATGTTTCAGTTATTTAGTATGTCAAAACACTACTAATAGCATACCCCTGAGAGTATGTTGTTGAACATTTCAGTGAACAAACTGTAAGGACCTTTCAATCAGCTCATGACTACTTAGACAATATGCGAGGTACGTCACTGGGGTAGCACAAGGCGTCTTGCAGTGCTGCTGAGCTGCTGCTGCTCTGTGAGAGAGCAGGGCAGCCTCAGCCACCTCAAACAGAAAGCAACTTGCCCTATATAAAACTGCACTCGTGTCCTGGTTTCAGCTGGGATAGAGTTAATTTTCGTCTTGGTAGCCGGTATGGGGCTGTGTTTTGGTTTTAGGATGAGAACAATGTCGATGATACACTGATGCTTTGGTTCTTGCTAAGTAGTGCTAAGCTGTCTCTAAATAGGTGCTAAGTGGCGCTCACACTGGTCAAGGACTTTTCAGCTTCCCCTGCTCTGCCGGGGGCACAAGAAGCTGGGAGGGGGCACAGCCAGGGGGAGGGCTGGCCCAGACTGGCCAAAGGGCTATTCCATACCATATGACGTCATGCTCAGTATATAAGCTGGGGGAAGAAGGAGGAAGGAGGGGGACATTGGGCATGATGGCGTTTGTCTTCCCAAGTAACCGTTACGCGTGATGGAGCCCTGCTGTCCTGGGGATGGCTGAACACCTGCCTGACGATGGGAAGTAGTGAATGAATTCCTTGTTTTGTTTTGTTTGCGTGCACGGTTTTTGCTTTGCCTATTTAACTGTTCTAATTTATTTTACTTCGATTATTAAACTGTTCTTATCTCAACCCACGAGTTTTCTCCCTTTTACCCTTCTGATTCTCTCCCCCATCCCACTGGTGGGGAGTGAGCGAGCGGCTGCGTGGTGCTTAGTTGCTGGCTGGGGTTAAACCACGACAACTCGGAGTGAAACTTATCCGTTGATCAAAATGTTCCTTTTGTGAAAGTCTCTGGGTAGGTGAATCTGTGGAAAGGGAATTCCCATTTTGTAGGCAAAATTGCCCCCACAGCTGGGCAGAGGGCTGTTGCTGAGGTCAGGTGGTATCTCTGCCTCACTTGTTGGCTAGCTGACCCTGGACTGCCATGGCCACCATCCACAACCACATGAGGGCCGGTCACCGAGCTATGTGGCAGCATCTCCCAGTGTTAGCAATAACAGCCCACAATAACAGACTCACTGCCTTTTGCTTGGGGATTTCTGGATGGGGATCTTGGTGTGAATCCATTGGTTCTTTCACCTGATCTGAGCCGAGCACTCTCTTGGTGCCCATTTCATATATATCTCCTCAGGTGATGACTTTCCCTACCTGCCCGCCACTGTCATCAGTCTCTTTCCTGAGAGGCAAGAGACTCTCTTTCTCTGAGAGGCAGGTCAGCAATGTGCAAGATGCTTGGAGCTCTGTGCAGAAGGCTCAGTTACAGATGTGCTGACTCCTTTCCCAGCAAAAGGCTTCCAGCCTCCTCCGTGGAGGACCTGCGGGTAGCAGCTGTGGGCTTTTCAGAGGGCTTTAATTAGGAACACTGCTGCTTGGGTGTCTTTCTTCTTCAAAACACAAGAATTTCTTTTAAATGTAATTGTCACTTTTGATGTTGGGGGCTTGTAATGCTTGTTTTGGGGGCAGTCTTTCTACTGTGGTGGTGTTAGTGGGTTAATTCTGCCCCCTCCCCCAATTACTAAAATATTGTGAATGCTAATGTAGGCGGGTGGTTTTTGCTCTGTCTCTATCTGTTTAAACTGTGTGTGCATTACTGAAGACCAGTCTTTCCTCCAGTGAGCAAGGTTCATTTTGCGTTAAAGTAACAGTGGTAAATAGTTCAGTACCATGTTGAATTGTGTTCCTCCTTGGCAGATTTTCTCCAGAATTTTGCATACTCGCTCACTGGGAGCATATGACTCTCTTCCACATAACATGGGTGAGCAACAGCTAAACTGATCAGAACATCACAGATTTTGGGATCTGCTGTCTTTGTGCGTTACGGACAGTCTTCATCCTTCCAGAGGGAGGGTGAATTTCAATATTCCTTTGATGGGTAAGATTGAGATCTTGCCTGGTTGTGGTACGCATCAAGCAAGTGAGATACAATAAAGTTAAGTTCCCTTCTTTTCTTCAACATCTTTTCCAGTCTCTTCAGAGACTGGAATACCCCTTAGACTTCAGAATCACTGGAATGTGAGTTTCTCTGACGTACAGAAGTGTACATGTTTTGTTCTCCATACAGGTGATATTTGGCAGTATTTCCATTTGCCAAGGTGTCCTTGTGAGTACATGAAAAGATATTACTTCAGCCTGATGTTCACAATTGAGACTGAGATTTCTGAAAGAACTCATCAATTTAGTAACCTCATCCCGGACTGGAAATGTTAAACTAGATGCAAAGTTGTGCAGAGCCTCGGGCTCATGCAGTATTTCTAGAGGATTCTGGATGTGCAGCTTGCTAGACCAGGATGAACTGTCTTTTCAGTGGGGGGCTTGAGCTTGTCCTTTTGAGGTTGTCAGTTGGTAGTCATATTACTTTCTTCAGAGTGTTAGGATCATTAGTATTCTTACTTAACTACCTATCCCCGTATCATGAGAAAAGGGTAAGTAAGTAATACTGTTTACCCTTGTACTATTTTCTGTCTTAAGAATGAAAGTGTCAGATGCATACTGTACCTCACGCAAGCTCTGTTTGCAAAGGAGTAAACTAAAATAGAGAGGGGCTAAATAACTTTTTGTTAACATGATTCAAGAAGCGTGTAAGAAACTGAAGAGTAAGTCTTACCTTGTGACTGAAATTGTGCTTTTTCCATAGAATTGCTTTTGGCTTTTTAAAAATCATACTAGCTGATGAAAGTGAAAGAAAAATGAGTAAGAAAGAAAATTATATGTAATTCTGAGCAAAGCCGTAGCAAAAAATCCAATTGTCCATTTACTGGCAAGCCTGTAGGTAGTATTTGGCAGGGCACGTGAGTTGTGGCTTTTCCTCTAGGCAAACTGAGATTATCTATTGGTAACATCAGCTGCAATCAGCATTGCAGGCACACCACCTCCATGGCTTCTCCAAGAGAAGGGCGGCTCCCTTGGTGAGGCTCAGCATCAAGTCTGCAGAGACCTGGGCTCAGGTCTGGATTGGTGAGGCACACATTAAGTCTGCAGTGTGCCTTCCTGTACCTCCTGTAAAATGTGGGTTATATTTGTCTTCTGCTTTTGTCTATCTCTGACTGCAAGTACCTCAGGACAGGAATGATTTTTTGCTCTATCTATGAATGATGCCACTGCAGGGTTTTAAGTCACTGCTGTAATGGTGTAGGTCCCATAAAGTGGCAATAATTACCCAGAAAAGCCATGCTAAAAAAATTAGCTAAATTGCTGTGAACTCTTGACTTGCATGGCTGGATTTTGGCACACTCCAAGGAAGTACAGCATTTAAAGCTCAAAAAAAGAGGTACCTCCTCTGCTTCTAATATACTATCTTGAATAGGAAGAACAGCTTTCTCATGAAAAGGTTTGACACCTTACTTGGCCCCCACCTCATTTTGCATCAGCCTTGCTTTTTGTCCTTCCCCTTGATTTTGAAAAGGCAAGTGTGCTGAATCACCTCTTGCAGGTGACGGTTTCTGTTGTGGTTTAGCCCAGCTGGCAACTAAGCACCATACAGCCGCTCGCTCACTCCCCCTGCAGCGGGATGGGGGAGAGAATCAGAAGGGTAAAAGTGAGAAAACTCGTGGGTTGAGATAAAGACAGTTTAATAGGGAAAGCAAAAGCCACACACGCAAGCCTTTCCTTCTTCTTCCCCCAGCTTTATATGCTGAGCATGACATCATATGGTGTGGGATATCCCTTTGGTCGGTTGGGGTCAGCTGTCCCGGCTGTGTCCCCTCCCAGCTTCTTGTGCACCCCCAGCCTCCTCGCTGGTGGGGCAGGGTGAGAAGCAGAGAAGGCCTTGACTCTGTCTAAGCACTGCTCAGCAATAAAGAAAACATCTCTGTACTATCAACACTGTTTTCAGCACAAATCCAAAACATAGCCCCGTACTAGCTACTGCGAAGAAAATTAACTCTGCCCCAGCCAAAACCAGCACATCTTCTCATCACCATTAGGAGCGCGAGCATCCTCAGCCCTCGCAGGTGCCGTCACACTTGCCACTGGAGCACTGCACCGCACGCCAAGGTCGGGAGGGAGCCGTCTGGGAGAAGAACAATGCGGTGCCCTGACAAAGTGTCACAGTCAGCTTGAACATAACTTACTGTGTCAGGAAAAGAGAGCAAGAAAAAAGCGTGAGGCATTCTAATAAAAGCACTGGTACAGTGAAGATTCATTTTTCTTAGAAAGAATCTTAAGAAGTTCTTTTTTTTTTTCTCCCCCCCCCCCCCCTCCCCCCCCATCTGCAT
Organism: Platalea leucorodia; assembly: GCF_965183815.1. Classification (NCBI taxonomy): domain Eukaryota; kingdom Metazoa; phylum Chordata; class Aves; order Pelecaniformes; family Threskiornithidae; genus Platalea; species Platalea leucorodia. Next base: position 111,093,075 of record NC_138823.1, read on the forward strand.
TATCAGCTCCCTACCTGCTGTGTCTGTCTCTCATTCTCTGTTACTTTCAATATGCATTGCAACTTCTATCTTCTCCTTTGTTCACGTTAGCAGGATGGGCCTTTCTAGACGAAGGAAAGGGGACCTTTTGCTGACCTACATATCAAATAATTTCTTACCTCGTGAATAGTGGAGGAGGCAATCCAAATCCCTTAGTTCTGAATCTTCCTTTCTCTCGGATCATACTTTGAAGCAGGGATAGGGTGCTGTTGGCTTTGCTGCTGCGTGTCGTTTGACAGATGCACACAAATCCAGGAAGTGATCCAAATCCTGTATGACTTCTTTTAGCCCCAAAGGGACTTCCTGCAGAGGAAACAATTAGGGTGGGTTTTGTTGCTTTTGGGTTAAGGAGAAGGCTGCTATCAGATTTTATTTCCACTGGCATCTAAGAAGCAAGATTTCACATCCTGAGTTGGTTTGTGAAGAAAACGTGACTGATCAGACTTTTTCAGGGGGTGAAGAAGCCGCTCACCCTCAGGTGGCTACAGGTTAGCCTGGAACAGTTGCATCAAGCTTGCTGTGGCAGTAGAGGAACCTGTGCAACCTACCATAGGCTTCTGCTTTCTGCACAAACATCTCCTGATGTAACTGCAGCAATCTGAAGTGCCGTATTGTCTTACTGCCCTTTTGCAGGGGAAACTTCCCGACTTCCTTCAGAGCTGCTGTTCTCTCTGTCGTTGTAATGTTCTTAAACTTGAAAATCATTTTGGGCAGGGGTTACAGAACATCAGGAGTGGGGATCAGAGACCTCCTGAGGGTCCTTCCCACCTGAGGGACTCTGTGAATCTCTGACGGTCTGCACTGATCACTGGCAACAAATGACTGTTGCACTTAACATGTAGTGAGTGTGCACAGAATTGTGGAAGTGCTGTCATGGAAAGTTAAAAGTACTGTTTATGAAGGTATACAAACTGCAGAATCAAAAGTATTCATTGCAGCTTAAATACATATTTGTTTAGCCTGAGAATTAAATTAGGTGATCATAGTATATTATTGAGTGGCTTGCCGTGACTATGTTCTAGGGAAAACCTGTGTGTTTTTTTGGTATGCGTGGGAAGGTGCAAGTGATCCTTCCCACCTGCCTGCGCTGTAAGACAGAGGCTTGGCTCAGCCTTCTGCTTGAAGCGGCGCCGGGAAATCTACTTGAAGACTCAGTTTTGACTCTGGCCAAAGAGGGAGGAGGACATGAAGAACTGTGGCAATATCAAGATTTCAGACTAGTATTTAAAATCAAACAAACTAAATTTAGAAGCAGCTTAAAAAAAAAAAAAAAATCAGATCTATCGATCAATCTTAAGTGTGGCAATGTCATAGGAAATTAATAGCCAGGAGTTTAATTCTACTTAATGTTAAGGTGGATCATTTCCAAAAGACTGGTCTGTGTTTGAATGATGAATGTCCTCAAAGCTCAGGGACAGTCACGTTCAGGATTTGAACCTGTGTGAGGAGGTCTCTCAGGCCTTGGATGCGGATACTTCCTGCTCCTTGTAGCTGTTTCTATTGCAGCAGTTGGGTAAAGGTTGAGGGAGGATAGACTCAAACTTTCCTGTTGAGTTATACCTGAAACTGCTGTATTAGAGTGCAGACTGTCATGGGATGCTTTCAGTTTCTCACTGAAATAGTATTAACCCCTGTCATATCACCAAGGGCCACAGAACAAATGCATCCACAGAATTTAATGCTGTTTGTTGACATCGTCACACAGAAAACAGATGCAGAAGGCTTGCACAAACCTAAGGAAAGTGTTGCTCTGGCAGGGAGAGTGTAGCGTGAGGCCAAAAGTGAATTCCTACAAGGCAGAACTGAACGCTGCAGCCATGTGATAGATGGAGGAGACCAGTATAAATCACAGGATAAAATAACCGCTGTAAAGAATGCTCCTTGTCCTACAAATGTTGTGCAGTTATGCTCCCTCCTAGGATTTATAAACTATTTCAGTCATTTTTTTGCAGAACCTTTCAACAGTTCTGAATTCTCTGAATCAACTGCTCAGGAGAGAATTGAAAGTGGCAGTGCACTGATGCTATAAAGGAAACCAGAAGACTTAGGGATGCATTAATCTCTGATTTAACCCAGTGCAATATAGTCTGAAATTAGTAAGGTTGGACTGCTGTTACTGTGAGCAGAACTTGCCCTGTGCAGTTTAAGATGTGGGTCTCAGGCCTGCAGTGGTGTAAGTTACACTGCAGGCAGAAGCATGTGAAGTGGTGTAGTGAGCACAGGTGTGATGTTTTGTGGGTGTGCGATGCTGGTTAGAAGAGGCAGGAGTGTGCCATGGCATGTTGATACATTCCTCCGAGGAGATCTGATTTGCTTTTGCATTACGTGGCTGCAACCCCTAGGGCAGCTAAGGGGGCTTCCTGACTGGGGGCAGCCTGTGTTTGTTCATGGGAGCATTGGTAGGGATGTGAGCACACGCTCAAGTTAGGCTTTGCTTGAACTGACACACAGGAGGAGCAAAGGCCTGATGATAACTTGCAACCAGTTTGGACTCATGAAAAGCATCACGACCACGCTATTTTATCATTTTCATGGGCATTTTGTTTTTAAGTAATGTGCATCAGGAATTTACTGTTTACAAACCACCGAGGTTACCAGATTTGCCCCAGGTACTCATCCAGGCTGTGCAGGCCTGTAAAGCTTGTGGCATTGACCCACAAATGTCTTACAAATTTTCACTGTCTGGGCCTAAATTAGCAATACTGCCTGCCATTGTCATGTATTCGTGTTGGCATTTCACCCTCTTGATTCCTCTTTGTTGGAATTTCTCCTGCCTGAGCTTGATGTAAATGCTATGAATTGGGTCCTGCCATAGTCTCTTTATTTTTAAAGCAAACTCTGCCAGTGACCCTGCGTCACTTCTCTGTCATCCTGGGTTTGTGGTGGCAAAGCACAAACATTCCTGGTAATGCTGCAGGCAGGCAAAAGTGGTAAGAGCCAGGCTGTCACCATGGTTAGAGCTGAAGGTGGAAAGTCAGCTCACACAATGGCATAAAACTCGTGGAAGGATTTGGCAGGCAAGCTGGGATTCTCATTTGTCATTTTACCTTAAAATCCGAACAGAGCAAAAAGCAAATGTGCATTTGACTTCAAGTATTTGAACACACTCTTATTCTCCATCATCCCTGAAATGAAGGCTTGTTTGTGCTTGGACCCATTTTCTAATGATAACGAAAAATGGCATTGTCTTGATGATTTGTGCAGGGAAAAATGAATCCAACTATTTCACAAACGACCAAAAAATGTGGAGGATAGGTTCAAGCCAGTTCTGGCTCTATTCAAAGAAATTAATGCCCCATTAACACACACTGCTATGGAACGACTGTCACAAGTATTTGGAAAACTATGTGTTTCTAGAATTTATAAACTATTAAATGGTGAATTTTTTAGCAAGCAATGATATGGCGCATATAGGAAAACCTCTGAGTAGTCCAAACCAAACCAACCTATCATCTGTTTATCCCAATAACTTGTCAAGTGCACATTACTTTTGTGCTTTATTCGCCATATAGGCTTCCTGCTCTTGAAGTATCTAGTTCACCATCTCTGTTCCTGGTACCGAGAACTGTTCTTGGGGTGGTCAGTAGTGGCCTGAGATTTTGTCTGCATTCAAGGAAGTCTAGCTGAAATGAGCAAAGTTATGAAGTTAAACCTCATCAAACCTGTGTGTGGCTTCTACTCAGCAGTGCTGCTGCCCTGGGTATTTGAAATCTCCATGTGCTCTAACCAGCATTCTTGGATTAAATCGCTTTTTCTGAAAAGTGGATCAGCAAAATTTTTCTGGCTTGCTTTCTTCAATCCTAAAAGTTTCTTTGAAAATTGAACCAGTGGAAAGTACAGACCACTGGGAGGAACACTTAATGGGTAAATTCCTGACAAGGATGGGATGGATTAAAGCACTTCTCCTGTAAAAAGGACACCCACCCCCCCCAAACTAAAACAATTACTTTCAGATTCAAAATGCAACGCAATATTCTTCTCTTAGACTTTCCTTCACTGATTTCCTCACACAGAGACTCATGCAATAGTCACTGCTTTAATTTAAATTTAAGCTATTTCTCCCCAGTGTGGGAAAGATGAAAGAGTGTTTCCAATTTGTAAATACTAGTGGAAAACTTGTAGAATTTTTATTGCTGAACTGATATTTTAATTAAAAAGGGCTTTATGGAGTGAAAATAAAAAGAGGGGTTTGGCAGAAAATTTTCATTATTTTTAAAGTTTCTGGCCTTTTTAATGGAAAAAAGAATCCAAGCATGAAAATTTGTTCTGCTGATGGTTTATTTTTGTTAATAATATTTTTTGGTTTTAAAAAGTGATTTTTTTGAAACTGGAAATGGTCATTTTAAACCAGGGCATTTTTTCTTTTTTGATCTCTTTAAAAAACAAAACAAAACAAAAAAAAACCCAAAACCCACCAAAAAAACCCACAAAAAAACCCCACAAAAAACAACAACAACAAAAAACCCCCCAAAAATCAAAAAGCCCCCCCCAACCAACCCCCATCCCTCCCAAACCACAACAGACTCATTAATGCTTACATGGAAAATTTTTATTTTTATTTTTTGAAATAAATATACTATTTTCACTTTAAAAAGATGGCATTTCTCCCTCTGCTTCACTTGAGACATTTTCAGGTATTACAGCGATATGGATCATAAAAATGTTTAGCAAAGAAACAAAACTTGTCATCTTAGCTGTTACTGGCATCAGTTCCAAAACCTCTGCTAAATTCACTACTCCATATTTGCGACGGAAGAAACAATATCTAATGCATGAAGGAGTGTGCTTAACCTGTGCTTATGTTGTAGACGATAGTTCCCTCAAACATGTTTGTGAAGGAAAATTGTGTTTGGTAGTCCTTCTTTCTGCCCTCCAGAGTGTTCTTAAACACTTCAATGTTTTGTCATAGGAAAAAATGGAGATAAATTTTTATAGGTAGATATCCTTCAGATTTACATGTGTGTCTGTTCTCTGTGTGCACTGTGGAATTTTAATTTACTTCTATCCACCCAGCTGGGTGCCTGACTTACAGCCATAGCTCAGAGAAGGGGTTGAAAGAAGTAAAAAAGTAGAGAGCATAAATAATACCTGTATCAGTAAACTACAGTCTAGGGTGCAGGTCTCTGCTGTCCAGCCGTGCCTGGCTGTTTTAGAGCTTGTCAACAGATGAAATGAGAAATTCTCCTCTAAAATAAGGACTAATTTAATTTTGGCATGTGAATGTCTAATGAGCAATTCTTTAGAGACATGTAGGCAGTGATTGGCCTGCCAACCAACTACTTATAGAAAACTAATATCTTTTTGGTTAAGAAGGTACTCTAAAAATTGAGAATCTACCTGAGATTTAATTTTTGTATGCCACGGCTCTCCGTTTTTAAAGTTAGGGCAATAAAACATCCCCATCTGTGATCAGAAAAGCAAGAATGTAGACAACAACAATTGAGAAAGTTACTAATGTTACAATGGCCTTGATATTAGATAAGTAATTAAAAAGTGCTTTAAGTATCTGTTAATGACCTAAAAAAATAAATAAAGCTAGTGGAAAATATTGTTAATTTAAAATATAGAGTGAGAGGATATGTTTTCCTGAGTGCCTGGAAGTACCTTCCTGTGTTGCAGGTAAGTATTGCTCGTTTCATCAAGAGTAACAGCAAAATCTGCCCCCCACCCCCACCCCCCCCAGCATTTTGTTGAAGATTTAATTTTCCAGCAGGTAAAGGCAGACCAGAAGCTCCTGCATTGCAAAGCGAGCGAGGGCTAGAGCTTGTGAAGCACCTGCATGGGCCATTCTTTGGAATGGGGCATGTACGGGAGTCTGTAGATTAAGCAAGTCTTTGAAGAGCTCAGATTTGAGTTTAAATTTATCTTCTGTCACAGAAGCTGAGTTTTTCAAATATTTTTCTTCCTGCGCAGAAACAAAGTTGCTCAAAGGGAGAATGTTGTAACTTACTCTCTGATATTTTTGGCCTGTTGTAGTCCAGTAGATATTTTGATCTTGTATTTTAAAATAGGACTTATTAAATATTAAATTAGTGTTTTTGCAATTATTTTACTGAAAGAAAAATAATAGTTACTTCTCAAGGAAATACTTACATTTTCTTTGATACGGCTCAATTGGCTGTAGTTATTACAGGGAAGTCAAACCAGATGCGGCTGGAGTCCTCATCTGCTTCCACTAAGGCTGACATGGACTTAATGTTGGAGTATAGCTTTGATGACAATTTGAATGCGATCTCGGAGACTGTATTTCAGAGTTTGAAGGCTTCAGTACTGATGGAGCCTTAAACTAGGTGGTTTTGTAATTTGAGATTTGAATTGTTCTCTAGAGCTGCATGAGACCAATAAAGTGTTGTAGATAAAATTAATTTAGCTGACAGATATGCAACATGTGCAATATATTTTTATTATTTCTTTACAAAGGTAAAGCCAAATGCTGAAATCTTTATTCATTTGTGTCTCCATCCTTATCCAGACTAAACTCCCATTGGCTCTAACTTGTCTCCGATTCATTGAAATGGGCAGAAATGTATCTCCATAAAGACTTTAAGATGTGATCCACTTTGCTTCAGCCTCGCAGGCCAGCATCATTCAGATTTCCATCATAACGCTGTCACAGCAGCTTGGCAGCTGCATGAGCAACACAGCATTCGTGGGAGGACGTTTGTCCTATTTTGTTAGCTCTCACATCAACGTTGTCAAAAGTTCCTGTTTTAACAGTTTCAGTCACTGATTAGTTCTGTGGCTATTAATATATGAAGATTTTAAAAAAAAAAAAAATTTCTGTATGTTGTGTTTCTGCCACTGACTTGCTGGGTCACGTCGGCTGTGTCACGCTATCTGGTTATGATCCTGTTTCCTTTCTCGTCCATGCTTGTATCTAGTTTTCAGGGACTAGTCTGAATTTCACATATTTTTCTAGGTGATACTTTGGATCATAAGAAGGTGAAATAACTTGCGTATGTATTTTGATCAGTGTTTCAGTCAGTTATGAGTAATTTGTTTCTGTATTTCATAGCAAATGCTACAAGTGTCTCCTGTCAGTCACAAGATGTGGAAGCAAATGCAGGTACCATTTATTCTTTGACAGTCCCTTGCATCATGGTTTTCAGGATGCCACTTCTGAGCAAAATTGTCACAGTGATGTTCCCAGCACAGTCAAATGCAAACCTAGGTACCTTGGAAGTTTTGATGTTTTCAAATATTTAGTATAACTTACCTTTTCTATTTGCTGTAGCTTACTATGTTGTAATGACAGACCACTGATTTTGAGCTCTAGCTGTCTATGTAATTAAAACTCCTCCCGTGAGTTCCTCCGGTTTGATGCTGCAGTTGAACTCCTAACACAAATTGTTTTTGAGAATCTTTTTTTCATCTCTTGTGGTCATGTAAGATCGTTGGATGTAGTGGAATTCTTACTTGTTTTCACTAGTGTAAAACGAGAGTAGGATTTGGATCTCGATTTGAAATAGGTTTGGTGGTGGTATTATTTTTTTTAATAAGACCAAATTACAATTTGACCACTTTCATTATAGATGATCAAACAGAACTGCAAACACAATTTTCAGATTAACATCCATTACAGCATAAGTATTCAGTGGCAGCCTTTGCCAAGAGCTGTCCAGAACCTAATTATTCATCATTAAACTGCAGCCTGAAGACACAAAACCAGACCAGAGGTCTGCTGTATAATATTGCCGTACACGCACATAATAAAACAGAGGGTTGGATCCACAGGGGACTTGGGTTTCCATTTTGGTTTCCTGCTCTTCGCGCTGCACGCCCAGCACTTAAAATGTATACAGTGTTCACGGGGAAGGGCTTCGAACCACTGCTGGCCACCTGCTTCCCCTCCAGGTGACTGCCCTGAGCTCCGGGCTGCAACCATGCCCCCTGCCTTGCTGTCCTTAGCCCTACCACTCGGGATGCCGTGCAAAGGGTAACAGCTTCGGTAGGACAGATGGAAAATGGTCCTGGAGGTTCTCCTGAAAGGTGGGAGGTGTGAGGATGAGCTTCCCCTTAGCAGGGGAAAGTTGACACCGGTCCTCTCGCACGCTCTGCGACTTTCCGAATTCAGTACTCTGGGATGCCACTGCCGCAGCCAGGCACCAGGGAAATTTCCTGCTAGAAACCCGAGAGCCTGGAGGTTGGGTGGAGGATGGAGGACAAACCGTTTAGGGAAGGCAGCTCTTTTCTCCTCTCGTGGATGCCCTCCCAGTTACAAACCCCAGCAGCGGGCAGTGTGAAGGGCCAGGATAGATGAGTGGTGGAGAGGGGAGGAAGGAGGAGCATGGAGGCAGCAAAGCACCCTGCCTGGGCTTATGCAGCAGGATGGGGCAGAGGCAGGGAGGCAGCACAGTTTTCCCCACCCTGCTGCAAGGTCCCGTCTTCTTGAAAATATTGCCCTTCTTATGACCTGGTGTCATGTGGATATCTTATTTGGCATTTGAGATTCCAGAGTGCAGAAGTGAGCCGCAACATACCAAGGGTTTTTTTTTCCTGTTTGTGTGTTAGAGAATACTCTGAGTGGTGGAGGGAGTGCGTGGGCAGCCCGGGAGCTGACTCAGTGCACTGGCTTACGTTTGGACAGATATCTCCACAGCAAAAAGAGTTCATAACTTACTGTCTGCCTTTTAAGAGGGGCTGAGCACCAGCAAACTCAGCATGATAAATGACAGCTTGGAAATCTCAGCAACTTTGAAAATCAGATCCTCATCAGTTCCAGCTTTCCATGTAGTATTAAAAGTAAATATGTACAAACTGATGCCTCTGCTACATGACCTGACCAAGGACAGCTTCCCACTTCCCATTTACGCCCCACACTCGCACGTTTTACTGGAAGTGATTCCTCAAAATGAGAAACATAAAAATGCGTTGGGCTGTTCTTCCTTTCAAGGATGGTATGTGATGAACTGGAAATAAGCATAGAAATTAAAACACTTAACTTCTCCATAAAATCACATTCAGTAAGCCTTTAAACTAATCACAGTTTGAAATTGTAATGCCTGGAGCTAAAACAATTGTGTTTAAAGCAACAAGGCAGACCCACAGTATAAACTTCCATCAAGATGTTGAGCCTGTACTTGCTTTCTGTTTGCTTTCTCTTCTCTTTTAAGCCTTAATCTTCAATAAAAGCTGTGGAATAGGGCCAAGTAACATGGAAAAGCCTATGCGCTGCTACAAAAGTAAAATCCATAGCAGAAGGAAAAATCTCCTTGATAAACTGTTCAACTGCCTCTGCTAGATGGTGATGGTTCCTGCTGTTATTATGGGGGTAGTAGGTTGCAAAATTTCATGTCTCACTTTTTTTTTTTTCCCCCTCCTGGCATTAAAGACTCAAATTCAACAGTTCCTTTCTTCTCTCCTCTTTTCTTTTTGGGTACAGCTGGAGAAAATACGAACTCTCTCTCACCTTTCTATATCCTCTGCTTTCTTTCTTTAGAGTATTGTATTGCCTTTTTCAGAATTATGTCCTTTTCTTTAAATCTTAAAAGTTTGATTATTAGAACCCAACAAGATTCCTCAGCCAATGGACCTGGGGCTAGAGACCTATATGCCCTTTCCATTTCAAAAGTGTCAATATCTTCACAATCCAAAATGGCTTTCAACTTTTCTTTCTTCCTTTTTTATTTAATAAAATGATTTCAGTAAAAGTAAGCTCCAGAAATTTCTCCCACCATCTCTCTGCCAAACATACGTAGATAATTTATATGACTGTGGGTTTTCAACTGCATGCAGCCCTCTTGAAATGTTTGTAATTTGTTGTTTAGAAACCAAATCTGCAATAAAAATGGATCTGAAATGCTGCTTTCAACATTAAATGCTTCCACTAAAATTACTGTATGATGACTGAAGTGCTCATGCTCTGGAAGTCATCAGAAAAACATAAGTGATACAGATACCTGACCTTATTCTCCTTTACCTCAAAATGCATTTATGGCAGGACCGAACGCCTCTTCTCCCATTCCTTCTTTTGGGTCAAGACCTCTTTTCTTTTGGGAAGCTACTTCAGGACTGGAAAACCATTGCTTTTCAGCTATATCTCTCCGGTTAATCATCTGTTTTTCAAAAATCCTGCATCTTTCTCTTTGTCCATGGATAATTGGATTGTTTCCTCACCATCTTGTCCTGCTGTACACTGGCGGATCACGGCTGGTGCGCCTCTTTCAGATTTTTGATTTTTGGAACCCAACTCGAAATGACCTGAGAGGGCCTGGCTTTTAAAGGGCAGGACCTCAACCTCACTTGAAACTCATCTTATATGTGTTGAGTGACTGATCTGTGGCTCTCATTATGGCTAGTGACAGAAGTGGCTCGTGGGTCTCCCCAGGACTAAAGATGAATTTGACCCAACTGGAACCAATTGCTAAATCCTCAAAGCACTTTTAAGTGATACGTATTTATGGGGACTGGTGTTGTGGTCCTCCCCCATGACAAAACTACCTTTCACTTCTTGCTAGGGTTGCATCCAAGAGAGGAATGGAGGATTAAGCACACAATTCCTGCTAGCAGCATTAAACTCTGGCAGACTAGGGAGCAAGCAGGCTTCTCTAACCATCAAGATGAAACCCTAGGGGCTTGCTTACTTACTGAATACTAGTTTTTGGCCTGTTTCATAAAGATTGTTGTCCTAGCACATACTCATGTCTCTCTCTGATAATGCTCAAGGGTACACGATGAAGAACTACGTGATTTGAATCTCAAAATCATAATCACTTTCTGGTTTAAAAGGCAAGCCTTAGTTTTCTTATTACCAGTGGTAGATCCTCTTTCCTCCTTTTTAAACATACACTCACCAAATCAAAGGTAAAGTCAAGCTAAACAAAATAGCATACATATTTGTTGCTGATCTGAATTGAGCAGGAAATTGATGCAGTAGGTGGAAAGATCTTTATTAAAGGATGAAAACATTTTTTGAAAGTTCTTTTTCATGCTTTCCGGTGCACTTTAAAAGGGAGCTGAAGTTTCTAGTTCTCTTTTCTGAAGGTGAGGAGGGCTTTGGCTTAATTACATGGAACCCATTACATCTTGAGGTGAACTTGAGCCATTCCAGTGATGTTATGTGGTTTGCATCCATCAGAAAACTTGAGTGTAGCATGGTTAGAAACTGTTTATGCAGAGCTAATGAAATCAAGTCTTATACATATACAGTATTCACCAATAGCTGCCATTTGTACCTTGCATGGTAATCTGAAAGTTATCTATATACATAAATTGTATTGCTTTAATCACACTGATATAGCTGAAGTGATTCAATAACTCCTGATTTTTCTCCTGTGTCAATATAATTATCTCGGGCCAAAGTGTAATGGCGCTTTATCTATTTTATCAATGGCTGTATTTCAATGAAGGGAAAGAGAACTAGTTGTGGGTCTGTAAACACTCTTTAAACTGGCATTGCCACATCTAGAAAAATAGTTGTACGAGGTGCCTTCTCTGTGTTTCTCTTTTTTTTTTTTTTTTGGTATAAGGCCATAGTCAGGAATGGTCTTGGGGAACAAAGTTAGCAAAGTTAGCTACACAGTCTTTTTGTGCTCAGCTCTTCACTGCTGTCCCCCCAGCTGAGGAATGGTTACTGGCTGCACGAGTGTTCCTAGTTTGTTTCAAAGCCAATAAACCAGGTTAGATTAGATCGCCATCATAAGAGCTGGGTAAATTAGCCCATGCTGGGACCAGGGCTTTTATACCTGGCCTGTGTCCAGGTCCAGAAGTGCCTTGTTAAAAGCTGAGCTTGAATGGCTCTGCATTCCAGGCACTTCTGTGACTGGTGTGCACACACGCCCCATGATGGTTTCACCTATTGGACAATGCTCATTTTTGTATTTAATCACCTAGAAAGTTTTTCCTGCTAGAGTTCTTGCTGAGTATGCATGTTTCCATTCCTTTCTCTGATTTTATTTTATTTTTTGGATTGTCTATAAAAGATGGACCTTCCACTCTCTCAGATATTCTTGCCATTAGATATAAAGCATATGTATTGGCATAAAACCTACCGTATATGGAATGAAAATTACTGGCAGTTCTTGAAACACATTCTGTGCATGAAAGCCTAATTGTATGTTGGACAGTGGCGATCATAAAAAAGTAATCTCGAATACTTGCGGTTTAAATCAATGACCTTTACTTCTGTGAGTGGTTGCATTGATACTGAGGTTGTCAAGTGCTAAGCCAAGCTGAAACTGTATATTGTGTGAAAACAAAGGTGCATGCCAACACTCCGTGCCAACAAACAGCATGCCCTAAGCGAGGGGTGAATGAGGAGACTGGAGAGGAGATTAGCAGGTTAAGGTGCCAGAGTAAAAGCTTGTTCATGTGAGTAAGGATTGATTCCTGCAACCCTGAAGGAAATAGTTTGCTAAGATGCATTTGATTCATCTGAAAGGCTTGAGGAATTCCCTTGATAACCAGAGTATCTGAAAACTTCATCCAACTTCCACAAGCTGGAAATGCTTTTAGGATACAAATGTTAGAAACTGGGCCAAATTCAGTTGCCAGGATATTGATGACGTAGCCATTGATCTAAATGGAGTTTCCTTGGGGTTTTTGTAATGCTACAATGAACAGAATTGATCCCTCAGATACCACTAAGGGTTGAATGAAGAGTCTGTGTCGCTCTTGTTTTGGCTTCAGAGCAAAGTCAGGGTGATTCACAAGTAGGGTGTAAATTCACATTAGCTGCCCCGCAATCGCTTTCTGTCTGGCTGCTCTTGGTCACTTTGCATCACAGGGGCACCTTGAAAGGGAGACCTAGTCAGGGCGGTGTAGGCAGTGTGCAAGTAATGTGCATCCCAGAACTGTGGCACTCATCTTACCTCTGCAGACAAGCCTGTATGCAAGTGCAGATGAAGAGCTAATTTAATCTAAATAGTTAATTCAGGTGGGGCCATACATGGGAAGAGGATCAGACTACCGTTGCTTTGCAGGTGAGTGTTGTTTTTCCTGCCTTGTATAGTTTGTTCAGAAAATAGAGTAACAAACCCAGTGCAAAAAAACCTGGTTCACTTCTGCAGTTTTGTGTGTTCCCTAGTACTAATGAGAGTTTGTTTGCTGGTGTTAGTAAGAAGTATTAACAGAGAGCTCTGAAAACTGAAGTCCTGTGTTTGTCTCCTGCGGGCATTCCCAACTCACCCTATACCACTTCAAGCAAGACACTAGAGGGAGGAGGCAGTGCTCCTTAACTATTCATCCCTCTTCTGAGAGCAGAAGCAAGCACGGTAATTAGCAGCATCCGTGCTGTGGCGTTTGCAGTGCTGGTGTCTGACTCTCCAGAACAGGACTGGTAGCACCCATTGCTTTGCACCTGTACCCCACAATGGCAGTCACAAGGCAACATCTTACTCTTCCCACCAAGCCGCCTGGCCGTTGTCACCAGCAAAGCAGAGGCAGAGAATGGATAGCCTAGTTAGAGCTTGGGCTGAATTTATACACACGTAGCAATAGAGTATGCAGTTCATGGACAACAAAGTAGTGCTTTCTAAAGTGAGAATGAATGGGAAACTCAGGAGACAAACAATGTGGTTAGTTCAGATTGAGAGCTCTGGGCTCGCTTGTAGTACACAGAAAGACCTCTGCAGCGTCAAGTCACCTGTGTTTTGTTTTCCTTTGCACCAGTGTAGCCCCTGACTACTGCAGATTTAAATCAGCGAGAGATGGTTCAAGGCCGAAGTCAATTCTGCCAAAATTTGGCCCTGGAAGCTTGTACTTGGAGTTGTACAAAGTTTCATTTTATTACGGTATGTTTCCCCCTCCGTCCCCAAATTGGCAACCGCTTATATGAATTTTGGCAGGGGACGAATGATCCTTCACACTCAGCCTGTAATTTACAACTACGTTTGGTTTTACATAATGTACAATTTCAACGTTGTCTAACATTTCTTCATGTATTGCGGAAGACTTTCAGGTTTTATTAAACTGGCATATATAAATTGATTTTCCAGCTGGATGCAGTCACTTGGCAAACTCTGCACATTCTAACTACATATGAGCTAAATTACACACTCTAATAGCGTGTTTGAATTATTTTATGTGCAACATATAGTTGCAGGAGCATGTGGCAGTTTCCCAGTGCTTTGCCTAACTAGAGTTTTGCTCCTAGCTAAAGGAACTGTTACAGAGACAGATATAAATATTTTAGTGAAAGAACAAGCAGGCTGTGCCTTTTGGTAGGAGATACTCTTGCTAATTTGCACTTGCTGAGAAGAGGTATTACTGTCTCCCCATGACATGAAGAAGTGTTACTTAGGGCAAGTCAAAGTCTGCAAAATTACCACCCGAGTTAGAGGGCTTTATGGATATGAAGAAGAATAGAGCTAGACTGGGGCACCTTCAGTGTCAAGGGGATTTATTATGCAAATAGATGATCCATTAGAGACAGAAGACTTCTGCAGTCTGGCCCGCAACTGTTTCATGACTGCATTCTGGAAAACTTGAGCGTATTGATTGGATTTCCTCTTTGCTAAAATGAGTCAAGATGCCAAGTGAGACACTGTTCACCTCTGATGTGCTCACTTCCCAATTTTGCCATTCTTGCTCATTGAGAGCAGGCTTTAATCCCTGTGTAGCCTCATGTTTGCAGTACTCTTCGTGAAGGATCAGAGACCTTTATCTCAAACCAGTTACCCAAAAATAAGGGCTGAGGAGAGTATTCTGTTGAGCATTTGCTCACTGAAGACAGGCAGATGACTTCAGTCCACATGAACCACAGTGTGTGTGGCCTGAGATTTATGGCTGAGTTTCGAATTTAAAAGGTCATTTGGTGCCACTTGTGTGCTACCTAGAAAGTTTAGCTTGTCTTGGGGGATAGCCACTAGAGTTGGGATTTTTTTTTTAATGATGTTCACTTTTACCAGAAAGCTTCAATATCTCTGTCCCAAAGATTATCCGACTCCAGGGTGTAGTGTTCAACTCAATAACAGGTATCTCTCTCATAATGGCAGTAGTCTTGCTCTTAGGGTGCATTCTTGTGCTTTCTTGTGAAAAGTAGCTACTGATGGTCACACCTTCTGCCGGAGTCAGCTCCTAGGGTCACCCAGGCCACAGGCAGATGCAGTAACTCTGAGCGGCGATGCTGGACTTTGCATTGTGAGTTTTTTCTCTTGAAATGGTTTCACTCTGCATCAGAAACAATGTCACAGTCTCAAACTCTTTGTAAAATGGGATTTCTAGTTTTGAACCTCTTTTGTGTTGAGATGCTGCAAGAGTTTTATGTCAGGCTAGGAATTCTCTAATGCACGTCCTCCTCTCCTACAAAAGGTGGAGGAAAGGAAAGCAGTATCGTAATGTTGTCACCAATAATCTTTTAATTTACCAGATATTTGAATTTTACTGGAGAGTAATGTGTTTCCTTATTTCCTGAGAGATGGAATTAGCAATAAATTCTGCCATTACCTCTCAGAGTTCTGATTTTGTAGCCATTGCTCCTCTTACAGTGCTTCAGGTGTCAATTGTGCTATTTACCACATGGATAAACACATAGCAAGCATTATATCACTTTATTAGGCCACTAATATCTAAGAGCTTTGTCTTATGACATGGTATAAACAATAAATCATATGCTCATTGCAGTTATTCTTTATGTCAAGTCTTATTTCTACATCCCAGGCAGAATAAAGTGTTTGGTACAGTTTTCTTGTTATGTCTTTCCGCCTCCTCTGTTGTTATTAATAGACGGTGTGCCTGATTATTCTGCCAGGGAAAGCAATATGGGATAAATCATTGGCTCAGATGACGGAATCGGAAAGAAATGTCTCAGTTCTTACATGGTATTGATGACTGTGATTTTCTTTGGGATAGCTGGGTGAAACCAGTGCACTAAGGACCAGATAGTCAAACTTCAGCCAAAACTACTTAGGCTAGTACTTTCTATTGAAAAGAACACTCTAGAAGCCAGAGAGTGGAGGTCATGTGTAG
Source organism: Platalea leucorodia (assembly GCF_965183815.1). Lineage (NCBI taxonomy): Eukaryota > Metazoa > Chordata > Aves > Pelecaniformes > Threskiornithidae > Platalea > Platalea leucorodia. The sequence continues at coordinate 111,109,020 of NC_138823.1, forward strand.
CGTTTAGGACATGTAAATATGGTCGAAGGTATCACACTGGTAAGAGGTCCTCATCAAAGATTTGTTGTGGTAAGTGATCACCCATTGATCAATTTCCTCAGCTAAAAGCATGCTGTACGGTCCCAGACTATGTATTTCTGGTAGAATCATTAGGAAAAAAGAACAGATTTGTATTTTAATGAAGAAGTGTATTAATTTTACCACAAAAGAAAGAAGAAGTATTTTATGTTATCACAACCACAGCCATCTGCTGTGCAGCATCTACAATTGTCCATCAGAGCTTTCCCCTTTGGTTTTCTGGTGCCAGGCAAGACCACAACAGCTTGCTTAGCTGCAGCATGTTGTTTACTTGGCATCAGTTTTATTCTTTTAGGAGAAGTAGCAAGCAGCCTTTACTTTCCCTTTCTTCTCTTCCACTGGCGCAGAATGTGAGGCAGGGGGAAGAGAAACACAGAGATGTCAGCTGTGGGGATCCAGAATGCCTTCAGTCTGTTCTTTCACCTACAGCAGGTTTAATCCAGGCTGTGAAGAGAGCAGTTCTTGCCTGCCCAAGCTGTCCAGGGCCTTCTGTGTGATATTTTCACCATAGTGGTGGCCAAGCATACAAAACTTTCCTAAACAGGGTTCTCCGAAAGCCTTGAATGCCTGCCTTTTCAGTTATGGACACTGCTATGGAGTAACCATACCACCTTGCATACCTTCCAAGACCTATTTCTTGGTTGCTATCACATCTATCGGGTGATTTTCCAATGGGTAGCTTTAACCACAGAGGACTATAGATATTCCTGGGGACCTGAAGGAATGTTTCATAATAACAAGGAGATACCAAGGATCCCAGGATCTTTCTCACCAAAGAAGAACTCATTTTCGCAGGTCTTACAGGAAGCCATCAGCTCATCTTGCTGTCCAAAGCCATGACATCCTACAAAAAATCCCAACCAAAAAAACCAACCCAACATGATATAATCTGAATGTCACAGAGCATTAGAAATCTATGTCAAAGTCTATCTCTCTCTACATATTTTCTGCTCGAGTTCCTTGTTTGTCATCTTTTACATGAAGATAGTTCAGTACCTGAACTGTTTCTGGCCAAGCAGATTGATGTGTGTATTGTCAGATAGCAAATGCTGTACCTGATAGAACCAATGCACATTTCCACAGAACATGGACAGAGCTGTTGCTTACATGATACAGATCTGCAAGGCAGTAACACAGTTCTTCATCTACATATTTATTCCACACTATGGGTTGTTTCTTAATCATTACAGGGTCTTCAAGAAGAGTACTCTGCCCTACGATGTTCCTTTAGTAGATTTCTGTTGAACTAAGGATTTTGCAAGGATAGGAGAAGTGGGGTGAATTCTTCTCTGTTTCTGTTGGCGAGTTATAGTCTCCTATACGTATCTGGAACAGGACCCTAAATCCTGTCATTTCTTCTTTGCCAGGAGCCCCTCTCCCAGTTTTGTGTCTGGATGGTTGTTTAGCCAAATATGATTGTGTAAATGCCTGAACTGAGCTATCTGGTTGGTACTAAAGTAATTCGGACTAATCATAAGCTCATCTCTCTCTCATCACTACATGGTTCTGGAGTGAAGAGATGGAAAAGGAGGAAGGCTGAGCACTTCATTACAGTGTTGAACTAACTTGAGGCTGCTCACAAGACAAGATTTGCCCAATTATGTATCAGGACTGTAAGAGTTACAAGTTACTGTTTGGGAGAGTTTCACTGTTGCCTTCTCTTATGTCTGTGTGGAGCAGCTGCGGGGAGAAGGAAGAGAAAGTCGTCTCTTCAGAGTACCATCTCCTGCCTGAGCCTAAAATTGGGATTGCCTACCAAGTCTCGCAGCTTGAAGGAAAGCAAGAACCGCACTATCTAGTACGTAGATCTTGTTAGGGCATTACAATATTTGTTCCCTAATTCAGGCCTCTCTTCTCTTTGCAAATCACTCAGACATCCTGTTTTCAGCAGATTTTTGCCAGACCATTTGGGGGAATGTGATTTCAACCTCTGCTTTGTTTGCTGACTACCCGCTCCATCTGTTAGTTGTTTGGTGTTTGTGATGAGTGGTTTGTGGCCTAAATAGCATAAAGTCTTGTTCTTAGTGGGAATGAATCAATATACAGCTACACTCTTTTACTCTTCAAAAAAAAGTCTGGCACATTGTTTTGCTTCCCATCCCTGACTGGTTGCCTGAAATTTTTGGAGAAGAGAATAATAACCAATGAATAGTGAACAGTGATTAATAGATAAATGCAATTGTTTTCCAAATAAAATCATGATTCAAACACTTTTTACCATGAAGAGGAGGGAGCACGGTGGTATTGGGTAGCTAGTGTCCATAAAACGCAACAGGATAGCGTGGCTTTCCCGAATCCAGTAGCATATCTAGTCTTCATTTCCATAAGGCATGGCTTTATCCCACCCTTTTTATGGGATTTAGGAGTTCTGGACCCAACAGCCCGAAGGGTAAGAGTTAAGCTGTAGTGGGAGGTGAGTGCAAAGTGAAAGGTCTTCAGTGAGGATCACTGTAAATAAGAACAGAAGTTTTGTTCAGTTGCAGTTACAAGCAGACACGCAAGTGCAGTATGCGGCAGAGGAGGTTTGGGAGCAGCAACTTGCTCACTGGGAGAAAAGGATAAAGAGAGTTTGAAGGTGATGCCGGTTTGGTGAAATGTGTTCACTGGGAAGTGGCTTAGACCTTTGTAATCTTCCATAAATATGGCCACGTTATGGGCTGTAGGGGCGATAGGCTGAGAATGAGCATGCGGGATCCTTAAAGGCCACATCTGTCCAGTTTTGCAGCTGCTTCTAGTCCAAGCACCGTTTCCCCTCTTCCCTTCCTCACCCTGCATCAAGGTGCCTTGTGCCTCCCTTGCACTGCAGGGAGATGCTGACAATGTGGTATAGATCAGAAGACGCGCTGGGAAAGGAAAAATTCGACATTGACTAATGCCCGATTAAATCATATGTTTGGGATCTCCTGGGTCATGAACTGTGAGAACTTTCCATGAGAATTATGAGCCATAACTCAAGCAGGCAGCTCTGGGACAGTTGCACAGCTGCAGAAGGCATGCAAGCTACCCTTTTGCACTCGAGATTGATTTTCCGCCCCCCCCCCCCCCCCGCCTTCCCCAGCAAACCTCTCTCTGACTTGCAGGTAAAGCTGAAATTTGTCCTCCGGTACCCCCTGTTGCCCACAGCCGGTGGCTGGGCTGAGCCGAGAGGGAGGGCGCAGAAGCGGAGCCCGGCGGAGGAGCTGCCCGCAGCCCCGGCTGCCGAGCCCAGCAAAGCCCGCAGCCTGCGCTAAGGCTGTGAGGTGTGTGGGCCCCTAGAGGGTGCTGACAGCACAACGGAGAGAGGCTTTGCCTGCCCAGCTCCGGCTGCAGGGCAGGGAATTGACTTTATCATTCCTTTCAGATCTTTACCCTGTATCGCTCCCCAAACATCCTTAAATTGGATAGTCAACGCTGCTTGCAGATTGCTTGTCAGCGTCGTGCCTCCCGCCTCAGGCAGAGAGCGGGATCAGCCAGCTCCGCTGCCTGCTGCCACCCGGCGGGATCGTTGCACCCAGGGCTGGGCAGGGGGTGGTGTTTTGGGGGCACAATGGGGGGAACTCCCCGCTTCCTGCAGCGCATGGAGGTCAGTGGCAAACTTAGGGTGGGGTGACAAGTTTTTTTCCATGCACCCCTTCTCCAAGCGGGCAGCTGGACAGTAAAAGTGCCCGACTGCGTATGCCTGTGCCAAGGATTACAAGTCGTACGTCAATGGGGGAGAGCGCTGGAGGAGCAGAGGGGTGCTCCGCTGGCACCTGTGACACTGTCGTGCTTGCTCGGTGTTGCAAAGGAGTGCAAGATGTACAGAGCTGCAACAAATGTGTTTAAAAAATTTATTAATCAAGTGGACCTAGCTGCAGAAATGTAGTTTCAAAAATCAAAGGGGTTTCTCGTCAAGGCTTTCTGAGGTAAAAAAAAATACTATTGGGAATCAAACAAGACACTTTCTCTGTGTCTCACTTCTCCCACACTGTTTACAAAGGGAAGGAGAAGCATAGGAAATGGGCAAACACGCATTAATCCCTTCCTGCCAAAATTTCTGTTAGAAAACATCTCTGTCTCCTACCTTTACCATTAGGCTGTTTGGCTGCTTTGTGGGATTGATTTGATACATTGATTCTATTATGGCAGAGCTTGCAAAGAGTGAAAGAACATGAAATATAGTTCCCTAAAGAGCAGATTTCTTGGTCAAGAAAGATTCTTACAGAGTAGCAACAGAAAGAGAGCGCTAGCAAGTATGCTAAATAAAAGCAGATACCAATCATAAACAATTACATATGTGCTTAAAAATTCTCCTCCTGACATCTTTACATTTGCTGGTGGAAGTCACCTTATGAATATCAGCAGATGAATTATTCTATATGGGTAAGGAGTTGAAAAAGCAAAGGACATCTCACTTTTTCCTTTAACCTTGGGGAATAGAAAAGATCTGGCTCTTGCATCTCTTTTGAGAATACAGTCACTGCAAGGGGAAAACCCATATGCATTGGAAGGCTTCTGAATACATCTAAATAACAGGCATATCAATGAAATGCCAGACTTTGGCTGAACGATAACCCATATATAAATCATACGTGCTGTTTACCTCGGATTTACACTGAACTGCAAATCTAGCTCTACTGGGAAGTTTGCACAGATGGACCAAACCAGACTGGCTAAGAAGTACATCTGCTTCATCCGTTTGTATAAGCAGAGCTAAACTGACAGTCTTAAATCTGCAATGGAAACTAGGGATCGTTTTATATTCTGGCCAGAAGAGCATCCCTGTTTGTTTGTTTGTTTGTAGTTAGAATTAATATCTTGTGGTCATCCAAATATTAAGTTTAAATAATATTTGTTATGAATGTAATTTCCTTTCTGTGGTACATCCCATCTTGCAATTGCTCTGGCTTTTTGAGAAGGTATTAATTATTCTCACTTCTTAGCTAAATACTTTCAGTGCTTAACTTTCAGCCTGCAGTTTGATTGCAAACTTTTTCCTTTGAATATTTGTTATGCATCTTGGATGTCTAAACATACAGCATGGTATTGTTTCTGGCTGCTGATCGTGTGACTCAGATTTTTAAACAGTAGATAGATAATTGGCAAGTAACAAACTTTCAATACAAATTAATATTCTGGCATTATGGAAAAAGCAGGATTCTCAAGGATTTCCAGAAATACCTATTGGCTATATGAATATTCTGAAATAATGAATAGTATTATTCACAGCCAACTAAAGTTTAGCAGTCATACCTGCAAAATATTTTTGAATAAGGTTTATGCCTGTTTGTTTTTTGCTATTCAGCTAGAACAAGTGCTATCACTTCCTAACTCATGATTAATTCAGTGTTGCCAAGTCCTGTGATTTTTATCGCAAGTCTCGTGATACTTGATGTTTTTTTCCCTATAACTTCCCATTCCCAGAGACATTTAATTAGGTGAGAATCTCAGTTTTCATTTTTATATAAGTAACTTTCTGCTCCTCAGACTGTGAAGAAGTTTGAAAATACAACCCAGGAGCATCCTAAAGATAGTCACAAAACTCAGAGAAAATACAAATGAATCTAACTTTTCTTTTTTTTTTTTTTTTTTTTTGTCTCGTGATCTTCAGATGGTTCCTCAAACATCCAGTTCCTGATTCATGACTTTTAAGTATTTAGGGATGGGACGACCCTTAATGAATTTTCCCCTTTTCCTCCCTAAATTTAAAACACTGACACATTTTCTTCAAAGGGGAAGGACTAATCATTGTGGAGCCACAGTGAGGCCACACGGACAACGTTCAAAGCGTTCCCTCGCCACCTGTACTCTTAGCTCAACCTAACCGTGATCTGAAGGCATTTTTTACTTCATGTTATTTTGCTCAAAGGTCAAATTCTTTGGTTCCCAGGCGCAATGAAACCCATTACACACTGCGCTATTACAAGGCGACCTTCCCTACGGCCTGAAATAGGAGACACACTGCCTTCTCAGAATAGCCTTCCATGAACAGTAAAAAGTGAAGCTTTGCATGACGAACCTCGTATGATATGTGTGAACATGCAGACGTTCATAAGAAATTTTTTCAGTTACAGGAACAGAGGAGATCAGGCTTTTCACAGATGAATATTCCTTGAATATTCCCCCCTGGATACTCCCCTCTCATCCCACTTTTTACTCAGTCATGCATGAACCAGTCCCGGTTTCTGTGAATGTACTTGCTGTTCATAGGTGTTTCCAATAGGAAAAATGTGTATACTGCTAGAGTAAATAACGTACAGTTGATGAGTTGTTCAAACTGTTTGATTAGGGTTTTTGAGAGCTGGCTGAAAAGCAGGATTTCCAGTTTGTGAGGATTTTTTATTTTTTAGAAATTTGACTTTGGTCCAATTGGCCTGAAAACTTTTTTTTTTTTTTTTTTTTTAAATTTCTTATGAACTGAAAAAACGTGCTCTGGAGACATTGGCAGGGGATGTCTCATATGGCAGTCAAACTGAGGAGAAAGTTGGTCTGATTTTTCAGCCTCTTTCCCCCCAAAATGTTTCGCTGCTCTGTTTCCCTGCTGCCAAGCTGTAATGCCACCATCCCTGTAACATAGACCAGGCTCGCTCTGGCCTGGGCAGTCCTGCCCTTCCTCTTCCTCCTGCACCTTCATCCTCCTTGCTACTGCGCCTCTGCTGGAGGGCATGAGGGCAACCATCCAGAAACAGAAAATACACTGCGTGGCCCCTCCACAACTGGTGGCCACCCAGGGAAGAGGGCAGCACCCAAGCAGGAGAGGGAGACAGCTCCTACCCTGGCCTGCAAGAAGACATTTTTAGCCAGGGATGAGGCTTTTCCTTCCTCCCCAACAGGCACATTCTAAGAAAATTGATGATGAAATGGATGATTGCTACTGCTCCTGCTGTTTATGCCTAATCTGAAGGAAAGACTCCGATCTATTGGGTTTTGGATTAAGCCTTTTGCTAGTAGGGCAGAATTAAAATGGATAATTCAGACGAGAAAGTGATTTTGTCACAGAGCACAAGGCTGAAAAGTGGTCTGGCTAAACTAAACGTGAAGGGCAAACACATTAATTGCCCTGACCTGCATCTCTGCTTTGTCCTGCGTGACATTTTCTGCCCCCAGACTCTCCCTTAAACTTGTGAGAAGTTTTGATCCTGATCTGGCCATTGCAGCTGAAATGGGAAGGCAAAAAAAAAATTGCCAGCAAAGGAAAGGCACCATAAAATAGACTATAGTGGAAGGAAATTAAAGATAAGGAGAGCTATGAGAGACTCACTGTTGAAATGTGCATTTCACTGACGGGGCACTCGCAACAAGGAATGATGAAAAGGAGGAGGGGACATATCCTGCGTGTAAGGGAAATCAGCGAGCTTTATTCTAAGCGCAGGAAAAAGCACCATACGTGACAGAAGGCCTGGAGCCCTGTCTCCTGCTAAACTGCCGAAAACCATGGATGGTCTCATCTCGGGTGGCTTTGCCTGAGACTTTTTCCCTGCCAGCCATCTGGCATGCGTGGCAGGGCTGTGTGATGACGGAGGGGCACCCATTCCCTCTTACCACGGTGTCACCGTGTGACAACCACCTGCATGCGAGCATACACGTGCCTGCATCCTCATTTGATGAGTCAGGAAATTCTTCCCCGTCCTCTGTGCATAAGTTTAAAAAGTGCTGATTTAATGTCTTTTTGGATTTGACTGGAGCATTTGGGAGGTTTCTTTCCCGTCAAAACAAAACAAAACAAAAAACCCAAACCACATTGCCAGATGCTACGCTGCTAGTATATCATAAAACAAAGAAAGCAGTAATTTTGTCACAGATACATATGGTACAGGGCTGATGGAGTCAGGCTGAGGAATCAGAGGCTTCAAAGAGGCCAGGAAACCGGCCATGCAATAAGCCTATTTTTAATATGATTAGAGACGGTTAAGAATGTGAATTTGTATCGCAAAAAAAGTTCTGGCGTTCTCTTCCGGATCGGGGACAAAAAGCAATTTTTAAATGGGAAATGTTGGAAGTTGCTGGCCTGATCTTCTGTGTCCCATGCATCTACCGCAGTGACTCATGGAAGCTGCGGTTCTCGTGATCTGCTCTCCTCCAGGGCTGGCACTCCCCATTCAGATGACTCTTTCCATCATGAGCTGCGGGAGTCCAAATAAAAAGAATACTGTGGTGCATTGTGGAAAATGTGCTCAAGCCAAAGAGCCAAAGAGGAAGGAGAAGGGGGGCTCACAGCACTTGAATTACCGCTCCCATGAGACAATAGGACTAAGAAGATGACTGGAAAATGAGGCTGAAAAGAGACACGATGATTTTTGTTACGACGGCTTTTCGTGATTTGGGTTAGCACATCCTGGAGCTAAAAATTTTACTTTTTGTGACGGGAAATCAGAAACTTCTGAGAAAATCAAAACTTTCTCATGGAAAGCGCATTTGGCAGAATTCACATTTTCTTTTAGCAAAAGCAGTAACGCTTCAATGGGCTTTCTGATCTGTTCTGCTTCCCATATTTAGCCCTGTTTCAAGTTGAGCTGAGCATGGGGTGTAGTTACTACATCCACAACTACACTTATGTAGGTGCCTAATTAACCAGTTTGATCAGCTGTCACCACGCTTCTATCTGCAAATGTGCTTGAGATTCTTTTTGAAAATGCTGCTTTAAAAGTACTAGCTCCCAAGAGACTGAATGGTAAGAATAGAACAATATTCCGAGTGATGACATATGGTGTCCCTTCTCTTCCCTCTAGCTGGAGTTCTGAGCCCACATACTTGGCAGCCTGATGCAGCAAACCAGAAGAGGTCTAGTAGAACAGATTTGCTAGAATTTCAGGCTTTTGTGTGCAAGCTCCTGTGCTGAAATATATAACTTGAGTGTTCGGTAGTCACAACAAAGCTCGTTCTGGAGTTGCATAGCTTCTAGAGTGAGACATACACACAGTGTGTAAAAATGGGTCCCTTTATGAGTTCCTGGTCTAGTGGACTTGTAAAAATAATTAATAGGGCATGCCACCTCTCTGCTCGCTCTGTGAGACATGCCAGCTCTTGCAGTTTTGTCAAGCTGTGTGAGATCTATGGATTTTCCATAAGCCCCATCTCAGAAACTTCGTGAGAGTCTCTGATCTTATGTTGAGAAAAAACACGCATTGGACCCTTATAGAGATATTCTTGAAGGCAACTCAGGTGAACTTGAAGATTCAGAGTATTCGAAGTATTTCCCTCTTTCTTCCCTGCGGGCGGTAGCAGAAAGGGTGAGTAGAGCCTTTCTGTAACAGGTGGCACAAAGTCCACTGACTGCAGCGTCCTATGCCCTTTCCTCTCTGTAAGTGGAACTCCCCTTCTGTATGGCTCCTTCTATCATGAGTGGCACCAGTTCAACCAGATAGGAGAGTGGTGTGCTGTGGAAAATGGAGTTCTGCTACAGAACCAAGGGTTTTTATGCAAAACCCCCCAATCTATTAAGTACCCTTAGACACAGAAAGCGATGTACAATCCTGCCTTTGCTAACAGCATGGAGGGAGGAACTCCCCATGTCATCATGTTGGCCTTTTTCCTGTGAAATTTATTGTGTTGGGTGTTACGCAGTATCTTCCCTTCCCTGGGCAACAGCATTTTAAATATAAATCACGTTAAAGAGCAGAACACCATTGCACAGACAAGATCGTTTTGCTCTTCTGAAAGCAGGAGAGATCTGCTGTACGCTGCCTGGTAACGTCTCTGATACACGGTGAGCATGCCACCGACAGTCATGGGAGGCTACTAAACCTACCCTTTCTTACGGCTATTCTGTTGTCCTCCGAATCTGATGCTGTATTTTCTTATTTGACATGGTCCCAGAGCTTCTTCAAGAGCTTTATAAAGCTGCAAGGAGAAAGTGCCCGCAGTGTAAAATTAGAAACAGGAAATGACCAATTCCATCACTTGGCTTTTGACCAAGAGCTCAGCTTTCCCAGTGACCAGAGAAGGCAGACAGGGCAAAGCAGATCATTTGCATTGACTGACTACTCTGAGTGACTAGGAACACAGGCTGAAATGGCAGTTTGCTCATTTTATAGATCTATGAATTACTTAATCAGTGTCAATTAATAGTAGCATCTTAATATTTTTCCTCTGCTGCACTGAGTAACAAAGGAGAACAGAAACATATGGATGACAAGCAAAACAAAAGAAATTTGCAAATAAGCGGGAGAGATTTGGAGTGGCTTATAAGAGACAGGGGGGTTTGTCCTTCTAAAGGAAAGAAGAGTGGCTTTTAGAGTTGTGAGGTTGGAGGTTTGTTTTCTGTTCTTTACACTGAAACTGTGAGTCTTATTTGGACCACAAAACTGTGAAATGCTACCACAAGAATAAAGGTAATAAAAACTGAAGGCCAGAGAGGGAAAGAACATATTTTCTAGACTTCATTTCATATAAATGAGCGACTAAAACTTGGAAAAGATAACTTGCTTAGCACTTCCATCTCTTCAGTTCACAGTGAACATCCTCAAGCTCTCCATAATTCTCTTAGATAAATTAGGACACATCCAAGTTAACCATGCAGGTATTTCTAACGTGAAAAAATTTCAACAGTTCAACGCAAGTAAGAGGAATCAGGAAGCTGAACTGGGAAGATACACAGATTTGCAGCTCAGGAGACAGGGTAGGGGAGGGGCAAGTGGCTTGGAAGGAGGCATGTGAGACTGCAAACACTTTCTATGCTTGATCCGGTACTAGAAGGGAAGTGTTCCTGATCCCTTTTTTGTCAGGTAACTGGATTTCTCAGCTGCAGGGTGGAAAAGCTTCTGAGTGAGTGAGAGCAGTCTTTGGGAATCACTAGTATTGGGTAGCCGAAGAATATTGAACATCGTCCATGTATTTTTTCCTGTTCAGGAGTGATTTCATCTGGCCATTCCTCGGTTTGTTAAGCCATTCAGTGTTTTCTCTGCGGAGTTGCCTTTATTATTTTATCCAGGGGTTGGTTTGATGTTGCAGAGATATAAGGTACCTCTGAGGAAGCGAAAGTATGAAAAAGTTGCCTAACCCTTTAAAAAATAGCTCCGTTTTATCAGGCTTTTGTTTTAGAACTGGAGGTTTGATGAGGTGTGAATATGCCGGTGCTGGAAGGGACCTGGAGCCCCCATATTTTGGTGGAAAATGGTGAAGGCCAGGGCCCTGGGCTTGGTTGTTACGTGGGGTCTGTTGCCTTTATGCTCACAATCACGCACATCATCAGGATGAAAACAGAGCCATGACTCAATCAGCAAAATTAACTACATGACCAGCAGCAAAACTCACAGAGTTTCCCTCTGCCCTTCCCCTGTTACGTGAGTTTCCATGTTTTGGGGAGGAAAGGAGAAAGAATAGCTAATTACCTTCAATGGTTTGTTCTGCAGCAGAGAGTGGAAATAAAGTCTGTATGAGAGTTTGGCACCGGGAGGACAGAGGATGCAAGGTGGCTGAAAAGCAACTCTGGCGTTAGGTTTATTTTGATTCAAAACCTGTGAGGAGTGGATACTGTCATTTGTGGCATTGTTTTTGTTGTTCGCAGGGAAAAAATAGGTTAGGCCCAGAGAGCTCTCTGCATTGTCCTACACTGAGAGCCTGGAGAGTCCTACAGAAACAGGGCTTACCCTTGCTACCTTCTCTCTTGTCATCCACAGCTGCTCTTTCACACCACTCTGCTCCCTTTTCTGGAGGGAAAGGGAAACTTCTGGAGACGCCTCAACAGACGTTGGACCTTCTTTCCTTGTATTTGGAGAATAGGAGGTTAAAGACATTGGACTGCTTTTCTCATTCTTTCCCCGGTCCCAAAGAGAGAGAAGCAGATGGGGGTCTTTGCCCTTCCTCTCCTTCGGTGTAAAGGTGGAAGTTGGGAGCACAACCTGTGCCTTTGGCTTGCTGGTGAGCACAGTTCACAGTGCTTAGAGGAGGTTTCCCTCGTTATCTCTGTGGAGAGTGCTGGGGGCAAGGGGAGCACAGCTATGGCTCCCACTGAGTTGTGGTCCTGGCACCAGTGCTAGCTGAGCACCGCTGGAGGAGTGCTGCACAGGGACCAGTCTGCAGTGGCCAGGTAGGGATGCAGGGAACCCAGCCACCAAGTTAACTGCTGTTCATGTACTTCAATTCACATATTCGACAGTCCTGAAAAGTACAGAAACAGCCTCAGTTCCAAGCTGTCCCTTTTTGTGTCAGGTAATTTAATTTCTTCCTGGAGGGACCAACGTTCAGATGATGAAAAGCCTTTGTCTTTGCATGGGGCTGTGTGAGATGGCAGCAGATGAAATCTCCCAGAATCAAAGAAAACATGACCACCAACTAGGTCCAAGTTACCATCCTTTGGATTTCCGTGCAGACTGCAGCTGTCCTGCTGGTGCCCTTTCCAAAATCAAAGCCCTCCACTCTGACAGCCAGTTAGCGGGACTACAGCTGCCTCTTGGAGAGGAGTGAAACAAGCTGGCATGAGTTATTTTGCATTCTCTCAATGGAAAGTTACGATTTCCTTCTATGACAGCATCCACTTGGGATACTAAAATAACTTTCCAGCGCCTAATTAAGCTTCCACTTCCTTATTGGGAATAGATGATGGTACAGAATGATTGTGAACTGCCCAGTGCAAATAAGCGGGTAGTCAGGGGATGTGAACCATGAGCCAAGGTCCCCCCAGGCTAATACCAGACAACCCTCATTCGCCTGGATGTAGGAACAGACACCTGTAGTGGACTGACATTTATTCAGGGATTGAGCTGCCAACTTAAGGAAAGCTAACTGAAATGTCTAAATCTTTTTTGTCAGTAGTAGCCTTTCTAAAAAAAAAAAAAAAATGCTCTCCACAATTTTTTCTATAATTTCTGTCCCAGATTTTTCCATTTTTTTAATCAAACAAGTAATTTAAAAATTTTTCTTTCCTTTTCTTTTTGATGCAGTCACCTGTCCTGGGAATAGAGAAGGGGCAGGGAAAGCATGACAGTATTCCAGAAAAAACAGTTCCTTTCCAGAGACTGTGGGAAAAAATTCTGCAAAGTCTGTAGCAATTCTTTTCTATGGTTCTAGGCAATGTACAGGAGATGACAACAAAGTTCAGCCCTATACTCTGAATTGACACTTCTACTCTGATAAGTCAAGTGGTTTAAAATAGTCATTCCCTCTTCCAGCTAAGCCTCCTCACTTCCATTCTAGTGCTGTCTCTTATTTGCCATTTTCAGAAACAGCGCAATGACTTTGTGTAATTGACCGGACCAATAATTGCCTACAACAGAACTTGTAATGGAGAACTTCTCTCTGGTTTTGTCTATGAATAGATTGAAAAGAGATCAAATACATAATCTGGGATTTGCTGTTGGTCACTGTAAGCTCTGTGTTGTTATTCATAATACATACAATGGTTACACTCGTACTTGTTCTGTGAGTATACGAATACATGTAGCACTCCAAGTGTAATTTCCAAAAAGTTAATTTTTCAGGCATATTTATCTATCTGTAGAAAAGCTCTTATGTATAACTCTTTTGTCATCTACTTGGCTTGTACAGAAACATTTCTTCACTGAAGTTGATGGAGTTACTCTTGATAACATATCAGGACATGTTAGGATCCCCTAGTTTAAGTGGCCCTGAAATACTGATTCTGTGGAGCTAACCAGGTGATCACACAGTTGTATCAAGGCTACAAGTAACTTCTTAAATTGTGAGCATCGTGAGACTCCTGAACCGAACCTTGAAACTAGTTATATTTATGGGTCGAAAAGATAAGCATGGGGACATGTGACCTTGCAAAAGCAGCATTTAAGTTAAATAAAATCACTGAAACTGGGCCTTTCTTTTCAAGGAATTTCATCTTACCTCTCTCTTTAAAAAAAAAAAAAAAAAAATCAAAGCTATATTAACAGAGGCCCTGACTAGAAATTCATTGCAGGCTACTAATTAATCAAAATAGGTTTGTTGTTGGTTTGTTTGGTGTTTTTTTGTCTTGTTTTGTTTTTTTTAAATTCTAGCATTTTAAAGCTTGTCTGTCCTTTGTACCAAAAGCACTAAATAAAATTAAATACGGGGTGGAGTGGGGTATCTATCTGTTCTGGCTACTGATGGAACTATTCTGTGCTTGAGTGAGCCTAATTTCTTACTGACTTAAGAAATTCAGCTCTTAATAGCTAAGAAATGTGTATACTTTTTCTAAAGATGAACTGCAAATCAAATAGCAGGGAAGTCGAATCACTTTGCTGAACAAGATTTTAATTTCTCCTAAGTGGTTTCCTTGAGTGGGGTATCACTTTGGAGGAGAAATTTTCATCTTGCCAGGAGATGTTTCCAGTGTATTACATCAGACAGGAATTTAGGTGGCAATAAAATGAAACCTTATTCATAAGTCCTGTATTTCCTTTATAATGCTATTACTTGATAACAAATCAGTATTGAATACACTCTAACTGTATTTAAAGGAGTGATTGTCTGCTGATTAGGATGTAGGCTAAAAGCTAGGAAATCAGGGATGATGCTCTGGGCTCAGTGATTTTGTCAGAAAGCTGCCATTGGTTTTAGGATTTACACCCCAGGATTTATTTGCCTGACCCCTTGTGTCTGGACTTTGTGGAGGCTGGGAAAGAGTCTGGAGTTGTGGGATCCAATTCTGATACCAGCATCCTGGGCAACGGATGCCAAAGGGAAGTGAGGTGTCTTAAACTTACCCCCTTTCTGTGGATCAAGCATAGGCTGACATGGAAGGACCTATGTCAGGTTGGGATTTACTGCCCTGCAGCCTTTTCTGGAGTTCAGCATCTGTGTTGTTCCTTCCCAAAACAGGCAAATCACCTTTTTTTTTTTTTTTTTTTTTTTTTTTTTTTTAAGTGTTTGTTTTAAATAGAGCAGGAGCTTCGGCTGGTCCCATGCTCTCACCCCTTCATATAGACCACTAGTGGTTGGATCTCTTACCAAAATCTTCCCACCATGAACACCTCCCACTTTCCAGGGAACCGCCTAACTGCATAGCTGTCTCTGCCAGGAAGGACACGCTCCAGCTCTCCTGCCAGATATCCAGCTGGGCAGGACTGGGTTCAAATCCCCAGGGAAGGAGAGGGAGAAGGGGAAAATAAGGAAGAAGAGCGAGTGTGACTCAACTTAGTGGGTAGGACATGCCTCTGGGGAGGTGAGTGACTGATCTATCATAGTGGAATTCCTGAAGAATGCATTGGATTTGGGTCATGTGCTCAAATCCTACTTTACTATTCTGACTAATAGGCTGATGTATAAAAGGCAGGCGCTGCCTTTGGCTGTGCTTTTAACTGTTAGAAGTGCTGTAGGTTTGCTCTGATTGCACCTGTGGGATGGACCTTTACATGGGAAATCAGCAGAGCAATGCCTAGGAGAAGGTTGCTGATGCGGCTTGGGAGGCCCACCATTCTGGAGTTAGCCCCAGATGCGTGCAGAGGTGGCAGGCACCTAAGAAAACTCTGCTCGCAGAAATATCGTCATCTACAGACTTGGGAAATCTGTGGTCTAGACATGGGTTTGGAGACTCAACCTACCGTCTCTGGGTATGTAAACTCAGTATGGATGCTTAGTTTCATCTGTGGATCTGGCCTTAACCTGTGTATGCCTCTGGTTTTGTATCTGTAAAATTTGGAAACTGCTATACCTAAACTATGAGGATAAATAAATATGGCTTAAGCCAGACCTTCACGAAGTTAATGTAAAGATACTTGTGAGTTTGCACAGGCCTTGGAGTAGCTCTTGTAAATAATTGCAAAAGCCCTCCAGGATGCTTCCAATGGAATGTGCTAGATATTCATGGTGAGTATCTAAAATATTTATTCTAATAAAAAATCCATTCTAAATTTTGATGGGTGGCCTATTTTACTAGTGGTAAGAAAATACTTGCACGAGCTTAATCAAAATAGCATGAGAAACAGATACAACAACAATACTTGTCTGCTTTCGGAGCTGTAGTGGTGGCTACAGCATCTACCAAATATGTATGCGTTTATGTGAACTCAAGTGGTGTTATTACAGAAGCAGTCACTTTCCTTAGAATAGTACCCAACTGCTACTGCTGCTTAGTGAACCCAGCGCTACACCAGAATCCAGGACGGCTGCGCTCTGGTGTCAGCTCTGTCACGGGGTTGCTGAATGGTCTCAGTCCTGTCACTTCTCCTTGCCTGTCCAACCTTCTGTGAAATGAAATTGTATTTAATATTTTTTTCGAAGTGCTTTTCCAGGGCTCTCTGTAAGAGCAAACAGTTTGCCTTGTTTGCAAGAGAAGCAGCTCTCCCAGTCCAGGCACCGCAGGAAGGTTTGGGGTGTGTTAGCAATACGGCACAATGTAGCCCCGCTCCTAGAGGGCGTGGGGGCATGGGTACAGCCCTGACTCCTGTGAGTGGTATCACTGATTCAGTGCATCATGTTTCACTGCTGCTGGAGACCTGTCTTCACCTAGGGCCTCAAACAGCAGAAATAAGAGCAGGCATCTGCTCAGATCAAAAAGGGAGAGAGTAACTTTTCACCAGTGAGACCTGTTATGAGGCATTTTACAAACCCATGCAAATACGCGTGCAAAGGGTCTGTGGTCTGGGTAGCTCAAAGGTAGGCACAGCCAGAAAGTGGAATAAAGTTAGTTTGGAAGAAAAACCAAGAAAATGTAGGACTTGTAACAATAAGTTGTTTTGCTTTCTTTTGGCTGCTTTTATGGGGTATACTTAGACTTTCTCTTCAATTTTTGTGTATGTGAGTACCTGCAGAGGCAGAATGGAAGCTTTTTGGGTGCAACAGTGACTGGGGAGGAAAGGGTTACCTCAGGTTGAAAAAAAAAAAATTCTTCTTATTGTATCCTGCTGTATCAAAAATATCTTTGAATTCTTCTGGTTTCTTATTGTCTGTTTAGATCATACACAGCACCCATTGTATGTTCTAACCAGTCTTAATTCTTTGCAAATGTTCAGCCCTAAAACTGCCTGTGTTTCCAGTCCCACTGTCATAAAAGTAATTGACTTCATAGGGTTATTATGCATTTGCCTAATTATTGATATTTCTCTCCACCGTATGATGCTAATTTAACTTTTACTTTTTCCATCTTGGATTTATTCCTGATTTTCTTGTATACTTTTTTTTTTGTCCTGGCAGTATGTTGGCTTAGGCTCCAAGTATCAAATTTAACTGTGACAGGGTCTCTATTCAATTCCAAAGTTATTTTCCATTCTTTATTTTCCTCAGTATTGACATGGGACACAGTTCCAATAGACAGTTTGTATAGCATGGTATCTCTGACTACATATGCATTTCTGCAAGCTGGGTTTTGTTTTTTTCCCATCTCTGCATATATTCCCATATGCAGAAGTTGTATTTGTGGGATATTTAGTAATATATCTCCCATAAACCAAATTTTGCCTGAGTTTATTGCTCACTGGTTGCACAATTGTTCTTTATTAAAAAACCCCTCCTTCTAGTTTTTTATGTAACATTCTGTGCACCTCACCTTCAGTTAGTTTTACTATGTGACCTTGCATAATGAAACCCCACCAGTACCTCAGATAAATAGCAATGTGCAACTGCTCAACTTCCAGAAGGGTGTTGGGAGATTTAATGCACTAGCTTTGGGATATGTAAACAGCCCTGCTTAGCTCAAAGATAAGATGGCCCAAATAATTCAAAGATAAGGAAATACAAAAGGGAGGTTCTTACTAGCAACACAGGGTTGTGAATTAAACAGTGGATCATGGGCTTTGTTTTTAAATCTGCTACCTAGAAAGTTTCACTTGAAAGAAATTACTGGGCTTTTTTGTCTGTTTGCAAAAAACGTGAATATTATAATCATCTGAACATTCGTACTTGACATGCTTGGTAGCCATTGCTGAGGTTTACACTGGCTCTAAAATGAATGTATTCAGGAGCTTGTGAATTCTGTGGCCAGTCTCACAGAGGTAAAATTGAGTATTGTGCATTAAAATTTTGTATTTTGAAGGTGTAAGCAGGCCTTAACTGATGAAAGAGCCCTGTGTTGGACCTCTGCACAGGGACTGGGTAGAGAGTAGTAAGTATCTGAACCTGGTGTCAAGAATATCTTCTGAATGATGTCACCTTCTCAGTGAATATGATCACATGTCATTTACTTGCTGCTTTTGAACAAGGGGAAAAATCTCTAGTAAAAATACAAGTCTGTTCATGAACAATTCATAAATAGAGAAGGGAGGTAATATCTTATTAAATAAGTGACACCAAATAATTTGCTCCATCCAGATTTTTCCAGCAACATGGTTAACTCAGTCGAATTGCATTTCCTGACATTTAATGAGTAATTTCTGGTATATACATTTAACTAGGAAAAACAGGAAATTCACCTCTATGGAGAAAGCCAACAAAAGACCTGCATGTTATAACAAAGTTAGTTAGAACTGCAGTAGGAACTTTAACATATTCATTTCCTGGTTTCTTGTTATATTAATTATGCATCCTTTGCCTGCCATTAATTGAAGCCCAAGGCTTTCACAACAGGTGTGTGAAGTTAGGCTTATGTCCTTGTCAGACAGACACTCAATTAAATAGTCTGATTTTTCAGAAATACTGGATATACTTCAGCTCCTTTTTGCTGAAAAGCTGTACTTTCAAAAATCACATCATAGGTATTGAATTTAATTTCCCGAATGGCAGCTGTTTTTAAACACTGGGACTGCAAAAGAAAAAAAAAAAAAAGTTCATTGAGGTTATTTTGTGAGAAAAGAATGTGCTGCTTTTCTTCAGTTTATTAATGCATCTGTGGTCAACCTGGTAGCAGAGCTTGTCTTTGTGCATGGCTACCATTGCATGCTTCGGAGATGGGGGCAACAATAAGGGCAACAAGCTAGGCAACAATAAAATAACTTCTTCCCTTGTTAGTTTTTGTATCTAACTGCTCTCAGGCAGCGATGAGTGTGTACCATGTAGCATATGGGCTATAGCCCCTCCAAAATGAAGCTTGGGTATTGGTTTTGATTTTAGCATACAACGTTGTGAAAACATTTTTCATCCACCTGGTCCCTGGGCTTCGTGGCAATGAGCTACATCTGGGACATCAGACGGGTCATCACCAAATCCCCATGAAACACCTCCCAGATTGTTTTCTCAGGGTGTTCTCTGCGCGTAGTAGCTTTGTGAGCTGTAAAATCAGTGGTCCACAACAGGAAGAATGATTTGTGACTTTTAATGTACAACTACAAAGGACTTTCATTTATGTGAAGGGCTGGCGTTACCTGCTAGTGTTGCTGCATGCTTCTGGCATCAAAGGCCAGAATATTACCAGGCAGACAATGAGGAATCTGTACCCATGAATGTCTCTGTGAAATAGAGAGAAGAGGTCAAAAAACACATCCTCAGCCCTCAACAGCTAAAAAAAGTGCTCTGATTTGCTGATAGCATTAATGTGGCAGGCACTGAACAGCCCTTGGTACTGACTGCAGCACAGCTTGCTTGGTTAGGTATGATGGATTTAGTGCTCTCGGGAAATGGTACAATACAAAGAGATTTAAGCAAAACAAGAGCTATAATAAACAAAAGTATTAAACTAAGTAGTATGAGTTCACATGGGTCTCAGCAGTTCCTGTTTCAGGGTGGAACTGCAGAGATTTTTAAGCTTTGGCAGAGTGAAGTCCTCAAACAGCCTCTTGATGCAGGTATTGAGGCAAGGAAGCAAAGCTGTCTTTCCACCAGTCCCGGTAAACTTGTGATCGGAATTATTTAACAGAGATGGAGTGATTCTGCATTTTTTTTTTTTTTTTTAATGTGTTGCTATCCCTCAAAGTATGCTGAAATGAAACTTGGGCACTTCCTGCTTGTTAAGTTGTCAAATCATATTGCTATTGTAAGAGTTGCCTTGGTTGGTCTTAACCAAGAGCCAAAAAGTTACGTTTCTCTCTTTAAAGCATAACTTGTGAAGCCTCTTCGCATTCCTCTGAGGAACAGCCAAAGATTGTGGTAGGAAAGGGCAGGTCGCTCCTGGTGATGCTGAGAAACCTCTCAGGTTCTTGGTTGCACGACTCACCCTGCGGGGCAGAGATGGTCAGCTTGGCAGTTGTATGGCCAAGTCACATGGAGAGGAGCTGCTGAGATGTTTTGGCCTTCCTTATTAGTATGGGACGCTTTGTTTGTCCAGGGACTTTCACTCCACAGATCTCCTGCCTCTGCAGGGAGCCTGCACGTGGGTGGTTTTGCCCTACAGGTGTTGGGGGCACCTGTGTGAATTACGGCGCGCATAAAAGGAGACTTGTGTATCCTTGTGGGCAGTTACATGGTTGCTTGTGATTTCAGGAGACTGAATGTGATGATCCACCCATTCTCTGTCCATCACATACATACTTCTAAATTAGAAAAGCATTCATACCTGTTCAACAAGTCAAAGAATGGGGTGAAGATTTTCCTTGAATAACTACAAAAAAATCTCACCATTGTTTCTCTTTTAAAAAAAAGTCAATCCACCTCAGTTTTGTCAAATGAAATTAAAACATCGTATAATTTTTTTAAAGTTAGAGGGCAGATATGCTAGAATTAATAAAATGAGATTCCATAAGAGAAAGATGTTAAGTGGTTTATAACTGTAGAAAAACCCCAGACATTTTATCTGTAGAAAATGAGTAGGTTATACATCTGGAATGGAAGAAAATGAGTATCTTTACACAAACTAATGTGGTAGATTTGAGTCATCCACACAAGACTTGATTAAACTAATTAGAATTCCCCAAAGAACCATAATTCCATACATTGAGTTGTATAAATGGTAATATCGCTTGTACTGCAATCTTCCATAGTCCTTGGCTGCAAAAAAGATTTGGAGTAGCACAATTTTTTAAAAGGACATGTAGCAGAAAAAATAGTAGAGCATGAACAACTAGAATGACAGGTTTGAAGGTAAGAACTAGAATAGTAATTAAAACTAGGCAAGGTTCAGTGCAGAAAACAGAAGTCTGGGAGGAGACATGCAAATACCTCCTCCAAGAGGAATGAGTGTGTTAGGGGTGTTAGGGCTCAGTTGTTCGTTACCCTCAGGTAGCGAGGGTAGAAGACATTAATCAACACTCGGTAAAGGATGCTGTAGCGGTCACAAGCCGAATTCTCTCCACTTTCCATGGCTTCCGCAGAGCTGTCCCCACTATGCTTACCAATGCATTTGGTGCTGTGAACACTTGAGCGGGGAAAGGGTAGGGAGGTGCAGAGGAGCCAGAGCTGGGGATTTTCAGCGGTAGTGGGCAGGGAGATCTGCATACGCCAAATCAGTCAGGTTTAAAATGGTCTTCCTAAATTCATCAGGTCCCTTCTGTCCCAGGTGACCCCTCTGTTGAGACATGCCTTCTCTTCTAATACATGTAAAAAGTCCCCTAAAATATCGTGATGGAGAGGCATGGTTGTCCGTAGACAAAGTCTGTGCTGCAAACAGTCCGAGGCAGGGTTATTGTTGCATTTTTAGCATTAAGCCTTGTGGACCCAAGTTAAATCTTCTGACTGCGTATGCCACAACTGGGATGAGATGCTCTCTCTTTCCTCCTTCTGTTCCTTTGTTCTCTTTCTCTTCTTTGTTTCAATAAAAGCTACTGCAGCATACGCATATCAAAAACCTGAAAGTTGTCTGGCACTTCAGATCAAGGAATGGATTCAAATTCACTGCCTCAGGATATGTGTCAAGTCACTGCGCTTATCTTGCTCTTATATTACTGACTTTCTAGTTTTCACTGGGGGTAGCTTTCTGCTCTTACTTATTGGCGTTCAAACCACGAGCAAGAGAAGCTAGTGGAGGATAGCACCTCCACTCTGAAATTGAGCAGGGTTCCTCTGCAAGGAGAGGAAAAAAAGGAGATTGGGAGCTCTGGGAGGTGCGAGTGAAATTGGCCTGGTGTCTGCCTGGTAGCAGTAGTCCATTATTACTATAATTGTATTATTTCTGTTTGCAATTATAAATGAGAGGTACTGTAGATTCCTTTAAATTACTACTGAAACCGACAATAATATGAAAAGCCCAGGCCAGTGTGTGAGGGAGCACGCTGGTGCCAATATTTTCCCAAAAGTTAATTTTTTTGCCTAAATGTAAATGCATTGTGTGACTTCCAGTATTTATTCCTGCAGTTTACAGAAGTATATTTTTAGCCTCTTTCTCCGGAGTTACTTTGATAAGTTTTCAGAGCCCCTTTGGAAAATCTAACAAAACAGAATAATGTAAGATATATCTAAATCCAGCAGACCTTTAGAAACAGAAATTAATGCTCTGAAAATCCTTCTACCAACCCAGCAAAACATGTTGACTAACAAAATATTTAATCAGACATATTGCATGCACAGGGGATATACATGTCTGTGTTTACACTGTGATTCAGGTCTGGTTAGAGGCAGTGGGTAGGCAGCTGTTTTTGACATAGCCTGTATTTTTTTTTTTTATATATATATTTTTGTGTGTGTGTATGTAGGCTTTGGAAGATTCCACCTATATCTGCTTCTAAGTCTATTTTTTTTGAAGTGAGTTTATTTTTAAAATGTGCTTATATGCTTATATGTATAAATTAGTAAGAAGCACTAAAAAGAAAAAAAACAAAATTATGAGGAATTGAGGTTTCACTAGATGTTACACTACTGCTCTGTCTCTAAAAGGCCAGATTCTGGATTTGGCGGGTAAATTGACACAGCACTATGCCCCAGGCTCCAAAAGTCATTCTGAATGCTGCAGGTATCCCTGCCTATAAGGATTTGCCAGAACTAAGGACAGAAGTACTGGCTTTGGGGTCCAAAGCCAGGTAGCAAAACCCTGGCTCCACGCTAAGGTGCCTATCCCTGACGTAGGGACACTGTTAGTGTCTCTGCGCAGCTGTGTGTTGTCCTTTGTGGGTGGACCAGCTCATCTGGAGGTGGTTTGCAGGTCTGAGTATAGCACTTTTGTGCAGTGTAGATGTGCACTTCAGCTCTGGTGGAATGCACGCTGTGGCAGTACCAATGCCAGCCGCGCCTTCAGGCTCATTGCAAAGTCTGCGCTGGAAGCAAGGAGTCAACTTCTCCTTTACCCATGAGGTGTACAGTGCACGCTCGCACAACTTCAACACTTTTTGCGTGCTGAGTGAAGATACACTGGGTTCAAACGTAGATCAGTTAGTAATTTGGGGTGTAAAATGAAACACATGAAATGAAACACATAAAATGAAACACAGCAGATTCTGGAAAATGAGCAAAGAGTTAAAAGTCTGGAGTTAGAAGTCAGGAGACTTCTGACCCTGCCGTGATCTCTCTGTGAGACCTTGCACAACTCCTGTTACCTTTCTGCCTCTGTTTCTCCATTTATAAATCATTTCCTGCTCTGTGTCATATGAACCAGTTCATGCTTGGGCAGTTTCGAACATTAAACACTCCTAAAAAGGCTAAGTAGTATTATATAATAATACCTTTTTCCCTGGTGTGATGAAGCCTGCGTCTGTTCTCTGACTTGACGGCAGGAAGGAAGGCTCACTCTGAACAGACCGAAGTACATGAGGGATTGATTAAGAAAAAGAAGTGGGGGAAGGAGGGAGGAGAAAGGCAGTTGATGGGGAGAGGCAAGCAGTGGAGAAATGTCAATTAATCGACACATCTTAACACAGTGGAAAGCTGAGTCTGACCTTAAGTAAGTTAACATGAGGCTCATATACAGCTGGAAACCCTAAAAGCAGTTTATTTCAGGATTTATCCTGAGGCTTGGGTAACAGAGAAGCAGCAGGAGGAAGCAGATCCCAGTACATTGAGGTTCATCAGCCACTGACCTAACTAGCTGCTGTTAGAAAAATGGACCAGAACCGCTATGTGGAAGATGCTCTTTAAGCAAATGTGCGCCTACCCTGGCAAGTCATGCACAGCTCTTGGTTTTACCAGATCTCATAGCTGAACAACAGCTAGGCACACAAGGAGTAGCTTGTATGTGCAGGCTGGCTCTAGGAGCTACGTCAGACTCTAACGTGCTAAGGCTTTGTGCCATGCGCCTTCACCAGGAGATTTTCTCATGTCAGAAGAAGGGTGAGCTTCTCTTCAGTATATTTTAGAGGAAAATATGATCTGTGTTAATGTAGGAATTGCAAAAATCATTTAAATATAATAAATAAGAAGGGATCTTGAGGCATATTTTCATCCTTTCAATTTAAGGCTGTGAGAACATCTGTTCAGAAATACGTGACCAGGACTAGCAGTGTAAGCTGTGTATATCTGGGATTGGAGAGAGAGAGAGACACACACACACATGCACGCACACTTTTTATACGTGAAAATGCAAAGTTTAAGATCCATGACTGAAGGTGGAAGGCGTTACAACAAGATAGCAACCTAGTGTAGGAAACTGGGAGAGCTGTGAATCGCTTTGAAGATCAAGACTGAAAGGCTGAACCTGATGCCATGAAAAAAGGGCAGTCAGTGATGGTATCTGAAGAGAGTAATTGTATTTGGGGTAACAGGCAAAGAAGGTAATGTTTCCAATTCTGTTTTACATGGTTGTCACCCAGGCAAGAGAGGAGGAAGTTGTGGCTGTCAGGAGAGAAATTGCTAAAGGTCTGGATAGGTGACTGGGCTGAAAGAAATCGGATTTTAGTATTACGGAAGGAGTAACGGGAAGATACAAGATGCAGTAAACACATATTACAGGCCCTATGCAGGTGAAAAAGGGAAGAGCTGGGAGCCTTTCCCATATTTAAATGGGGGTTTGCTAAATTTTGGGTTGATGGTGAGATGACAGAGAGGAAAGCATGATGGCTCTGGAAGGTAAGGAAACTTACTTGGATATTTTATAGTTGTTGAAATAGATGAAACTTGAGATTACTTGAAGTAGCCACTGGTTTACTATGCCTTGCTTCAGGAAATTACAAACAAGAGGAAATAGCCAGGTCTAAGTAAATATAGCATATGAAAACATGAGGAATAATATGGAACTTCAGGTCTAAATGTAATGTGTGAGAAGCTATTTTGGAGGAAGAAAGTTTAATCTGACCCTAACCCAAACCGTCTGTGCCTGTCTTTACTTTCACTACTCTTATCTCTGATCAGAGAGTACTATCACAACACTAAAATTCGGCATCTGAATCAAAAGTTCAATTAACGCTGACTTCACATTCTGTGTAATCACTTAAATTCCAGGTTTTTTATCTTCACCTGTGTATACATCCTCCTTTCCCCCTCTGCAAACCCAAGCCGTGTGTGCATACCTGGCAGATTTCCACCCACAGGTTTCAAATAAATTTTGGCTTGTTTTGCTTTCCTTGCTGTTACTAGACACCAGTGAGGCAGAGTTTCTTAAAGGTCAGCCCTTGCTGCTCTCTAGCTTCAAGAAAGGGAAGGAAATTATGCATCTTCAGCCCAGACTCAGTTGTGACAGTGGTGGTGGCCCAAGCTGGGCAGAGTGACACCACCTACACACTGTGGTAGCAAACCGGTTGCTGTAGCAATGAGCAAGAAGTTGTCTTTCCATTTTCAGGCAGCATTTTGCAGTTACAAACTTGTAAAGGGCTAGCATCGTTTCCCCGCACGGATACTACCAGCCAGTTAAAAGCTGATCGCATGGGAGATCTGGTGCCCCTCTAGACCTCATGGGACTGCAAAGAGACACTATTTCTAGCTGCGACTCTGTATGGCATATCTGGCGAGGGCAGAAGAGCTTCTCTGGACTTTTTCTGTGCACTTTGGACCAGAGTCTCAGAGCTCCTGAACACCCTAGCCACCACCCTCAGGGACCATCTGAGGTTGTGGGTGTACAGACCTCCTTGCCTAATGGTGCCATGCTAAATGAGAAAGATATTTATTGCAGGAGTGCTGCCGTAGCCAAATAAACTCTTAAGCACAACCTTTATACTCTTAGTGTATTGAAGCGCTACAGGCCTCTGGAATGCTCATGGCTCCAGAAAGCTCCTAGTCCCATCTTCTTCCTGGGTGAGTCTGAAGTTTATGAAGCCAGATGGGGCCACCTTGCTCTTCTGTCTCCTGCTTGTCCCACTGGCTTGGGAATACTGAAAGCAGCAACACATGCTGAAGTAGTCTCTGCCAAGCACTGCTTTCACAAGTGTTGGCCTCCTCCCTAGTCATACTGGCATTTCCTCTGTGGAAAACCATTTCTCTACAGGATTCAGAAGTGTAATCATTCAAAGTTGATAGCTGCAGACTGCTGCCTCAATAGGTTCTCAGTCGTAGTCCTTCACCAGAGTGTCAAGCAGCTTTTCTGGGCAGATTTGTTCTCTGGCACATAATTTAATACGTTTATGTTTCTGTTATGTTTGGACATGTGTTCAGTAGAACATGAGGCAGATTTGCCAGTTTAACACAGACATAGCTTGCCCTGTCACACCACCTTCTGAGGCCATGTCAGCAGGGACGTGCAGATAGAGCAGTGAAAGGGACCCCAGGTTGCTTTTTCTTCCCAGTTCTTGCTGCTGACCCTGTTGCATAACTCTATAAAATCACTTTAGTTTCCACTGCCACTCTATGCATTTGCCTTCCTCACCCATTGTGCCTATCATGCTTTATGTAACGTGTACAACATCCTGCACTGCAACTAATCCTAGTACCTCGGCTGGGATCTCCAAGTCCCTGTGACACTACTGCAAATAATAGTCCTCTGTATCACTGGTCCTTATAATTGCCAACAGGCTGAGTATCGGCACGTGTGAGAAGAGTGTTGTGCAACTAAATGCATGGCCTCTCCCATACCTTATACCCCAAGGCTTCCATGTGGGGGTACTTGCGTGTCCTTCACGTCCACATTTTTCAGTAGTGCTATCGTTGTCTAATACTAAATAAAGGCTATAGGATGTTTGTAAATATACTGTTGACTTAGAGGGAGCTTAGAGGAGGAAATAAGAAACATATAAAACCCTAGTGATTTTCAAGTGAAATGAAGAAAACGTAGGCACAACCTGGAAGCCATCCTCTCTTGCTTACACTGCCTTCTTGTGTCATCATCTGCTCCCAAGGCATCAGCTCTCCTCTACATTTCATGTACCTTTCCTGCCACGTGCCCTTGTGACAGCTGCATTTAAAGTCTGTCCCTTGAAATCTGACAGAAGAAGAGCTGTAACTCTAAAATGGCTGGTTCTTGCTTACTGCACCTTCGTCTCTGAAAGGCAGGGAACATTCTTCAATTGTGGTGTGTTTTCCCTATCTTATTTGGAAGGAGGTAACCACTCTCTTACTGTGATTTGCTTTGATAAGGAGTCTTATTTCATCCTGCTCACTTCTCTGTGCTTGCTTACTTCAGCCAAAATGCAACGTGCTTGATTTTGGTAAGGTTGAACAACACATTTGCAAGTAACTTGCAGATAGTGAGATCTCCGTCAAGTGCCTTCCTGATTAAGGTATCATTATCTCATGTTACTGCCTTGTTTGTCTTCCTTTGCTTTATAAGAGAGTGAAGGATTTTAATGTTTATGAAAGATGCTGGTTTACTTAACTTTAGAGAGGTGAACCAAGCACGGTCCTTGAAGAGGCCCTTGTGCAAGAACGAAAGCCCAACCTTACGGAAGGGGCAATAGTTTGAGATTAAAAGCTTCCTCTAGCCATCACTTGTACCATTCTCCAGCTGTGATAAGAATAGTAGCTTCAGAGTGCAAATTTCTAGCACAGAGAGCGTAGTATATTTTGCACATTTGTTCAAGCCTAATCTTTTCCACATCTCCCTGCTTCTATTTTCTGCGCGTATGGGTTGGGTTTAACTGAGTGCTTTTTTATGCATCTTTTCAGCCCTTCAGAATGGGGTCCAGCACTGGGAAGCTTTGGGTGCCGAAATAGGCTAGCAGCTACCGTAATTGAATGCATGGAGATCAGGAATGGTTTTTAGAACTCTCTTCTTGATTCAAAGTCCAAGGAAATCGGTTGGAAGATTTAATTGATGTTTATTCAGGCACTCTGACAACGCACTTTTTTTTCACCATCATTTCCCCTTTTGTCAGTTCTGTCTGGAACATGGGGTCTGTCCCAGGCCCCACATAACATCAGCTGCAATAAATAAGTGGAGAAACTATTCACACCTCACACGTGAGAATGTGCCCTCATTTTACAGCCCATCTATCAAACATAAACGTACTCCAGCCCGGGCATGGATGCAGACCAGGAGGATTTATGATCCCAACTCCCTGAACACAGTTTTAATAAGTGCTACTACAAATATTGCAATAATATAATACATTTTAATGTGTTGGAATGTAGTCCTTGGGGGTCTGTGGGCATTTAAAAAACCCAACCCAAATAACTAAAGCCAATGTTTTAATAAAGGAGCTAAAAACCCTTGGACCGAGAGCATCTAACAGCACTGAACTCAGCATTCATCCAGGAATGGGTTGTTGATTTAGGGTTCTAGAGGAGCTTTTCACAGGTGGACAAATTTGTACAGAGGTTGAAGCTGTTCCAGCCACATGCAAGGTGAAGGGATATGAAAGTTTTGGCAGAAATAATGTGGGTCTCCTTTATCATTTGCTATATTTGGGTGTCAAGTTCTGTGGAGTAAAGCAGTTACAAGCAGATGGAGAGGACCTCTGTTGCTATAAAGAGATGAAGTTTGTTTTGTTTTGTTTTGTTTTGTTTTTTTTTAAATGAACTGGTGAAACAGAGAACACAAGTGTGAGCATTAGCAAAGACTATGTTTAGGAGTTGTGGAGGAAGAGCTCCTAGGACCTTATGAGCTACCATGGTCCCCACAGCTGAGCACTACTTACTAACCGGTGTGCTGCAGTGGGGCTTCAAGTGCTGCTGCCAAGCCTGCTGTGCAGCTGGCAGCAGCGTTGCCTTATCTACGTGGCACTGAGCGGAAGCTTGGTGTAATGGGTTTATGTGGCAAGGTTTTGGTAACAGTGGGGCCTGCAGGAGTGTCTTCTGTGAGAAGATGCCAGAAGCTGCCCCCATGTTTGACAGAGGGCTCCAGATTCCAGGTGGCTCAAAGATGGACCTGCTGCTAGCCAAAGCTGAGCCCATCAGCAATGTTGCTAGTGCCTCTATATGATAACATATTTAAGAAAGGATAAAAAAATGCTGTGCAACAGCAGCTGGAAGAGAGGAGCGAGAATATGTGAGAAACAACTCTGCAGACACCAAGGTCAGTGAAGAAGGAGAGGGAGGAGGTGCCACAGACACCAGAGCAGAGATTTCCCTGCAGCCCCTGGTGAAGACCATGGTGAGGCAGGCTGTCCCCCTGCAGCCCATGGAGGACCCCACACTGGAGCAGGTGGATGCACCCTGAAGAAAGTTGTGACCCCATGGAAATCCTGTGCTGCAGCAGGCTCCTGGCAGGAGCTGCAGCCCCATGGAGAGGAGCCCATGCTGGAGCAGGTTTTCTAGCAGAACCTGTAGCCCTGTGAGGGACCCACGCTAGAGCAGTCTGTTCTTGAAGGACTGCATCCCATGGAAAGGACCCATGCTGGAGAAGATCTTGAAGGACTGTCTCCCATGGGGAAGGAGCGGCAGAGACAATGTGTGATGAACTGACTGCAACCCCCATTCCCCTGTGCTGCACGGGGGGAGGAGACAGACAAGTCAGCAGTGAAGTTGAGCCCAGGAAGAAGGGAGGGGTGGGGGGAAGGTGTTTTTAGAGATGCTCTTATTTCTCAATATCCTACTCTGATTTGATTGGCAATAAATTAAATTAATTTCCCCAAGTCAAGTCTGTTTGCCTGTGATGGTAATTGCTAAGAGATCTCCCTGTCCTTATCTCAACTCATGAGCCTTTTGTTATATTTTCTCCCCCTGTTCTGTTGAGGAGAGGGAGTGATAGAGCGGCTTGGTGGGCACCTGGCAGCCAGCCAAGGCCAACCCACCATAACACGCTTCAGCCACAGGGTAACACTTTCAGAGCTCATTTGTGACTTTAACCTTTCTGAGAGTTATTTGCCTACCTGACTTTGTGGGAACATGTTCAGATCTTATCTTTAACCCTGGCAAATGTCTTTTTCCTTTAGGATTTAGTATTGAGTACTGAAAGAGTAAGGAAAGTACTATTCTTGTCATTTTATATGTTGGTGCCAAAATTTATAGGTACATTCAGACTATGTAAATAAGGGCATTTATACCATAGACATTCATTTGGTTGTGGTGATGCCAGAGGTGAAAGAAAGGATTTTGGTTCCCTCTGCATGAACTTTGCAGAGATGTAGAGAGCATGGATGATTTCCTCACCATTCCTTACCAATGCACCAAGGGTCATTTGCTACTACACCGTTTATGGTGAGGTCTTCTTCTTGGAAAGAAGTCCGGCATTGTTTTGTGTTCTTGACCATATTTTTCCTCCCACTTCAGTAGCTCTTTTCCTCCTTTGGTCTTCATCCTCGATACCTTTCTTGAAAGTGATGGCAGCTCTTTCAGTCTCTGTCTTGCTCCTTCCAGTTGTCATCTTCTTCTGTAGGCCCTCCATGCCCCTAATCAATGGCTTAGCCTTTTCTCTGCCTTCATCCCAGTTGGAATTCGTCTTTCTTGAACCCGAGGAATGAGGAACGGTGGTACAGGTGAGACCTCGCCAGCGCTTTGCACAATGCTTGCCTTCCTTGCCTGACACACAAGAAGGCATTTGCCTGTTTCCCATTCGTGGCTCACAGCCACCCTGTGGTCTGCTCATGCGTCCGGGAACACTTGCCTATGCCAATGTTTCCAAACTGGAGCAGAAAGTCACGGTGCTCTACTTGACGTTGTGTTACTTCTTTGTCCCCTGCAGTTCTTCACTCAGGGTTTATTGATGTGGGGGATCTCTCTCCTGTCAGAGCTTCAGCTGGTGGGGAGGATGGGGGCCATAGGATCATACCATGAGACAGAGCTTTTTCAGGCTCACGCATGCCATGAAATCCAGAATACGACGTGGACAAGGAAACCTCCATTTCTTGAACGATGCTTTTCTGCAATCTAAATTCCAAAGACCTGACCGTGAACTTCACTCTTTCATATGTTCACGGCAGCAAGGCGTGAAGGGTGGAGCCTGAGGGATGCGTTAAGGGGGCTTTCACCCATTAGGAGCCTGCTGGAGTCCAGCTCCCGGCAGCCACGACCAGCAGATCAGCCCTCCACCGGCCGGCTGGGCAACGGACGGGCTCTGCGGGTGGGCTCTGAACATGGTGCTGGTGGTGTCAGTCCAGTCACTGTCAAAATGGATGTCTGCCTGCTAGGGAAGAAAATAGCCACAGCTGGCAGTAGCTGAGCTTCCAATAAAGATTCATGGGCGAAAGTGCCAAATCAGCCCCAATGCTGAAAAAGCAACAAGAGACGAAACCCTGGTGGGTCAGCGTGGTGCAGTTTGTGGCAGTGCTGTCTGTGGGGATATGCTTTACTCTCCCGGAGTGTGAATAAAAGTTGCTGATGATTGTTTAAATGAATTCTGCAGGCATTTAGTGAAGAGGAAGGCTGTTGCTGGTCACACTGATATGGGTGAGGAGGTGGCTGGCCAGGTGGCCGTCCGACACTAGAAGGCAACTGTCTCTCTTTAAGAGGCCCTGCATGCCTGTAAGGTAGCTGCAAAGAAGGACTGAAGATTTTCCTGTTTATATGCTCACCTGAAACCACCTGAGAATGTTGGTGTGATGAAATTACTGATGACGTCATTCAGATACAAAGGAACTTCTTTTTAATTAATAAAAGGAACTGTGAAAAACAATCTTCTAGCACACACTTGGTAATTAGTTTGCAAAACAGGTGCAATGAGTGCAGAAAGCTGCCAGACTATGTCTGTTCAGTTCAAGAATCTCAACATTTTGATGCCAGCTCAGTGTGACGAGACAGGTCCTTGCATGTGTCCAAACGTGGATCTGAGAGATCAGCAGGCAGAGGGAGGCTGGAGACAAATTCCCTTGCCACGAGTGCCCCCTGTCCAGAGGGCTTTGAGGAAAAGGACAGTCTTGAAGTAGCAAGGATTTCAAACAACATGGGATTTATGAGCTAAAACCTATGCTTTGGGTTATGCTTGAAAATGAACTGGTAGCCAGTGCATTTGAAGACCATGCTTTCCTCTTTGCAAAGAGACATGCAAGGCAAACGAATGCTGACGTAGCACATCCTGAAATAATTAGCTACAGTTATACTAATTGCATTCCCATACTGTGGGGGATGCAATCCCATAAATTGGGGCCCACAATTTAAAAAGGATGTTAAGGTACTTGAATGTGTCCCAAGGAGGGCACCAAAGCTGGTGAAGGGGCTGGTGAACTCCTCATGTCCTCTGAGGAGCGGCTGAGGACACGGGGTTTGTCTAGTCTGGAGAGAAGGAAGCTGAGGGGCGACCTCATGGCTCTCTGCAGCTTCCTGAGGAGGGGACGTGGAGAGGGAGGTGCTGAGCTCTTCTCCCTGGTACCCAGTGCCAGGACATTGTGTGGGAATGGCTCAAACCTGTGTCCATCAGGGGAGGTTCGGACTTGACATGAAGAAACATTTCTTTCCCAAGAGGGTGCTTAAACCCTGGAACAGGTTTCCTAGAGGGGAACTGCCCCATGCCGGTCAGTGTTTAAGAGGCATTTGGACAACATCCTTAATACCATGCTTGAACTTTTGGTCATCCCTGAAGTGGTCAGGCAGTTGGACTAGATGGTCATTGTAGGTCCCTTCCAGCTGAACTATTTTACTCTACTTTATTCTGTTCTGTTCTGTTGTAGTTTTCTTCCTCCCTCCTTCTTTCCCTAGCAGTACACGCTGAGGAAATCTCTGATGACATTTCTTCCCAGCCCTGCATTAGCAGAAGGGATTGAACGGGCAGTCATGTCCCAGCCTAGGCATTGCCTCTGTCACCTTGTGGGAAGGAGGCATGTACTTTTTGACAGGGGTGAGAGCTGTGGATCATCTCGAGAGAACTGGACCATCTGCACAAATTTGCAAAAAGCAAGTGTGAAGTGCAGTTTTGGAAAGTCTTCTGTGTTCATCCGGTTCAGCTGGCTTTCCACAGGATGGCAAAACCCCGCATCTCTGACCCTGGCGAGGCTCAAAGATCAAGCCCTCGGTCTGAAGCAGGACATGCTCCTCAACTAAATGGTTGCAAATCTTTCTGAGGTGAGCAATACCTGTTCATTTCCTGGCGATTTTGTTTTGCTCCTTGTACTCATTTTTAGAAATGCCTGAGCTGTTTCCCATGGAAAAGCATGCCAAACCAAAAGAGCCTGAGAACAGCAGGACTCCCTCAGAGAGAAGGTCCATCTGGCCCAATACTCGGTCTCCCAAGCGGCCAACCATCAATGTCTCCAGGAGAGCCTATGCGCAGCGCAAGCCTACTTCTGCCAGGGCCCTGGACCCGCTCATAGGCCTCAGTGGCTGGGACCGGCCTCCCCTGGGACCCCAGCCCCACCGTCTCCTGCCAAGGGCCCAGGGGAGGTGGCTCAGCTGGGCCTGGGGCCGACTGAAGTCCCTGCCTGAGCCATGTTGCAGGGGTGCCCGTCTCTGCCCCCGTCTCCTGGCTGGGCCTGGGCCCTGCACTGCAGAGAGCTGCTCTCCTGGATGGAGCCCTCAGGCCTCGGGCATGGCTTGGCATCCATGACTCTAGGCATAACATAGCGTAACTGCTGTGTTCTGTTCTGTTCTGTTCTGTTCTGTTCTATTTTATTCTATTCTATTCTATTCCCTGCGCTCACCATGTGTCGAATAACGATGAGATTGTTGTTTGCCTAAAATGGCAGGGTTTTTTCAGCTCCAAAAGCACTTTCAAGGACACATCACACAAAGGTCACAAGTGGAAACAGGATATTATTTTTATTTGTATTTTTCTGACTCTGTCTCAGAGCCGATGCTCACAGGCATTAGCACAATGCGCACGAGTAGCCAGGAGCAGGCTGATGCGCTCTTCAGTTGAGCTTGAAGAAACCTCCCTTGCAGCCTGGCAAAGGCAAGGCACAGAGCTGCAGAAAGTAGCAGCAGGAACACAGGCCAAGCAGGCCCTGTTTCCTGAAGAGTGAGAACGCGAAGGATGAGGATCAGGACCGACCACACCAAAGAAGAAGAAGAAGAAGAGGTGTGTGGTACCATGTGGTATTTTCCAAAGTATGACGCGTATTGATGACGAGCATACATCTGCCTTCCAAAACTTGCTCCGCCGCTGTGCTTCTTGGGCAGCGATGCATGAAAAGCGCTCTCGTGCCTGCCCTGCGCTTGGGTCGCAGGCAGGGAGAGTTGCAAAGTGGCAGCTGCGGATGGTGCAGCGAGCCTGGAGCCCTTCCAAGCCCCGGCTGTTTGGCACAAGCAAGAAGAGCTCGGGAAATGGAGCCAAGGGAAGAGCAGAGCTTGCACCTTTCCAAACCTGCCATGGGCAAGAGAGGCAGAGAGAGGCAGGGACCGAGCGGAAAGGGCCCAGAGGAGCCCTGAGAAGGGGCTGTGCTCAGTGCTACAGAGGACAAGAAGCAACCCCCGGGGGCCACCCTGGGCCCACCCTGGGAGCCTGGAAAGCTTCCTCCCCCCGGATGCGGGGCACGAGGGCCACCTTCGTGGAGCAGGAGCAGCAGGCACTTAGCCCAAATGGCCCAAAGCAGCCCTGGCAAGTGCCCGTGCTCAACGCTGCGGAGGAAGGCAAAAACCCCGGAGACACTTGCTAGCCCGCCGTGGGGAAAAAAAAGCCTTCCTCCCCCCAGCTGCAGGGCACGAGAGGCCATCTTCGTGGTGCACGAGCAGCAGGCAGTAACCCAGCCAAAAGGGACGAGAGGAGCCCTGACAAGTGGTCATGCTCAGTGCTGCAGAGGAAGGCAAAAAACCCCCGGGGAGCAGTGCCAATGTGCCCCGGGGGAAAATTCCTTCCTGACCCCAGCGCTGGCGATCGGCTATTCCCTGAGCACGTGAGCAAGACCTGCCTCCTCGTCCCACAGCCTGGTCACGCCTCCCAGCAGATGCCCAAGCCCTCTTCTCCCTCCCCCTGGAGCCACCTCAGGACCTTCCCAGAGTGGCCAAATGTCCCCGGCCTGAGCGACCTCGGGGGCAAGAATCCTCCCTGCGCCTGGTGGGACGCCAGTGGCTGCTCCAAAGCACTGGGACCCCTTGCTTGTTATCTAACATCTCTGCATCCCGTTTCTTACGGCTGCTGCCCCTGGCTCCGCTGGGGATGAGGACGGCGAGCTCTGCAGTGCTCCTCCAGAAGGCATTCCCTTGCTCTCGCTGCTGCTATCCAGCTGAAAAGGCCCGATAGCCTCGGGCACCTCCAGGGCTTGGTGGTTCTCCTCATCTCCTGAGGGGCTTGCGTCTGTTCCCCGAAGGCTGAAGCAGGATTTCCATCCGTCAGGTGGGCTTTGAAGGTGGCCCCGCCGGGAGCTGCCCTTGCACCGCAGAACCTCCAGCAGACTCGTCCAGCCTCTGGTCTTCCTCAGCCCCCGCCGGGGGGGGCAAGTAATTCCACCGGCTCCTCAAGGACCTCCTCTGGGATGTCTTCGGGCTGTGCCCAGGCCAGCTATGGCAGTGGGACAGGGGACGATGCTCCCTTTTATCCTGCCGGGGGCATTGTGACTGCTGCGTTGCCGGGTGGTGGCCCTGTGACATAGGGGTGACGGGGCCCCCCCTGCGCAGCCCCGCCCGCCGCCCCTCCACCCAGCATCCTTGGGAGTTAGGCCTTTGGGGTGCTGGCCCCGAGGCAGTCCCTGTGCCCAGGAGGCCCAGGGGGCTGTCCCTGCCCTTGGTGGCCTTGCACTGGGCACAGCTGCTGGGCATTCCTGTAAATTCATCTGTACGTTCAGACTGTGTAAACAAGGGCATTTATACCATAGACATTCATTTGGTTGTGGTGATGCCAGAGGCAAAAGAAAGGGGTTTGGTTCCCTCTGCATGAACTCTGCAGAGACATGGGGAGCGTGCATGATTTCCTCACCATTCCTTACCAATGCACCAAGGGTCATTTGCTACTACACTGTTTATGGTGAGGTCTTCTTCTTGGAAAGAAGTCATGAACTGTTTTGTGTTCTGAGGAGAAACTCATGGCACTCTCGTTGACGTTGTGTTACCTATTTGTCCCCTGCAGTTCTTCACGCAGGGTTTATTGATGTAGTGCTCTAAAGCACTTTTACAGGACTTCGAAGAGACTCAGTTAATGTTATTCTGCCCGATACTTGAAAGCATGAATATGCAGAAGTTGGTCAAAGCGGCAATAACCTCTCTTCATGTGTCAGGGAACACCAGAGGGCTATAAAGTTGCGCTATGTGGAAAATTAAATTCTAGCAGAAATTACATGGGTATAGCCAGCAACACTAGTGAGATTGGACACTGACCAAAATATTAGAAAAAGAAGTGACCACAAACCACAGAGAATTCTCAGACCCACAGCACACAAAAAAGCGCTCCAAAGCAGAATTTATTAAAGCCATATGCTCTTAGATATGAATAAAGTGCACAACTATTTTGAAGGAGTTTCAGTAGATGTAGCATTTTACAGAGTATTAGGCCAAATGAGCCCACACTGGGCTTGCCCAAACACATCCTGATGATGTAGGATCTTCTCTCTCTGCAGTATCACTGAGTGGTTTAGCAAAAACACCAAATGAACGGAGCAGAGAGGCTCCATATAGGTCAGTAAGGTCTGAAGAAGCAGGAGAGGTGATAAGTAGGAAAGGATGCTCTGGTGCTACTGTTATTTGTCTTTACTTGTTAAAAGCCCGATTCTGCGATTAGCTACATGTTTTCTCTGGTGCTACGGGGGCATTTGTGTGAACCAACTGCTCAGCAGTGTAAATCTCCTGCACTGCTGCCTTTACGGTCAAGTATCACTTTCCTGTCCAGGGTGAATCATTTGATAAGAGCAGCCCTCTGCCATGGCTTCTTCTCCTCACTGCTCCTCTTGATGACAACTAGGCTGTTTTCATTTTCTCTTTACTCATTGCACGTCCGCTTGCCTCAGAGAGCTCTCCCAGCGCCATATGACGTGCGGCACCGGTGGCTGCTGGTTGCAGCAGGGTTCCGAACCACGCTGTTGTCATGCTCTATGTATAGGATCTCAGCCTCTTGCTTGCTCTCCCCCGGGGTGTTTTCAGTTGCTGTGGTCTAAAGGAGCGGCTGTGGCTTCCAAATTCAGAGCGAGGATATTGGAATCGTGTGTGCGCCTGCCTGGAGTGAAAGTCTTTGCTTTGTATGCCGCTGAACATAACACTCCCTGGCTCCTTGTAAACGGGCAGGGAGCAGCGCAAACTCCCTTCCCTTGGAAAGGTGCCTTACCGAAAATGAGCAACGGTAAAGATTTCTGTACTTAACAAACTACCGCTAAATGTGCGTATTCCAAACAGGGCTGGAGCAATGCCAAATACGGTCCAGCTTATCTGAAACACAAAGTGCCTGTTTCTAAGACAGAGGGTTAGGGTTGCGGTATTGAAAAGCTTCTTTTGGTATATGCTGCTCTGTGGTTGGGGGAAGGGAAGACATTTTTAAAAGGCGTTGTTGGAGGCTCTTTTGAAAGAGGCGTCAAACCTATTTGTGTAATAGGGGTGGTATGATAGAGAACTTTGTGGGTACGGCCTTGCCTGTATTAGCATGTTAACCACTGAAAAAAACCAGCTCAGCATGAAGTGTGTAATAGAAGGCACAGAAATCACTGATTCTATGGCTTGTATTTAGTGGGTCATCCCAGCTCAATGATCATAACATGCTTTCCTGTCCTATAAGTGTTAATTCTGAAGCTGTCTTGTGCCCGCAGAGTTTTTCTAAGGATTCTTAACAGTAAGTTGTGGGCTACTCCATTGCCTTGCTCATAATGTTGCTACATTACAGCCTCATTGCCATTGCTGCAGCTGTGTCGGTGTTTCAGTCAAGAATCCCCATGTTCAGAGTTTTATACAGGTGGGGAAAAATTAGCTCTGAAATTAATCATGGCAGACATGGGAATTAATTTTTATTTCTTCTTATTATTTTAGTAACATGTTTAATAGAATCGTCTGCAGCCTAGTAGTTAAGCAACGATTTCTCTGCTTATCCCAGTTTTTTACTCTGGGTGGTGTCTGCAGAAGAAGGATGATTAAGTGATAGAAACTGGGAAAGGAATATCTTAGTTTGGGTGTGCTGAAAAAGTTCTTCCAAGTATAGGCACTGGGCCAAGCGATATTGCATGAGTTTTGATTTCAAGGCTCGGTGTCTGCCTAGGATAAGTGAAAGGCATGTCTTAAGCACTTACTTATAAATAAATAAATGTCATTTAGGTATGCAGTTGCCACCCTCAAAAACTTTCCAGTGCTTCTCTTGCTTTGCAATCAGATGTTATCTAAACTTCCCTGCACTTAATATAGAGAATACTTAAGCAACTTGTGAATAATGAAGTATCGTTATTTGGTTATCTCGAGCAATTGAAAAGATTTTAGAGGTGGCTGCTGTAGGACAATGGCTGCTATATCTTAATGAAATAACTTGTCATTATTACAAGCCTTTTCTGAGGTCAAGGAGCAGATACTTCTACTCCTGAGCATAAAATGTCAGGAGTGTCAAAAATGAATTGTAAGACTGATTGTAAAATAGTTAGATTTTTCAAAGTACAGAATTCCATTTTTTTGTGTCGGATACTGCGTTTGGAGCCCTTAGATACCACATTTTGAGGACTTTTCTGCACCTACCAGGGCTAGAAATGTTTTCAGCTGAGATCCTCATGTAACCAGATGACTTCAGGCATCAGGGCTTTCAGGAAAACCTCACCCATCTCAGTAATCACTGAGTGATCAGCAGCAATGGTCAGTCACATTTGGAACTCAAAGTCCTATAAGTCCATGAAAGCATTTCAGCAGGCCCATGGGATAGGTAAGTCCATCAGCCTCATCTGTGGGCTGATGCCATGAGATGAAGGAATGATCAAAAGCTTTCTCCTCTCAATTGCTGCTTCATGGGTGAGGGGTGTTTCAGTGAGGGATGGACATGTGTTTACAGCAACACCAGTCACCCAGCATAGGCACCATGAGGCATACTGGGTTGTCAGTGAAGGGATGAAGAAGAGCCTGGGCATGGAGGGGAGGCCACAAGTACTCCCCACCTGTCAGCACAGATGCAGGCTTTTGGAGTTAACCAAATGGCCGCTCAGCTCCCATCATCTAGACTGGACTGTGTCCTCCTTTTCATGTTCTGGTTCGCAATGTGACATCGGAAACACAGACATTTTTTCCCTCAGCATGGCAATTGATAGTGGAAACCACTGATTTATCGTCCCATCTTCTCATCGCTACAAGGCAGTTTGATTATCAGAGGCTGCAATGGTTCATCTTCCTAAATCTCCATAGCCTGTAAAAATTTCAGTGTTCCTACAGGCTACCATCTAACTTGACAAAATGTTTGCAGCAAAGGTTTTCTCAAGTGAAATAGGCCTGATTTCATATTTGTGAAATGAAAGAGGGCATATATTGTGAAAAAAATGATTAGCAATGGCAGATTCATGAGTACATTCATCTTTTTACCTGGTAGGTGACTGACAGTCACCAACGGCTGCAGTACTTAATCATTTCCCTTTTGATTCTGACCTTGTCTGATGAGTGGGAGTTGTTTCATCAGTAACTCTCATATACCCTGCTTCTCTGACTGGCTGGGCATGCTTCTTGTCATTGTGAGTGTCACCAGAAGATAGCCGACTGATCTTTTTGAGTGTGGCTGCATTGTGGGTGCCCAAGCAAAGTTGCCTTAAAAGCTGTTGGTAAAAAAAGAATGTGTGCTGCTCCTTGTAATTTGTTAAAGGGGGTGGTGTGTCCACTTCTTCCCCGAAGCTCCATACAGGAGGTCCATGGGGAGGATAGAGTGTGCATTCGGGCTGATGGCCACAAAAAAAAGGGCAGGCAAGGCTTTCCCCAGAAAGCAGGAGTAGGGATTATTAGAAGCATGGACTTTCCTTCAGTGTCTATAGTTTGGCTAACCTTTTAGAGCTCCCCATCAAAAAGCCAAAGATATGTTGAGGCAAGTTTCATGGGGAATATATCAATGAAATGTTGAGCTTTCAGAACTTTGAAAAATAAATTGAGGGCTTATAAATTACACAGAATGAATTATAGTACGCTGGAAATGTCAGGAAACCACACTGCTTTCATTAGGTTTTTGTTATAGGATCTTCAAGTTTTCCCAATCAACAGCTAACCTTCAGAACCATTTTATTACCTACATATAAATTCTGGATTGCTTTTATGGAATTCAGATCTGGAAACTACTTACAATATCTAGGAGAAAAACTGTTGAAAAATTTGGATTTTTTTTTTTTAAACCAAATAGTCAATACTTCTTTCCAGCCTGTCCCATGTACTCCTGAATTTGGGATTTCTGTCTCAACACAGTTGAGGTGGGACTGCTGTAAATTTGCACTGTGGTACAGCCATGACAGCCAAATTACAAGCGTGGGTTGAGGCACCATCAGATTTTTTTAATCCACAGCCCAAACTCAGCCTCTGGGGCTCCCCTGAAGATAAAAGTCAGAAAAGTTTGAGAAAAGGGTTTGGTTTGCACTCAATTTTCTGACACCTACTCAGCCTGAGATACTTGAAACCACACAGCTTAGGGGTATCTCATACTCTGCTTGTGCTCAAACACTTGACAACGCACCGAAGTTGCCAGGAGAGAGCTCCAGCACTGATGTTTTTGTTCCCAAGTCCAACTGCTTGGGTAGGGCTATGGAGATCTCTCATGGGGAAGTTGCATCAAGGTGATGGATTGAGACGCAGAGACTAGGCAAAACAGGATGCTTGAAACCTAGCCTAGTAAAGGCCAGACAGGATTTGAACTTTAAACAAATGGTTCTCATTTTCTCTTAGTAACTTAAATTTACACATAATCTG
This sequence comes from Platalea leucorodia, assembly GCF_965183815.1. Lineage (NCBI taxonomy): Eukaryota > Metazoa > Chordata > Aves > Pelecaniformes > Threskiornithidae > Platalea > Platalea leucorodia. Next base: position 111,149,646 of record NC_138823.1, read on the forward strand.
GATAGAGTCAGAAAGATCTTCCTAAAATATTCTTCCTTTTGGCAGGGTGCTGTCTTCTGAACCTTGTTTTCTTCTTTACATCTTCAGAAACATGATCTGGGAGGGATGACTTGTAACCGAAGTTCCCCACTGCTGGTATTAATAACAAAAAGCCCGACGCGTAGCCTCTCCAACTCCCACCCGCCTCTGACAGGATCAGGCCCTAACACGGCTTAGAGACAGATGTTCTAGGAAGTCTCAAGTTGCTTAATATTATTTGTTCACACATCCCAGCTGATGCTAAATCTTGTTAGGGAGGTGTTAAATGTCTGAAGACGACAGAGGCACTATCCATTCCCAGAATGAGTCACCGGGATGGGAGAGCTGCGTCCAACTATTACCACCCGCCAGGGCTTCCGAGACTTCCCTCCATTACTCCCCCTTTTTCATTTTAATGGAGATATTAATTCCATTCCCATGAATTGGAATTTGGACACAATCCCTGATTTTCTTATGACATATTAATAGCAAAATTGGAAAGGCACAGGATTAAAAGAATAATAATATGGTGCGTGGTCATAAATGTATAATAAGAACAAAAATCTCAGTTTTTCTTAAAGGGAGGGAGCTGTTCTTCTAATTAAAAACTCTTCTAAAAATATATCACAGCTCTTTGCATACAAAGAAGTGGTTCTGTGTGGGGAGCTCAAAACACTTTGCAAACTCTATATACTTTCCCTGAGGAGAGGGTACAGAATTTGTTTATTCTCCTCATTTCACAGATGGGGAAGCAGAAGCACAGAAGTGAAGAGACTTGCCCGTTGTCAGCTGTGGTCAGGCATCAATCCAAGCAGTCCTGATTTCCAGGCTCTGCTTTAACCCGTCAAATAGACTCTGGTTCTTCTTCCTGCTCCTTGGCGGTGTCCTTAGCGGTTTTGCCGCCTCCCTCCGTGCAACCTCTTTTTTATGTTTAAAATGGGGCCAAATGTCTATCCAGTGCTGTGCATAAGGGAGCGGCACACCATACAGCTTCCTGGCGTAGAAAGTAAACACGAAAATGCTGTTGTCCCAGACCTCAGCCTTATGCACACATGGTGCGCAGCCCCACTGAAACCCATTTAATGTGTTTAATATGCATCATCCATGACTTATAGGTTGGATGCAGGAAAAGAAAAACAAAACACCACTGTAAAACAAACTATGATTTCAGAGAGTTGCTGAAAACGAAAAGCAGGAACAGGCACCAGGGATCTTTCAACAAATGTAATTTAAAGAGCTCACTTTCAGCTCTCTGGGCACTTTGACAAGCATTTAGTGGGATTCAAGCAACTACTGAGTAGTAACGGGCAGCTGTCTGCGCAGCATGGCCGTGCTGGGGCGGGAGGGAGCAGGACGCATGGCAGGGAGAAGTGGGGGCGACGGGAGGGAGCATGGCTGAGCACTGTGTGCCGGGGTCCTGTGTGGACGCCAGCCCGGAGCGCGTACGGCCGCCTGTTGTGACTTTCACGAGTCAGGGAGTGAACACCCTCCTTGGTAATGAGTCTGATAGTAAAACTGCCCTCGCCAAGCCAAACAGCATGCCGTTTCCAAGGCTGGGGAGGACCCCAAGGGAAGGGCTGCAGATCCAGGTGGCTGAAATACAGGAGAAAGTGGGGAGGGGGGAGGCAGGACTGGGCTGACGGGAGGGAGCAGCTTGGCAATGGTTGAGGCTCACCCAGAGCTGCAAGATTTCTCTCGGCTGCTCATTCCTTGCAGGAAAACTGCTCCTTTCTGCCTGCCAGAAGGGATTTCTTCCTGACAGCCAGCACTGGGCTGCACCAGCCCTCTGGGCAGCCATTTGCAGCTTCACTAGAATGACTTGTGTGCACCGGGGACAGCTTTGTGAAGACTGTCCTACCCACACCTGTATGTGCCACCTCTGCGGAGCCAGTGGTTATGCTGGGCCAGGCTTCCTTCACCTTCTTATCCTTCCCAGCACCTCACAGCATCAACAGGGGAGATCCTTCCCTTCCTTTGCCAAGCTCTGCATGGGTTGCGTTTCCACCTACCTCCACACATAGTCCTTAAAGTCAGGCATTAAATACAAGTCCAGTTTTCTCTGATGGCTCTTTCACAGAATCACAGAGGTCAGAAGGGGCCTCTGGAGGTTGCCTGATCCACCCCCTCAAAGCAGGGTCATCTACAGCAGGTGGCTCAGGACTGTGCCTGGTTTTGGTTTTGGGTATCTCCAAGAGTGGAAACTCCACAACTTCCCTGGGAAGCCTATCCCAGTGTTCAGCCACCCTCCATTTCTCAGGTGCTCCCAGGCACTTCTCTATTTGCTCTACAGCATGCGCTGTGCAAATGCTGTTGTGGGTTTTCCTGGGACTGGGTACTTTGATGGCACAGGAGCCCTCCTTCTTTATGTCTTGATAGTTGATAACCCCTTCACCCCCATCTCCTCTCCACCAAATCTGGGTTGTGCATTTTAGGCCCACCTGGGGCTAGAAATGGACAGCACTGAATATCATTACAGTACCTCAGTTATGCATCTGCGATTGTGATACGTGCGTGTGATGCATGCATGATTTTTTATTTATTTTTGTCTTCCTGTAGAGATTTTACACACTCAGACATCAGTGGCTTTTGGCTGGTTATACTCTACTTCCCCACCTGCTTTTAATGTTTCTGCATCATAAACAAGCTTGAAGTTTTTGTAAAAGATTAGTCATGTCTCATAACAGTTCAAACTTTTCTTAGGAGAAAAATGCTCTCCTTCATTATCTAAGTAATAAGAGAATCAGATGGTATTTGATTAGGTGATAATCGAGTTCCTGAGCAAGTAAACTTTGACAACAAAGAAGAGATCAAATGGTTTATGCCACTGGCTGAAGAAGACCATTTCCTAGTAAACTGAGGCTCTCCTTCCTGTTTCTGTTGCATTGAGAAATGGGCTTAGTGGTGTAGATCATGCTGTGGAGTTACGATACCCCACGGCTGGCTCCATCTGGCACAAAGACCAGCGCACCCCTCCAGCCACTGGTCTGGAGCAGCTTGCCTTTGCTGTCTCTCCAAGGCAGGAAATCCCCCCACGCACCAGCTTTGCTCCCTGAGTTATTTCCCGGGACAGGGATCCCTCCCAGCCTTTGGGAGGAGATATGTCTTTTAGGAACGGGCTGGGAGTGCCAAAATCCACCCACTCAGCCAGCCGGCGGGAGAACTCGGTTACTGGCCTCATTGCCTCCACGCCCCATTTGGGATTGTTTCCTCCGAGTTCGGAGCGGCGGGGGGCTGTCAGGCGGTTTTAACCTTTTGTGCCAGCGCAGCAATCCGATGATGACACACGGTCTCCTGGGGTATCGGCCAGCTGAGGTCACTGCCTTGCAAAAAAACCAAGCATCTCATGAGTTTTGAGTATCATTTCCATGAACCAAGCCTGTGCTCAGCTCGGTCAGAGTTTGACTCCATCTCTGATGGGGTGACAGCCTCGCTGGGCCAAATGGTGTAGCAGTGCGATGTTGATGAGAGGGACAGCAGTCCTTGTTTTGCTGTACCGCCTTTGTATTTCTGTGTTTGCATCATGGCATTTCCCACTGTTGCCAAGGAAGTCGTAATTCAGAAGCTGGGATAGGTAGAGGTATAGTAGGCGTAGGTTAAATGATGTTTGGCAGCTTTTTTTCCCATCGCTCTGCCTTGGTATGTAAAGCAGCTCAGCACTTCTGCTGCTTTTGTATCTTTCCACCAGGCAGAGGCCTAAGCACTTTGCATTTTAAAATAAATGCCCGTGGGTGATGGAAATAAAGATATGTGGCACCAAGCGTGCCAGGCAGGAGAGATCTTCCTGGGCTCACGTCTCCAGTACAGACGCAGGGCAGGTGGAAGTTAGTCTCAGCCAAAGGCAGATCAGAGGCTCTGTGCTTGTGTCCAAGAGATGACTCAGTTTTTAGCCCTTGTTTTTGACCCTTCTGATTAAAAGAAGGAGCCAGATCCTTTTGAGAACGTGCTGAATAGATGAGTAATATTAAATGACACGAAGAATGAGATGAAAAAGGCCCAAAGACTGTGTTCAAAACTTGGTGTGAACTTGGGCCAGGCCAGCACTACAGGGACAGTAGCCTTGAGGGAACCATGCAGCCAACATGCTGCTCATTTTGTGATGAGGAGGGCCAAAATCAAAACATTTTGAGGGACGTGACCAGGAGAAGCATGGGTTACATGCACAGGATCATTTAGTACCTAAGCTGTGCTGAAAACACTTGGAGTGATTAACTCAAAGTGTCTCAAACTTTGAGTGATTAACCAAACTTAGGGAAATGCATTAGCTGAACTCCCTGCCTGTGAAAATAGGTACGGACATGGCCCTCCTAGGTATGTCAATTAATTCAGTGAGAGAATACATGCCATGGGGATTGTATGCACGTATGTGCATACATCAAGATATTTAAAGAGACATGACAGATTTTCAACATGTGCAACATACTGCATGTTGAATATCATTAAAATGTCATCTTTGGAAAATAATGCTTGTGTGGGACATTCTGAAAATACATTAATCATGTTTATAGCCATATATTAGGTTGAATGTGTTATATATTTTTCCTGCTTAGGACATGAGGTAATCAACACCAGGTTTGTAAGTTTTCCATTGCTTGATTCGATTAAATAATCATCAGAATATATTGATTTTATATATACAAGGTTTGCAGTAACATTTCTTACTCTGGCTAAGAAATAAGCTCTGCAATTACTCTTTGAATTAAAAATCCAAGGATATACCAAGACAGCTTATGCACAAAATCAGTGAATTAAATTCAATTTAACTTCATAAATGAAACACATAGAACCACTCCCATTCAATTTGTAAGCCAAAATCTCTTTGCATATGGAATTTTGATGGTGAATAACTTCAGGTAATGAATAAATCTTTTTAAAAGTGTAAAATGTGGGAAAAAAATGAAGTATTGGCTATGAATTATTGCTTTGTTACTGTACCTGCATTATCATGTTTAGTAATGTTACCTTTGGTATCAAGGTGCTCACTCCAGCTTTATATCAAGTAATACTTAAATCAAGTGGAGGATGCAGGTTGTTTGAGGAAGTCTCTTTCATTTACTGTAAAAGAGTAAATCAGCTCTGAAATTATTTCTATTCATTGCTAAGTTGGCTTTGGTTTCTGCTTTAAGAAGGAAAGGGACCAATTAATGATAGCCCAAAGAAGAAAAATCATGAATATTCAGAGGCCTAGAAAGCATGACCTCCTGAGGAAAGACTGAAAGATTTGGGTTGGTTTAGTCTAAAGAGGAGAAGACTTAGAGAGAAAGATGAGCACAGCCTTCGAGTAAGTTAAAAGTTGCTCCAGAAGAGGATGGGAATAAAGAGCTCTCTGCATCCTCTCTGGATAGAGCAAGAAGTGACGGGCTGACGCTGAGGCAAGGGCAGTTTGGTTACGACTTGGGAGGAGGTGCCAAAACTGGTCTCCTGGATGGAGATGGTGGAATTACATGTTTTAGGAACAAGGTAGAAAATGTCAGGGACGATGTAGATATTTCTTGTTCCTGCTTTAATCATGATCCTTCTGGTTGGAATAGGTGATCTCATAAAGTCCTGTCTCAAAAAAAATATTCCTCTTTTTGAAATCCTTATTTTCTAAAATCCTGATTCTTTGTAATGAAGGAAGAGGTGAATGTATCCATGTAAATTCTTACCTGTATGTTGTGCAGTATTATGCCATGAAGTCATGCATTTTAAGGTTTTTGGCCATGAACGTACTCTGGACACAAACAGAAAGACTATAAATGTGAGCTGTAAGGCTACATTAATCATAGACATTCAGGTACTGTTAAGTATTGACTAAAGCAGGTTAAGACGGAGACAGTACACAAAACAGAGCTGGAAGGGACAGAAGTCTGTTCTGGAAGAAAGTTTCAAAGGAGGGAAGTGGTGCTAGTTTTTTGGGAGGGCACGCTAAGGAAGGTTATTTTTCTACAGAATGAAGGGTAACAGGGAGAGCAAAAGACATGCAGTCAGGAAGGCCAGAGAGGAGAGTGTTACATTAGGGCGAGCGAGAGAGAACAGAGACACAAACCAGGCTGTCAGTAAAGGTGGAGAAAAGGGGTCCAGTTTCAATAAGGTAACTGGAAAAGACCAGAGTAGAGCAAGACACTGAATGTAAGGAAGAAAGGAGGAATCCAAACTAACATACAGACTGGAAGTAGATTGAAGGAGAGATTAACATAAGCTACCATGGAAAGGGAGTAAATAGAGAGGAACTAGGAGAACAAAGGAGATGTTTTGTATTTACCATGTTTATGGAAGTGTTGCGATTTCCAAGCAGATGTATCAGGAGCTAGAGAGAGATAGGAGCCTTAATAGCATGAGAGTCTTGACAAGATGTGATGACCATGTACACAAACCTAAAATCCTTTGTTCTAACTAAAACAGAGAAATACTTTTCACGAGCTAATTTTAATCAAAAATCTGTTTTTACATTAACACGGTGTCTTGTAGCGTATGGTCAGATGCTAGCTGTGTAAGACGAAGCAAACGGACTCTACTGTCTGGTAATTAACTATTTTTTCCTGCATTCATTGATAGATTTCAGAAGACTTACAATGTACCTTTTACTCGTGGCTTGAAGTTCAGATTGCTAAGGAAACATGAGTCCACAGAGTAATGGAATCCGCAGCCTAACCCCAACAAAGCATTTGTTTATAAATAGGAAGGGAATATCCTAATAACAGGAGGCAGATGTTAAACATCTTGATTCATTTCAAATCTACTCAGTCTAACTCGATGAACCCAAAGTCAGGCAACAGTGGACAAACACAGCTTTATTTTTATCCTAGTGGGTCACCTTAAAATATATGTTGTGTTTTCTGCAGCTTGTGAGCTGACTACCAAGCAGTTTGAATAAATTTTGGAGAGAAACTTTCAGGATTGATTGTTAAAACTATTTACTCATTTCCTGATTTTCACTATTACAGTTTGTTTAATATTTTAAACATTCTGCCTATTAAAATCCTTGGGAGAGCCTTGAGGTTTGTTAGTTTGTTGATTATATTATGCATAGTTTCTCTACCACCATCCCTATTAAAGCCAATGTTACAACATCATAAACAGTTGAATTTTTATATTGTCAGTGGTTTTGGTGACGGCAATTTAAAAATATTCCTAAGTGTTCTTTTTCTGCTTGGCCATGTGTACACTTTCAGTGCTGTTCGTACACAAATAAACAATTGGGATAATGCTGTAAAGTTATTTTTGAACTGCTGCCTGGGCTTGAAAAAGCTCAATGCACAAAACTCACCGAGGTGAATGGAAACATTCCAGCATATTTCAGTGAGCTCTGGATCAGACCCTTTTTTTTAACATATTGTAATAGACAATGTTTACTGAACTTATCTAAGGTTTCCAGTGATTAATATACATTAGCTCCAACGTGTTTTGACTGGCTGATGATTAGGTATCACAGGGCAATTTCTTAGGGTTTTTTATTCTGCACTTCACAGGCATTACACAACACTGCTCCAGCTGTCCCAATGTCCAGATGTTGGCTGTAAAGCTCTCTGAATTTAATATCGTAAGCAGTCCCCCCCTTTTTATTATTTTTTTCCCCAAACTGGCTGAAGCTGCAATGTCTGTTAGCTCTGTTTTCTTACAAGGACTGTTTTGAGGCAGCTATTACTCCGATGTGGTTTGGAGGGAGCTCAGATTTCATCAAAACCTGTGCACAATCACTTCGTTTGTTTGAAGCTATCTTTCTCATTCAAGGTGAAAGAGCCTTCTGAACATGCAGGACGCATTCTGCTCCTGCCTCGGCTGGAGAGCCTTACATTCCTGTTTTTAATCCTGCATCCTTGCCACAGTCCCTAGTTAACTTCAGCATTACTAAACAAACACCCCCTACAAAGTGTCTGCTTGGGACCCTACACAGGAAAGGAACTGTCTTTGTTTTAACAATTTCTGTCATGTTAGGGTGAACGATTTCTTCCACTTGGATATTTCACAGCTTATTGTACATCCTTTCTATGCTTCCCCCAACACTTTCTTTTGCATGCCTGTAATGCCTGCCAGTTGAACATCTTGGAGACCATTATAGGTGCTAATCAATCTTCACAACTGCTTTGTAAAATAGGTAGGTCTCCTCATTCCCATTTGACCCTCGTTTGAAAGCTGAAGAATGGGTAGATATGCACCCATGAAAGCATGTGGCAAAAAAAGCAATTTCTTCCTTTCAGTTAGTGTCTCTTAACTATACTTGGAAGCTGTTTGCTAAAAAATGTATCTGTTTGGGAGGAAAGCAGTTAATTGTCCCCAGATATTTGACAACGCTTTTTGGTGTTGGCAAGGGGCATGTACTTTCAGTCGCTGTATAC